>NC_139808.1:24723711-25073711 GCF_963457635.1 Microchirus variegatus
TTGACTTTTCAAAAAGTCCAAATCTAAATTTTTAACATGGCAGTCAATGGGGACGTTGACCAGAACTCTCTGCGCAATTAGGTGATTTGAAGAAAAACCGCAAGTCGTATGAACATGAAAACAACAAACAGGGTTAGCCAACAACCATAGCAACATTTTGATGTAAAAAATGTCTGTTTAAGTTGGAAATTGTGGGCAGGGTTGGAGTTTGTTTGGAGATTTTAAGTGAATAATGTTCCACTTCTCACTACAGTGTACACTCTAGCTACCGCCCACGCACGCAATACACACCCATTATAAAAATTAAAAACTTAAATTTTTTTTGCAAAACTTAAACTGCGATTGTGGAAAAACCGTAATATGTATCGAAACCGTGACTTAGGTGATAAAAGTCCCAAGTCTTGTGACCCGTTTAAAGTTAAAATCACGTTTCTACGTGAAAGTATGACGACACTGTGAGGCTCCAAAGCGGGCTTGGTTTTGTCGACTTGTTCCGTCCGTTTCCCATTCATGTCTATGTGGAACTCGTTAAGGGTTTTTCGCGATTTGTGTCGCCATGGTTACGCGAAACCCTTATAAAAGTCATAGCACACGATTCCCGATGAAACCGCACGTTTTGATATAACTTGTGTCAGGGTTTTCTCAAAGCTGCGGGACGAGTTACGCGGCAAACTTTTGGCGGAAGAGGAAAAATAAGCGGAATAAACGCATCGAATTATAAGATGTGCTTGCTCCGCAATGCATTTAGGCCTGAACTCTAGTTCTACTAGAGTTGAGGCCCTAAATGCATTGCGGTGCAGGCACCTAACTAGAAAATTCCGCCGGCGTAATTTCGATGGTGCCTGCAGCTTCCGGCATGTCGAGTTTTCGGGCAACGTCCGAGTTCAGGGAAGTTCCCTCGTCACATTTGTCAAGTTTCGTGCAGATCGAACAATGTTTGACTTTACTTCCTGTTTCGGGTGTTGCACTTCCTGTAGTGAGGTCACCTTTTCTAGACATGTTCAGGACGGATCCCTGGTCTCATATATCCTGTTTCGTGCACACCGGTCAATTTACAGCAAAGTTAGTGGGCACTTCCTGTTTAGAATGGCCGACTTTCTGTTGGGTCAAGGGCGTGTCCCTAAACATGTTCAGGACGGGTCCCTTGTCTCACATACGATGTTTCGTGCAGATCGGTCAATGTATGGCAAAGTTACATTAAACTTCCTGTTTCGGGTGTTCCACTTCCTGTAGTGAGGTCACCTTCGGCAGACATTTTCAGGATGGGTCTCTGGTCTCACATATAAAGTTTCAGGTAGACATTAAAGTATTTCGACACTGTGAGGTTCTAAAGAGGACTTGGTCCTGATCATGTTGTTGACCATTTCTCATGTATGTGTATGTGGAAATGGTTGCACAGTTTTTGGGGATTTTTGTCGCCATGGTTACTCGAAACACTTAGAAAAGTCATAGCACACCTTTCCCGATCAAACCGTACGTTTTGATATAGGATGTGTGGGGTTTTTCCCAAAACTGTGGGAGGAGTTGAGTGTCAAAGTTTGTGGTGGAGAAGTACATTTAGATAGTTGGAGACTGACAAGCCCCCCCTAGCCCCTCCCCCTCCTCCTCCTCCTCCTTACCTCACGCACACACGCACCTGTGTCTCTGTCGAAAACCTCAGACAACAGAGAAAACAGGCCCTTTTAAAGTTGTCATATCTCATGAACGGTAAATGATAGAGCTAAAATTCTTGGTTTGTGAGCGTCACAAGGCTCTGAGCAGCGTCCACATTTAATTTCGTAAGAAACGGGTGAGAATTGACCGAGTAATGACAGTTTTAAAATGTCCTGAACTTGACTTTTCAAAAAGTCCAAATCTAAATTTTTAACATGGCAGTCGATGGGGACGTTGACTGGAACTCTCTGCGCAATTAGGTGATTTGAAGAAAAACCGCAAATCGTATGAAAATAAAAACAACACACAGGGTTAGCCAACAACCATAGCAACATTTTGATGAAAAAATGTCTGTTTAAGTTGGAAATTGTGGGCAGGAGAGGAGTTTGTTTGGAGATTTTAAGTGAATAATGTTCTCCTTTTCACTACAGTGTACACTCTAGCTACCGCCCACGCACGCAATACACACCCATTATAAAATTTAAAAACTTAGTTTTTTTTTGCAAAACTTAAACTGCGATTGTGGAAAAACCGTAATATGTATCGAAACCGTGACTTAGGTGATAAAAGTCCCAAGTCTTGTGACCCATTTAAAGTTAAAATCACGTTTCTACGTGAAAGTATGACGACACTGTGAGGCTCCAAAGCAGGCTTGGTTTTGTCGACTTGTTCCGTCCGTTTCCCATTCATGTCTATGTGGAACTCGTTAAGGGTTTTTCGCGATTTTTGTCGCCATGGTTACGCGAAACCCTTATAAAAGTCATAGCACACCATTCCCGATCAAACCGCACGTTTTGATATAACTTGTGTCAGGGTTTTATCAAAGCTGCGGGACGAGTTACGCGGCGAAAAACGGGAGGATGAGGATTTTCAAGCGGAATAAACACGAAGGATTATAAGAGATGCTTGCTCCGCAATGCATTTAGGCCTGAACTCTAGTTCTACTAGAGTTGAGGCCCTAAATGCATTGCGGTGCAGGCACCTAACTAGAAAATTCCGCCGGCGTAATTTCGATGGTGCCTGCAGCTTCCGGCATGTGTCGTCGCGTGCAGGACCTTTGCTGGTAAATATGTGGGCACTTGCTGTTTAAAATGGCCGACTTCCTGTTGGGTCAAGGGCGTGTCCCTAAACATGTTCAGGACGGGTCCCTTGTCTTACAAATGATGTTTCGTGCAGATCGGTCAATGTATGGCAACGTTACATTTAACTTCCTGTTTCGGGTGTTCCACTTCCTGTAGTGAGTTCACCTTCTGCAGACATGTTCAGGACGGGTCTCTGGTCTCACATATAAAGTTTGAGGTCTCTACGTTAAAGTATGACGACACTGTGAGGTTCTAAAGTGGACTGGGTTCTGATCATGTTGTTGACCATTTCTCATGTATGTGTATGTGGAAATGGTTGCACAGTTTTTGGGGATTTTTGTCACCATGGTTACTCGAAACACTTAGAAAAGTCATAGCACACCTTTCCCGATCAAACCACACATTTTGATATAGGATGTGTGGGGTTTTTCCCAAAACTGTGGGAGGAGTTGAGTGTCAAAGTTTGTGGTGGAGAAGTACATTTAGATAGTTGGAGACTGACAAGCCCCTCCCCCTCCTCCTCCTCCTCCTTCCCTCACGCACACACGCATCTGTGTCCTAAAACCTCAGACAACGGCAAAATCAGCACCGTTTAAAGTTGTCATATCTCATGAACGGTAGATGATAGAGCTATAATTCTTAGTTTGTGAGCGTCACAAGGCTCTGAGCAGCGTCCAAATTTAATTTTGTGAGAAACGGGTGAGAATTGACCGAGTAATGACAGTTTTAAAATGTCGGTTTATCTTGTTTTTCCAAACTACAAATCAAAATTTTCAACATGGCCGTCTATGGCAGCGTTGACCAGAACTCTCTGCGCTTTGAGGTGATTTTAAGAAAAACCACAGGTCGTATAAAAATGAAAACAACACACGGGGTTAGCCAACAACCATAGCAACGTTTCGATGTAAAAAATGTCTATTTAAGATGGAAATTGTGGGCAGGAGAGGAGTTTGTTTGGAGAGTTTGTGATTTATTTTCACAATCTCAGCAGAGTGTACACTGTAAGGGACGCAATACACAGCCATTATGAAAGGCCATAAAAGTTCAAAAACTTAAACTGCGATTGTGGAAAAACCGTAATATGTATCGAAACCTTGACCTAGGTGATAAAAGTCCCAAGTCTTATGACACGTTTAAAGTTAAAATCACGTTTCTACGTGAAAGTATGACAACACTGTGAGACTCCAAAGCGGGCTTGGTATATGGACTTTTTCTGTCCATTTCCCATTCATGTGTATGTGAAACTTGTTAACGGTTTTTCGAGATTTTTGTCACCACTGTTACGCGAATCGCTTATAAAAGTCATAGCACACCATTCCTGATCAAACCGCACGTTTTGATGTAACATGTGTCAGGGTTTTCTCAAAAATGTTGGACAAGTTAAGCGGCAAAGTTTTTTGTGGGAGAAGGACAAGACCATACTAGAAAATTCCGCCAGCGTAATTTCGATGGTGCCTGCAGCTTCCGGCATGTCGAGTTTTCGGGCAACGTCCGAGTTCAGGGAAGTTCCCTCGTCACATCTGTCAAGTTTCGTGCAGATCGGACAACGTTAGACTTTACTTCCTGTTTCGGGTGTTGCACTTCCTGTAGGGAGGTGACCTTTTCTAGACATTTTCAAAACGGATCCCTGGTCTCATATATCGTCTTTCGTGCACATCGGTCAATTTACAGCAAAGTTAGTGGGCACTTGCCGTTGAAAATGGCCGACTTCCTGTTGGGTCAAGGGCGTGTCCCTTTACATGTTCAGGATGGGTCCCTTGTCTCAAATATGATGTTTCCTGCAGATCGGTCAATGTATGGCAAAATTACATTTAACTTCCTGTTCCGTGCGTTCCATTTCCTGTTGTGAGGTCACCTTCTGCAGACATGTTCAGGACGGGTCTCTGGTCTCACATATAAAGTTTGAGGTCTCTACGTTAAAGTATGACCCCACTGTGAGGTCCTAAATTGGACTGGGTCCTGATCATGTTTTTGACTGTTTCCCATGTATGTGTATGTGGAAATGATTGCACAGTTTTTTGGCGATTTTTGTCTGCATGGTTCCGCAAAACGCTTAGAAAAGACATAGCCGGCTATTGCCGATCCAACCGCACGTTTTGATATCGGATGTGTGGGGGTTTTCTCAAAACTGTGGGAGGAGTTGAGTGTCAAAGTTTGTGGTGGAGAAGTACATTTTACTGACAAGCCCCTCCCCCTCCTCCTCCTCCTCCTTCCCTCACGCACACACGCACCTGTGTCCTAAAACCTCAGACAACAGCAAAATCAGCACCGTTTAAAGTTGTCATATCTAATGAACGGTAGATGATAGAGCTATAATTCTTAGTTTGTGAGCGTCACAAGGCTCTGAGCAGCGTCCAGATTTAATTTTGTGAGAAACGGGTGAGAATTGACCGAGTAATGACAGTTTTAAAATGTCGGTTTATCTTGTTTTTCCAAACTACAAATCAAAATTTTTAACATGGCCGTCTATGGCAGCGTTGACCAGAACTCTCTGCGCTTTGAGGTGATTTTAAGAAAAACCACAGGTCGTATGAAAATGAAAACAACACACAGGGTTAGCCAACAACCATAGCAACGTTTCGATGTAAAAAATGTCTGTTTAAGTTGGAAATTGTGGGCAGGAGAAGAGTTTTTTTGGAGAGTTTGTGATTTATTTTCACAATCTCAGCAGAGTGTACACTGTAAGGGACGCAATACACAGCCATTATGAAAGGCCAAAAAAAGTCAAAAACTTAAACTGCGATTGTGGAAAAACCGTCATATGTATCGAAACCTTGACCTAGGTGATGAAAGTCCCAAGTCTTGTGACCCGTTTAAAGTTAAAATCACGTTTCTACGTGAAAGTGTGACAACACTGTGAGGCTCCAAAGCGGGCTTGGTATATGGACTTTTTCTGTCCATTTCCCATTCATGTGTATGTGAAACTTGTTAACGGTTTTTCGAGATTTTTGTCGCCACTGTTACGCGAATCGCTTATAAAAGTCATAGCACACCATTCCCGATCAAACCGCACGTTTTGATGTAACATGTGTCAGGGTTTTCTCAAAAATGTGGGACGAGTTAAGCGGCAAAGTTTTTTGTGGGAGAAGGACAAGACCATACTAGAAAATTCCGCCGGCGTAATTTCGATGGTGCCTGCAGCTTCCGGCATGTGTCGTCGCGTGCAGGACCTTTGCTGGTAAAGTTGTACAGCAAATATGCGGACACTTGCCGTTTAAAATGGCCGACTTCCTGTTGGGTCAAGGGCGTGTCCCTAAACATGTTCAGGACGGGTCCCTTGTCTTACATATGATGTTTCGTGCAGATCGGTCAATGTATGGCAACGTTACATTTAACTTCCTGTTTCGGGTGTTCCACTTCCTGTAGTGAGTTCACCTTCGGCAGACATGTTCAGGACAGGTCTCTGGTCTCACATATAAAGTTTCATGCAGATCGGTCAATGTACAGCAAAGTTAGTGGGCACTACCTGGTTAAGATGGCCGACTTCCTGCTGGGTCAAGGTCCCTAAACATGTCCATGGAAGGTCCCATGTCTCACATATGGTGTTTGGTGCAGATCTCTCAATGTATGGCAAAGTTACATTTAACTTCCTGTTTCGGGTGTTCCACTTCCTGTAGTGAGGTCCTGATCATGTTGTTGACCGTTTCCCGTGTATGTGTATGTGGAAATGATTGCACAGTTTCTGGGGATTTTTGTTGCCATGGTTACTCGAAACGCTTAGAAAAGACATAGCCAGCTTTTCCCGATCAAACCGCACGTTTTGATATAGGATGTGTGGGGTTTTTCTCAAAACTGTGGGAGGAGTTGAGTGTCAAAGTTTGTGGTGGAGATGTACATTTTACTGACAAGCCCCTCCTCCTCCTCCTCCTCCTCCTTACCTCACGCACACACGCACCTGTGTCTCTGTGGAAAACCTCAGACAACCGAGAAAACGGGCCCTTTTAAAGTTGTCATATCTCATGAACGGTAGATGATAGAGCTAAAATTCTTGGTTTGTGAGCGTCACAAGACTCTGAGCAGCGTTCACATGTAATGTTGTGAGAAAGGGGTGAGAATTGACCGAGTAATGACAGTTTTAAAATGTCCTGAACTTGACTTTTCAAAAAGTCCAAATCTAAATTTTTAACATGGCAGTCGGTGGGGACGTTGACCGGAACTCTCTGCGCAATTAGGTGATTTGAAGAAAAACCGCAAGTCGTATGAAAATAAAAACAACACACAGGGTTAGCCAACAACCATAGCAACATTTCGATGTAAAAAATGTCTGTTTAAGTTCGAAATTGTGGGCAGGAGAGGAGTTTGTTTGGAGATTTTGTCTTTAATTTTGTCCTTCTCACCAGAGTGAGCCACTCTAGCTACCGCCCACGCACGCAATACACACCCATTATAAAATGTAAAAACAATTTTTTTTTTTGCAAAACTTAAACTGCGATTGTGGAAAAACTGTAATATGTATCGAAACCGTGACTTAGGTGATAAAAGTCCCAAGTCTTGTGACCCGTTTAAAGTTAAAATCACGTTTCTACGTGAAAGTATGACGACACTGTGAGGCTCCAAAGCGGGCTTTGTTTTGTCGACTTGTTCCGTCCGTTTCCCATTCATGTCTATGTGGAACTCGTTAAGGGTTTTTCGCGATTTTTGTCGCCATGGTTACGCGAAAACCTTATAAAAGTCATAGCAGTCGATTCCCGATCAAACCGCACGTTTTGATATAACTTGTGTCAGGGTTTTCTCAAAGCTGCGGGACAAGTTACGCGGCAAAAAACGGCCGGAAGAGGAATAATATACGGAACTAGAAAATTTCGCCGGCGTAATTTCGATGGTGCCTGCAGCTTCCGGCATGTGTCGTCGCGTGCAGGACCTTTGCTGGTAAATATGTGGGCACTTGCTGTTACAAATGGCCGACTTCCTGTTGGGTCAAGGGCGTGTCCCTAAACATGTTTAGGACGGGTCCCTTGTCTCACATATGATGTTTCGTGCAGATCGGTCAATGTATGGCAACGTTACATTTAACTTCCTGTTTTAGGTGTTCCACTTCCTGTAGTGAGGTCACCTTCTGCAGACATGTTCAGGACAGGTCTCTGGTCTCACATATAAAGTTTCATGCAGATCGGTCAATGTACAGCAAAGTTAGTGGACACTTCCTGGTTAAGATGGCCGACTTCCTGCTGGGTCAAGGGCGTGTCCCTAAACATGTCCATGGAAGGTCACATGTCTCACATATGGTGTTTCGTGCACATCTCTCAATGTAAGGCAAAGTTACATTTAACTTCCTGTTTCGGGCGTTCCACTTCCTGTAATGAGGTCCTGATCATGTTGTTGACCGTTTCCCATGTATGTGTATGTGGGAATGATTGCAGTTTTTTGGGATTTTTGTTGCCACGGTTACTCGAAAAGCTTAGAAAAGACATAGCCGGCTATTCCCGATCCAACCGCACGTTTTGATATAGGATGTGTGGGGGTTTTCTCAAAACTGTGGGAGGAGTTGAGTGTCAAAGTTTGTGGTGGAGAAGTACATTTTATTGACAAGCCCCTCCCCCTCCTCCTCCTTCCCTCACGCACACACGCACCTGTGTCCTAAAACCTCAGACAACGGCAAAATCAGCACTGTTTAAAGTTGTCATATCTCATGAACGGTAGATGATAGAGCTATAATTCTTAGTTTGTGAGCGTCACAAGGCTCTGAGCAGCGTCCACATTTAATTTTGTGAGAAACGGGTGAGAATTGACCGAGTAATGACAGTTTTGAAATGTCGGTTTATCTTGTTTTTCCAAACTACAAATCAGAATTTTTAAAAAAGCCGTCTATGGCAGCATTGACCAGAACTCTCTGCGCTTTGAGGTGATTTTAAGAAAAACCACAGGTCGTATGAAAATGAAAACAACACACAGGGTTAGCCAACAACCATAGCAACGTTTTGATGTAAAAAATGTCTGTTTAAGTTGGAAATTGTGGGCAGGAGAGGAGTTTGTTTGGAGAGTTTGTGATTTATTTTCACAATCTCAGCAGAGTGTACACTGTAAGGGACGCAATACACAGCCATTATAAAAGGCCAAAAAAAGTCAAAAACTTAAACTGCGATTGTGGAAAAACCGTAATATGTATCGAAACCTTGACCTAGGTGATAAAAGTCCCAAGTCTTGTGACCCGTTTAAAGTTAAAATCACGTTTCTACGTGAAAGTATGACGTCACTGTGAGGCTCCAAAGCGGGCTTGGTATATGGACTTTTTCTGTCCATTTCCCATTCATGTGTATGTGAAACTTGTTAACGGTTTTTCGAGATTTTTGTTGCCACTGTTACGCGAATCGCTTAGAAAAGTCATAGCACACCATTCCCGATCAAACCGCACGTTTTGATGTAACATGTGTCAGGGTTTTCTCAAAAATGTGGGACAAGTTAAGCGGCAAAGTTTTTTGTGGGAGAAGGACAAGACCATACTAGAAAATTCCGCCGGCGTAATTTCGATGGTGCCTGCAGCTTCCGGCATGTGTCGTCACGTGCAGGACCTTTGCTGGTAAAGTTGTACAGCAAATATGCGGGCACTTGCCGTTTTAAATGGCCGACTTCCTGTTGGGTCAAGGGCGTGTCCCTAAACATGTTCAGGACGGGTCCCTTGTCTTACAAATGATGTTTCGTGCAGATCGGTCAATGTATGGCAACGTTACATTTAACTTCCTGTTTCGGGTGTTCCACTTCCTGTAGTGAGTTCACCTTCCGCAGACATGTTCAGGGCGGGTCTCTGGTCTCACATATAAAGTTTGAGGTCTCTACGTTAAAGTATGACGACAATGTGAGGTTCTAAAGTGGACTGGGTTCTGATCATGTTGTTGACCATTTCTCATGTATGTGTATGTGGAAATGGTTGCACAGTTTTTGGGGATTTTTGTCGCCATGGTTACTCGGAACACTTAGAAAAGTCATAGCACACCTTTCTCGATCAAACCGCACATTTTGATATAGGATGTGTGGGGTTTTTCCCAAAACTGTGGGAGGAGTTGAGTGTCAAAGTTTGTGTTGGAGAAGTACATTTAGATGGAGATTGACAAGCCCCCCCTAGCCCCTCCCCCTCCTCCTCCTCCTTACCTCACGCACACACGCACCTGTGTCTCTGTCGAAAACCTCAGACAACAGAGAAAACAGGCCCTTTTAAAGTTGTCATATCTCATGAACGGTAAATGATAGAGCTAAAATTATTGGTTTGTGAGCGCCACAAGGCTCTGAGCAGCGTCCACATTTAATTTCGTAAGAAACGGGTGAGAATTGACCGAGTAATGACAGTTTTAAAATGTCCTGAACTTGACTTTTCAAAAAGTCCAAATCCAAATTTTTAACATGGCAGTCGATGGGGACGTTGACCGGAACTCTCTGCGCAATTAGGTGATTTGACGAAAAACCGCAAGTCGTATGAAAATAAAAACAACACACAGGGTTAGCCAACAACCATAGCAACATTTCGATGTAAAAAATGTCTGTTTAAGTTGGAAATTGTGGGCAGGAGAGGAGTTTGTTTGGAGATTTTAAGTGAATAGTGTTCTACTTCTCACTACAGTGTACACTCTAGCTACCGCCCACGCACGCAATACACACCCATTATAAAAATTAAAAACGTAATTTTTTTTTGCAAAACTTAAACTGCGATTGTGGAAAAACCGTAATTTGTATCGAAACCGTGACTTAGGTGATAAAAGTCCCAAGTCTTGTGACCCGTTTAAAGTTAAAATCACGTTTCTACGTGAAAGTATGACGACACTGTGAGGCTCCAAAGCAGGCTTGGTTTTGTCGACTTGTTCCGTCCATTTCCCATTCATGTCTATGTGGAACTCGTTAAGGGTTTTTCGCGATTTTTGTCGCCATGGTTACGCGAAACCCTTATAAAAGTCATAGCACACGATTCCCGATCAAACCGCACGTTTTGATATAACTTGTGTCAGTGTTTTCTCAAAGCTGCGGGACAAGTTACGCGGCAAACTTTTGGCGGAAGAGGATGTTCAAGAAGAATAAACGCATCGAATTATAAGAGATGCTTGCTCCGCAATGCATTTAGGCCTGAACTCTAGTTCTACTAGAGTTGAGGCCCTAAATGCATTGCGGTGCAGGCACCTAACTAGAAAATTCCGCCGGCGTAATTTCGATGGTGCCTGCAGCTTCCGGCATGTGTCGTCGCGTGCAGGACCTTTGCTGGTAAAGTTGTACAGCAAATATGCGGGCACTTGCCGTTTTAAATGGCGACTTCCTGTTGGGTCAAGGGCGTGTCCCTAAACATGTTCAGGACGGGTCCCTTGTCTTACATATGATGTTTCGTGCAGATCGGTCAATGTATGGCAACGTCACATTTAACTTCCTGTTTCGGGTGTTCCACTTCCTGTAGTGAGTTCACCTTCTGCAGACATGTTCAGGGCGGGTCCCTGGTCTCACATATAAAGTTTGAGGTCTCTACGTTAAAGTATTACGACACTGTGAGGTTCTAAAGTGGACGGTCCTGATCATGCTGTTGACCGTTTCCCATGTATGTGTATGTGGAAACGATTGCACAGTTTTTTGGGATTTTTGTTGCCATGGTTACTCGAAACGCTTAGAAAAGACATAGCCGGCTATTCCCGATCCAACCGCACGTTTTGATATAGGATGTGTGGGGGTTTTCTCAAAACTGTGGGAGGAGTTGAGTGTCAAAGTTTGTGGTGGAGAAGTACATTTTACTGACAAGCCCCTCCCCCTCCTCCTCCTCCTCCTTACCTCACGCACACACGCACCTGTGTCCTAAAACCTCAGACAACAGCGAAATCAGCACCGTTTAAAGTTGTCATATCTCATGAACGGTAAATGATAGAGCTAAAATTCTTGGTTTGTGAGCGTCACAAGACTCTGAGCAGCGTCCACATGGAATGTTGTGAGAAAGGGGTGAGAATTGACCGAGTAATGACAGTTTTAAAATGTCCTGAACTTGACTTTTCAAAAAGTCAAAATCTAAATTTTTAACATGGCAGTCGATGGGGACGTTGACCGGAACTCTCTGCGCAATTAGGTGATTTGAAGAAAAACCGCAAGTTGTATGAAAATAAAAACAACACACAGGGTTAGCCAACAACCATAGCAACATTTCGATGTAAAAAATGTCTGTTTAAGTTGGAAATTGTGGGCAGGAGAGGAGTTTGTTTGGAGATTTTAAGGGAATAATGTTCTGATTCTCACTACAGTGTACACTCTAGCTACCGCCCACGCACGCAATACACACCCATTATAAAATTTAAAAACTTATTTTTTTTTTGCAAAACTTAAACTGCGATTGTGGAAAAACCGTAATATGTATCAAAACCGTGACTTAGGTGATAAAAGTCCCAAGTCTTGTGACCCGTTTAAAGTAAAAATCACGTTTCTACGTGAAAGTATGACGACACTGTGAGGCTCCAAAGCGGGCTTGGTTTTGTCGACTTGTTCCGTCCGTTTCCCATTCATGTCTATGTGGAACTCGTTAAGGGTTTTTCGCGATTTTTGTCGCCATGGTTACGCGAAACCCTTATAAAAGTCATAGCAGTCGATTCCCGGTCAAACCGCACGTTTTGATATAACTTGTGTCAGGGTTTTCTCAAAGCTGCGGGACAAGTTACGCGGCAAAAAACGGCCGGAAGAGGAATAATATACGGAATAAACGCGAAGGATTATAAGAGATGCTTGCTCCGCAATGCATTTAGGCCTGAACTCTAGTTCTACTAGAGTTGAGGCCCTAAATGCATTGCGGTGCAGGCACCTAACTAGAAAATTCCGCCGGCGTAATTTCGATGGTGCCTGCAGCTTCCGGCATGTGTCGTCGCGTGCAGGACCTTTGCTGGTAAAGTTGTACAGCAAATATGTGGGCACTTGCTGTTTAAAATGGCCGACTTCCTGTTGGGTCAAGGGTGTGTCCCTAAACATGTTTAGGACGGGTCCCTTGTCTTACATATGATGTTTCGTGGAGATCGGTCAATGTATGGCAACGTTACATTTAACTTCCTGTTTCGGGTGTTCCACTTCCTGTAGTGAGATCACCTTCTGCAGACATGTTCAGGACGGGTCTCTGGTCTCACATATGAAGTTTGAGGTCTCTACGTTAAAGTATGACGACACTGTGAGGTTCTAAAGTGGACTGGGTCCTGATCATGTTGTTGACCATTTCTCATGTATGTGTATGTGGAAACGGTTGCACAGTTTTTGGGGATTTTTGTCGCCATGGTTACTCGAAACACTTAGAAAAGTCATAGCACACCTTTCCCGATCAAACTGCACATTTTGATGTAGGATGTGTGGGGTTTTTCCCAAAACTGTGGGAGGAGTTGAGTGTCAAAGTTTGTGGTGGAGAAGTACATTAAGATAGTTGGAGACTGACAAGCCCCCCCTAGCCCCTCCCCCTCCTCCTCCTTACCTCACGCACACACACCTGTGTCTCTGTCGAAAACCTCAGACAACAGAGAAAACAGGCCCTTTTAAAGATGTCATATCTCATGAACGGTAAATGATAGAGCTAAAATTCTTGGTTTGTGAGCGCCACAAGGCTCTGAGCAGCGTCCACATTTAATTTAGTAAGAAACGGGTGAGAATTGACCGAGTAATCACAGTTTTAAAATGTCCTGAACTTGACTTTTCAAAAAGTCCAAATCTAAATTTTTAACATGGCAGTCGATGGGGACCTTGACCGGAACTCTCTGCGCAATTAGGTAATTTGAAGATAAACCGCAAGTCGTATGAAAATAAAAACAAGACACAGGGTTAGCCAACAACCATAGCAACGTTTTGATGTAAAAAATGTCTGTTTAAGTTGGAAATTGTGGGCAGGAGAGGAGTTTGTTTGGAGATTTTGTCTTTAATTTTGTCCTTCTCACCAGAGTGAGCCACTCTAGCTACCGCCCACGCACGCAATACACACCCATTATAAAATTTAAAAACAAATTTTTTTTTTGCAAAACTTAAACTGCGATTGTGGAAAAACTGTAATATGTATCGAAACCGTGACTTAGGTGATAAAAGTCCCAAGTCTTGTGACCCGTTTAAAGTTAAAATCACGTTTCTACGTTAAAGTATGACGACACTGTGAGGCTCCAAAGCGGGCTTGTTTTGTCCACTTTTGCCGTCCGTTTCCCATTCATGTCTATGTGGAACTCGTTAAGGGTTTTTCGCGATTTTTGTCGCCATGGTTACGCGAAATCCTTATAAAAGTCATAGCACACCATTCCCGATCAAACCGCACGTTTTGATATAACTTGTGTCAGGGTTTTCTCAAAGCTGCGGGACAAGTTACGCGGCGAAAAACGGAAGGAAGAGGAAGCGGAATAAGCGCGAAGGATTACAAGAGATGCTTGCTCCGCAATGCATTTAGGCCTGAACTCTAGTTCTACTAGAGTTGAGGCCCTAAATGCATTGCGGTGCAGGCACCTAACTAGAAAATTCCGCCGGCGTAATTTCGATGGTGCCTGCAGCTTCCGGCATGTCGAGTTTTCGGGCAACGTCCGAGTTCAGGGAAGTTCCCTCGTCACATCTGTCAAGTTTCGTGCAGATCGGACAATGTTAGACTTTACTTCCTGTTTCGGGTGTTGCACTTCCTGTAGTGAGCTCACCTTTTCTAGACATGTTCAGGCCGGATCCCTGGTCTCATATATCCTGTTTTGTGCACACCGGTCAATTTACAGCAAATATGCGGGCACTTGCTGTTTAAAATGGCCGACTTCCTGCTGGGTCAAGGGCGTGTCCCTAAACATGTTCAGGACGGGTCCCTTGTCTCAAATATGATGTTTCGTGCAGATCAGCCAATGTATGGCAAAGTTACATTTAACTTCCTGTTCCGTGCGTTCCATTTCCTGTGGTGAGGTCACCTTCTGCAGACATGTTCAGGACGGGTCTCTGGTCTCACATATAAAGTTTGAGGTCTCTACGTTAAAGTATTACGACACTGTGAGGTTCTAAAGTGGACTGGGTCCTGATCATGTTGTTGACCGTTTCCCATGTATGTGGAAATGGTTGCACAGTTTTTGGGGATTTTTGTCGCCATGGTTACTCGAAACACTTAGAAAAGTCATAGCACACCTTTCCCGATCAAACCGCACATTTTGATATAGGATGTGTGGGGTTTTTCCCAAAACTGTGGGAGGAGTTGAGTGTCAAAGTTTGTGGTGGAGAAGTACATTTAGATAGTTGGAGACTGACAAGCCCCCCCTAGCCCCTCCCCCTCCTCCTCCTCCTTACCTCACGCACACACGCACCTGTGTCTCTGTCGAAAACCTCAGACAACAGCGAAATCAGCACCGTTTAAAGTTGTCATATCTCATGATCGGTAGATGATAGAGCTAAAATTTTTGGATTGTGAGCGTCACATGACTCTGAGCAGCGTCCACATGTAATGTTGTGAGAAAGGGGTGAGAATTGACCGAGTAATGACAGTTTTAAAATGTCCTGAACTTGACTTTTCAAAAAGTCCAAATCTAAATTTTTAACATGGCCGTCTATGGCAGCGTTGACCAGAACTCTCTGCGCTTTGAGGTGATTTTAAGAAAAACCACAGGTCGTATGAAAATGAAACCAACACACAGGGTTAGCCAACAACCATAGCAACATTTTGATGTAAAAATGTCTGTTTAAGTTGGAAATTGTGGGCAGGAGAAGAGTTTTTTTGGAGAGTTTGTGATTTATTTTCACAATCTCAGCAGAGTGTACACTGTAAGGGACGCGATACACAGCCATTATGAAAGGCCAAAAAAAGTCAAAAACTTCAACTGCGATTGTGGAAAAACCGTCATATGTATGGAAACCTTGACCTAGGTGATAAAAGTCCCAAGTCTTGTGACCCGTTTAAAGTTAAAATCACGTTTCTACGTGAAAGTGTGACAACACTGTGAGGCTCCAAAGCGGGCTTGGTATATGGACTTTTTCTGTCCATTTCCCATTCATGTGTATGTGAAACTTGTTAACGGTTTTTCGAGATTTTTGTCGCCACTGTTACGCGAATCGCTTATAAAAGTCATAGCACACCATTCCCGATCAAACCGCACGTTTTGATGTAACATGTGTCAGGGTTTTCTCAAAAATGTGGGACAAGTTAAGCGGCAAAGTTTTTTGTGGGAGAAGGACAAGACCATACTAGAAAATTCCGCCGGCGTAATTTCGATGGTGCCTGCAGCTTCCGGCATGTCGAGTTTTCGGGCAACGTCCGAGTTCTGGGAAGTTCCCTCGTCACATCTGTCAAGTTTCGTGCAGATCGAACAATGTTTGACTTTACTTCCTGTTTCGGGTGTTGCACTTCCTGTAGTGAGGTCACCTTTTCTAGACATTTTCAAAACGGATCCCTGGTCTCATATATCGTCTTTCGTGCACATCGGTGCACGAAAGACGATCAAACATATAAAGTTTGAGGTCTCTACGTTAAAGTATGACGACACTGTGAGGTTCTAAAGTGGACTGGGTCCTGATCATGTTGTTGACCATTTCTCATGTATGTGTATGTGGAAATGGTTGCACAGTTTTTGGGGATTTTTGTCGCCATGGTTACTCGAAACACTTAGAAAAGTCATAGTACACCTTTCCCGATCAAACCGTACGTTTTGATATAGGATGTGTGGGGTTTTTCCCAAAACTGTGGGAGGAGTTGAGTGTCAAAGTTTGTGGTGGAGAAGCACTATAATTTTTGAATTGTGAGCGTCACATGACTCTGAGCAGCGTCCACATGTAATGTTGTGAGAAAGGGGTGAGAATTGACCGAGTAATGACAGTTTTAAAATGTCCTGAACTTGACTTTTCAAAAAGTCCAAATCTAAATTTTTAACATGGCCGTCTATGGCAGCGTTGACCAGAACTCTGCGCTTTGAGGTGATTTTAAGAAAAACCACAGGTCGTATGAAAATGAAAACAACACACAGGGTTAGCCAACAACCATAGCAACGTTTTGATGTAAAAAATGTCTGTTTAAGTTGGAAATTGTGGGCAGGAGAAGAGTTTTTTTGGAGAGTTTGTGATTTATTTTCACAATCTCAGCAGAGTGTACACTGTAAGGGACGCAATACACAGCCATTATGAAAGGCCAAAAAAAGTCAAAAACTTAAACTGCGATTGTGGAAAAACCGTCATATGTATCGAAACCTTGACCTAGGTGATAAAAGTCCCAAGTCTTGTGACCCGTTTAAAGTTAAAATCACGTTTCTACGTGAAAGTGTGACAACACTGTGAGGCTCCAAAGCGGGCTTGGTATATGGACTTTTTCTGTCCATTTCCCATTCATGTGTATGTGAAACTTGTTAACGGTTTTTCGAGATTTTTGTCGCCACTGTTACGCGAATCGCTTATAAAAGTCATAGCACACCATTCCTGATCAAACCGCACGTTTTGATGTAACATGTGTCAGGGTTTTCTCAAAAATGTGGGACGAGTTAAGCGGCAAAGTTTTTTGTGGGAGAAGGACAAGACCATACTAGAAAATTCCGCCGGCGTAATTTCGATGGTGCCTGCAGCTTCCGGCATGTGTCGTCGCGTGCAGGACCTTTGCTGGTAAATATGTGGGCACTTGCTGTTACAAATGGCCGACTTCCTGTTGGGTCAAGGGCGTGTCCCTAAACATGTTTAGGACGGGTCCCTTGTCTCACATATGATGTTTCGTGCAGATCGGTCAATGTATGGCAACGTTACATTTAACTTCCTGTTTTAGGTGTTCCACTTCCTGTAGTGAGGTCACCTTCTGCAGACATGTTCAGGACAGGTCTCTGGTCTCACATATAAAGTTTCATGCAGATCGGTCAATGTACAGCAAAGTAAGTGGACACTTCCTGGTTAAGATGGCCGACTTCCTGCTGGGTCAAGGGCGTGTCCCTAAACACGTCCATGGAAGGTCACATGTCTCACATATGGTGTTTCGTGCACATCTCTCAATGTAAGGCAAAGTTACATTTAACTTCCTGTTTCGGGCGTTCCACTTCCTGTAATGAGGTCCTGATCATGTTGTTGACCGTTTCCCATGTATGTGTATGTGGAAATGATTGCAGTTTTTTGGGATTTTTGTTGCCACGGTTACTCAAAAAACTTAGAAAAGACATAGCCGGCTATTCCCGATCCAACCGCACGTTTTGATATAGGATGTGTGGGGGTTTTCTCAAAACTGTGGGAGGAGTTGAGTGTCAAAGTTTGTGGTGGAGAAGTACATTTTACTGACAAGCCCCTCCCCCTCCTCCTCCTCCTTCCCTCACGCACACACGCACCTGTGTCCTAAAACCTCAGACAACGGCAAAATCAGCACTGTTTAAAGTTGTCATATCTCATGAACGGTAGATGATAGAGCTATAATTCTTAGTTTGTGAGCGTCACAAGGCTCTGAGCAGCGTCCAGATTTAATTTTGTGAGAAACGGGTGAGAATTGACCGAGTAATGACAGTTTTAAAATGTCGGTTTATCTTGTTTTTCCAAACTACAAATCAAAATCGTCTATGGCAGCGTTGACCAGAACTCTCTGCGCTTTGAGGTGATTTTAAGAAAAACCACAGGTCGTATGAAAATGAAAACAACACACGGGGTTAGCCAACAACCATAGCAACGTTTCGATGTAAAAAATGTCTATTTAAGTTGGAAATTGTGGGCAGGAGAGGAGTTTGTTTGGAGAGTTTGTGATTTATTTTCACAATCTCAGCAGAGTGTACACTGTAAGGGACGCAATACACAGCCATTATAAAAGGCCAAAAAAAGTCAAAAACTTAAACTGCGATTGTGGAAAAACCATAATATGTATCGAAACCTTGACCTAGGTGATACAAGTCCCAAGTCTTATGACACGTTTAAAGTTAAAATCACGTTTCTACGTGAAAGTATGACAACACTGTGAGGCTCCAAAGCGGGCTTGGTATATGGACTTTTTCTGTCCATTTCCCATTCATGTGTATGTGAAACTTGTTAACGGTTTTTCGAGATTTTTGTCGCCACTGTTACACGAATCGCTTATAAAAGTCATAGCACACCATTCCTGATCAAACCGCACGTTTTGATGTAACATGTGTCAGGGTTTTCTCAAAAATGTGGGACAAGTTAAGCGGCAAAGTTTTTTGTGGGAGAAGGACAAGACCATACTAGAAAATTCCGCCGGCGTAATTTCGATGGTGCCTGCAGCTTCCGGCATGTGTCGTCGCGTGCAGGACCTTTGCTGGTAAAGTTGTACAGCAAATATGCGGGCACTTGCCGTTTTAAATGGCCGACTTCCTGTTGGGTCAAGGGCGTGTCCCTAAACATGTTCAGGACGGGTCCCTTGTCTTACATATGATGTTTCGTGCAGATCGGTCAATGTATGGCAACGTTACATTTAACTTCCTGTTTCGGGTGTTCCACTTCCTGTAGTGAGTTCATCTTCTGCAGACATGTTCAGGACGGGTTTCTGGTCTCACATATAAAGTTTGAGGTCTCTACCTTAAAGTATGACGACACTGTGATGTTCTAAAGTGGACTGGGTCCTGATCATGTTGTTGACCATTTCTCATGTATGTGTATGTGGAAATGGTTGCACAGTTTTTGGGGATTTTTGTCGCCATGGTTACTCGAAACACTTAGAAAAGTCATAGCACACCTTTCCCGATCAAACAGCACATTTTGATATAGGATGTGTGGGGTTTTTCCCAAAACTGTGGGAGGAGTTGAGTGTCAAAGTTTGTGGTGGAGAAGTACATTTAGATAGTTGGAGACTGACAAGCCCCCCCCTAGCCCCTCCCCCTCCTCCTCCTCACCTCACGCACACACGCACCTGTGTCTCTGTCGAAAACCTCAGACAACAGAGAAAACAGGCCCTTTTAAAGTTGTCATATCTCATGAACGGTAAATGATAGAGGTAAAATTCTTAGTTTGTGAGCGTCACAAGGCTCTGAGCAGCGTCCACATTTAATTTCGTAAGAAACGGGTGAGAATTGATCGAGTAATGACAGTTTTAAAATGTCCTGAACTTGACTTTTCAAAAAGTCCAAATCTAAATTTTTAACATGGCAGTCGATGGGGACGTTGACCGGAACTCTCTGCGCAATTAGGTGATTTGAAGAAAAACCGCAAGTTGTATGAACATGAAAACAACAAACAGGGTTAGCCAACAACCATAGCAACATTTTGATGTAAAAAATGTCTGTTTAAGTTGGAAATTGTGGGCAGGAGAGGAGTTTGTTTGAGATTTTAAGTGAATAATGTTCTACTTCTCACTACAGTGTACACTCTAGCTACCGCCCACGCACGCAATACACACCCATTATAAAATTTAAAAACTTATTTTTTTTTTGCAAAACTTAAACTGCGATTGTGGAAAAACCGTAATATGTATCGAAACCGTGACTTAGGTGATAAAAGTCCCAAGTCTTGTGACCCATTTAAAGTAAAAATCACGTTTCTACGTGAAAGTATGACGACACTGTGAGGCTCCAAAGCGGGCTTGGTTTTGTCGACTTGTTCCGTCCGTTTCCCATTCATGTCTATGTGGAACTCGTTAAGGGTTTTTCGCGATTTTTTTGGCCATGGTTACGCGAAACCCTTATAAAAGTCATAGCAGTCGATTCCCGATCAAACCGCACGTTTTGATATAACTTGTGTCAGGGTTTTCTCAAAGCTGCGGGACAAGTTACGCGGCAAAAAACGGCCGGAAGAGGAATAATATACGGAATAAACACGAAGGATTATAAGAGATGCTTGCTCCGCAATGCATTTAGGCCTGAACTCTAGTTCTACTAGAGTTGAGGCCCTAAATGCATTGCGGTGCAGGCACCTAACTAGAAAATTCCGCCGGCGTAATTTCGATGGTGCCTGCAGCTTCCGGCATGTGTCGTCGCGTGCAGGACCTTTGCTGATAAATATGTGGGCACTTGCCATTAAAATGGGCCTACTTCCTGTTGGGTCAAGGGCGTGTCCCTAAACATGTTCAGGACGGGTCCCTTGTCTTACATATGATGTTTCGTGCAGATCGGTCAATGTATGGCAACGTTACATTTAACTTCCTGTTTCGGGTGTTCCACTTCCTGTAGTGAGTTCACCTTCTGCAGACATGTTCAGGACGGGTCCCTGGTCTCACATATAAAGTTTGAGGTCTCTACGTTAAAGTATGACGACACTGTGAGGTTCTAAAGTGGACTGGGTCCTGATCATGTTGTTGACCATTTCTCATGTATGTGTATGTGGAAATGGTTGCACAGTTTTTGGGGATTTTTGTCGCCATGGTTACTCGAAACGCTTAGAAAAGACATAGCCGGCTATTCCCGATTAAATCGCACGTTTTGATATAGGATGTGTGGGGGTTTTCTCAAAACTGTGGGAGGAGTTAAGTGTCAAAGTTTGTGGTGGAGTACATTTTACTGACAAGCCCCTCCCCCTCCCCCTCCTCCTCCTTACCTCACGCACACACGCACCTGTGTCCTAAAACCTCAGACAGCAGCAAAATCAGCACCGTTTAAAGTTGTCATATCTCATGAATGGTAGATGATAGAGCTATAATTCTTAGTTTGTGAGCGTCACAAGGCTCTGAGCAGCGTCCACATTTAATTTTGTGAGAAACGGGTGAGAATTGACCGAGTAATGACAGTTTTAAAATGTCGGTTTATCTTGTTTTTCCAAACTACAAATCCGAATTTTTAACATGGACGACTATGGCAGCGTTGACCAGAACTCTCTGCGCTTTGAGGTGATTTTAAGAAAAACCACAGGTCGTATGAAAATGAAAACAACACACAGGGTTAGCCAACAACCATAGCAACGTTTTGATGTAAAAAATGTCTGTTTAAGTTGGAAATTGTGGGCAGGAGAGGAGTTTGTTTGGAGAGTTTGTGATTTATTTTCACAATCTCAGCAGAGTGTACACTGTAAGGGACGCAATACACAGCCATTATAAAAGGCCAAAAAAAGTCAAAAACTTAAACTGCGATTGTGGAAAAACCGTAATATGTATCGAAACCTTGACCTAGGTGATAAAAGTCCCAAGTCTTATGACACGTTTAAAGTTAAAATCACGTTTCTACGTGAAAGTATGACAACACTGTGAGGCTCCAAAGCGGGCTTGGTATATGGACTTTTTCTGTCCATTTCCCATTCATGTGTATGTGAAACTTGTTAACGTTTTTTCGAGATTTTTGTCGCCACTGTTACGCGAATCGCTTATAAAAGTCATAGCACACCATTCCCGATCAAACCGCACGTTTTGATGTAACATGTGTCAGGGTTTTCTCAAAGCTGCGGGACGAGTTAAGCGGCAAAGTTTTTTGTGGGAGAAGGACAAGACCATACTAGAAAATTCCGCCGGCGTAATTTCGATGGTGCCTGCAGCTTCCGGCATGTGTCGTCGCGTGCAGGACCTTTGCTGATAAATATGTGGGCACTTGCCGTTAAAATGGGCCGATTTCCTGTTGGGTCAAGGGCGTGTCCCTAAACATGTTCAGGACGGGTCCCTTGTCTCACATATGATGTTTCGTGCAGATCGGTCAATGTATGGCAACGTTACATTTAACTTCCTGTTTCGGGTGTTCCACTTCCTGTAGTGAGTTCACCTTCTGCAGACATGTTCAGGACGGGTCTCTGGTGTTACATATAAAGTTTGAGGTCTCTACGTTAAAGTATGACGACACTGTGAGGTTCTAAAGTGGACTGGGTTCTGATCATGTTGTTGACCATTTCTCATGTATGTGTATGTGGAAATGGTTGCACAGTTTTTGGGGATTTTTGTCGCCATGGTTACTCGAAACGCTTAGAAAAGACATAGCCGGCTATTCCCGATCCAACCGCACGTTTTGATATAGTATGTGTGGGTGTTTTCCCAAAACTGTGGGAGGAGTTGAGTGTCAAAGTTTGTGGTGGAGAAGTACATTTAACTGACAAGCCCCTCCCCCTCCTCCTCCTCCTCCTTACCTCACGCACACACGCACCTGTGTCTCTGTCGAAAACCTCAGACAACAGAGAAAACAGGCCCTTTTAAAGTTGTCATATCTCATGAACGGTAAATGATAGAGCTAAAAAGCAAACTTGGTTTGTGAGCGCCACAAGGCTCTGAGCAGCGTGCACATTTAATTTCGTAAGAAACGGGTGAGAATTGACCGAGTAATGACAGTTTTAAAATGTCCTGAACTTGACTTTTCAAAAAGCCCAAATCTAAATTTTTAACATGGCAGTCAATGGGGACGTTGACCGGAACTCTCTGCGCAATTAGGTGATTTGAAAAAAAACCGCAAGTCGTATGAAAATAAAAACAACACACAGGGTTAGCCAACAACCATAGCAACATTTTGATGTAAAAAATGTCTGTTTAAGTTGGAAATTGTGGGCAGGAGAGGAGTTTGTTTGGAGATTTTAAGTGAATAATGTTCTACTTCTCACTACAGTGTACACTCTAGCTACCGCCCACGCACGCAATACACACCCATTATAAAAATTAAAAAAGTTTTTTTTTTTTGCAAAACTTAAACTGCGATTGTGGAAAAACCGTAATATGTATCGAAACCGTGACTTAGGTGATAAAAGTCCCAAGTCTTGTGACCCGTTTAAAGTTAAAATGACGTTTCTATGTTAAAGTATGACGACACTGTGAGGCTCCAAAGCGGGCTTGGTTTGTCGACTTTTGCCGTCCGTTTCCCATTCATGTCTATGTGGAACTCGTTAAGGGTTTTTCGCGATTTTTGTCGCCATGGTTACGCGAAATCCTTATAAAAGTCATAGCACACGATTCCCGGTCAAACCGCACGTTTTGATATAACTTGTGTCAGGGTTTTCTCAAAGCTGCGGGACAAGTTACGCGGCAAACTTTTGGCGGAAGAGGATGTTCAAGAAGAACTAGAAAATTCCGCCGGCGTAATTTCGATGGTGCCTGCAGCTTCCGGCATGTGTCGTCGCGTGCAGGACCTTTGCTGGTAATAGAGTAACATTTGGGTGGATACTTGGAAGTATTTAGACTCAGTAA
Source organism: Microchirus variegatus (assembly GCF_963457635.1). NCBI lineage: Eukaryota > Metazoa > Chordata > Actinopteri > Pleuronectiformes > Soleidae > Microchirus > Microchirus variegatus. Next base: position 24,747,349 of record NC_139808.1, read on the forward strand.
TACTTGGGTGAAATTAACTTTTAAAACATGAAGTAGTAGGACAAAGCAGTATCTCAGTGGAAACTTAGAGACCAACTGTCACAGCTGGAGAAAACACAATTACCAACATTAAATGGTCTTCATATGACCACGGGAAAACATGGATTTTGATTAAGGACACAATTAGCACTGCTTATTTAAAACAAATCTCCCAGTTTATTTGCGTGGAATTTAAATGTGCGTATGTTACAACTTAAATATACATTGTTCAACACAGAGATCCATGAGGCAAACGGCAAATCTGGATGTTGTCTGGCCATGTTTCCCTGATTGTGATATATCATGACTGATTTCACTTTAGGTCATCCTTGTTGTTTTCTGAAAATGCACAAAACCAAAAGATACCAGTGAGACAGATGAAGAGAATTTCAACTCCTCAAACAACACAAATGAAACAAGTTTGTTGTTTTGCTGGTAAATAATACTAACTTTCTTTTCGAGTCGATAAGAGTCCTCTTGAGGACTTCTTCTTGAAGGTCCTCCTCCTTGGACACGTTAGCATCCTTCGACAAAGACAGACAGAGTGTTATACTTTTCTAAATGAATGATTTACAATAAAAATCTTAATAATAATAATAATGATCTCACTTTGTGTTCTTCTTGGTTGACATTTGCATCCTGTCCCATCGCTGTTGTGCCTCTTCCAAAATGTTCAAGACGATGTTTGGGAACTCTGCAGAGTGTTGATCATCCTTGTTTTCTGAAAATACACAAAACCAAAAGACACCAGTGAGACACAGGGCATTATAATGAGAAGAGAATTCCAACTCATCAAACAACACAAATGAAACACTAGTTGAGTGGTTTTACTGGTAAATAATACTTATCTTTTTTTTGGTAGTAGATCAGAGTCCTCTTGAGGGCTGCTGTTCTTCCTCTTGAAGGTCCTCTTCCTTGCATCTGTTCCAATCCTTTGGGAAAGACAGAGAGTTTTAGTTTTCTAAATGAATGATTTAGAATAATAATCTCAGTTTGTGTTTGTCTCGATTGACATCTGCATCATGTCTTGTTACTAAACATGTTTCTGACAAAACAATGTTTGGTTTGTGGTCCACATTAATGTTCTGTATAATTGACCTGGTATTTGCATTGCCCTGAAGTTTCAAGACGATGTCTGGGAACTCGGCAGAGTGTTGATCATCCTTGATGTTTTCTGAAAATACACAAAACCAAAAGACACCAATGAGACACATGACAATATAATGTGGAGCAAATTTCAACTCACCAAACAACACGAATGAAACACTAGTGAAGTAATTTTACTGGTAAATAATAATTACTCGCGCAACCATGTATATGTATGTGCGGAGGTTGTCACTTGGTGTGGTCGGGAATCTGTGGTGAAAACCGCGTCGCCGCCCCGGGGGTCCGGGGTGCTGGGGCTGTTTGGTGGCTTCTGTTGTCCGGCCGGTCCTGCTTTCCGGCTGTCTCTTGATGGCTGTGGGCCTAACCCGTGGGGACTGGGGGGAGGGCGGCTGGGTGGCTGCCGCCCTCGTGCGGGGGGCGCTGGGGGTGGGGGGCTGCGGGTGTGGGCTGGGCTGCCTTGCGTCATAGGTGGGGGGGGCCTGGGCCTCCGTATGCCCCCCCCAGCCCGGAAGAAGATCGGCAGTTACCCAGGCACATGGACCATCCACCGGCCCCCTGGGCCAGGAGAGACCTGCAGCCGCCAGACCCAGGGCCAGCTGCAAGTCCACCCCGCACAAGACCTGGGCAGGGAGCCGCAGAGCCAGAGCCCCACCCCCCACCCCCCCCCCGCCCAGAGGAGTAGGAGGCGACAGCACCACGGGCACAGACTAGCCCACCACACGCCTAGGTAGGCACTGAGGCCCCAGGTCCCCACACCCGGGGCACACCCAGGCCCCCAGGGCAGCCCAGCCCACCACCAGGGACAGCAGAGCCCCCGCCAGACCGCACCCCAGGAGGCGGGCGGGAGCCTGCCACAGCTATCCCCGACGCCTACCCCGGAGCCAACCGCACGACTTCCCCCCAGAGGGGAGCAGGCAGAGGCTCATGTAGGGATCCCAGCCGGGGTCCCCAAGGAACAGGAGACAGCAGGGTCCCGGATCCGCCCCGGGCAAGCCCCCGCACACTGGTATGGGTCAGAGGCCGAAAGATCTGCCACGGCGGACCCCACGCTCACCCGGCATAGGGACCCACCGTCCACCCAGGGCAGGGCGCCCAAAGTCAGCCCCCGCCGGGCGACCAGTCCGCGGCCCACCATCACCCTTCCCAGGAGTCATGGCAAGCCACGGCCAGGTCCCCCGGGGCTCCCCCCGACAGACCGACAGCGGACCCAACTACCTACCGCAGCCGCAAGCGCCCCGGAGCCCCACAGCCGCACCCCAGCCCAAATGTTGATCCCAGCCCAGCCGGGAGGCAGGCGTGCGGGACACAGATACCCGGGAGGTCCCCGTCACCCATCCCCCACCCCCCCCCACCAGGATCTGGTGTGGTGTGTATGTATGTGTGCTGTGGGATGTGTGTATGGTGGATGTTGGTCTCTAAGAGTGCATTAAAAATGTGGGGGGAGGATGAGGCGACAACACCCAGCTGCTTGCTGACAGCGGGGTTGTCGATATGCCCCACCCCACCCCCAAGCCCTAGTGTCTAATATGCCATAAAAAATTGGGGGAGAGCGGAGACCCCTGGAGGGGAAGATGGGGGATAGACCCACTACTTGGTGGGCCCGCCCCCAACCCCCCCAATGGTCTTCCCGTATCTCCCCCAATGCCCTAGTTGTGTGTGTGAGAGTGATATACCAGATCCGGTGGGGGAGCATGGAGGGCAGGCAAGGTTGACCACCCAGGCCGGTTGCTAGCTTCCTGACTAGCAGAGCCGTGTATCGCCGCCCACCCAGCCCCCCAGCCCAGCAGAGGCCAGCCCGCTCAGACCGGGGCGACGCTACAGCTCTCCACGGGCACCACCGGCGCGGCAGGGTCAGGTCCGCTCCCGCTCCCCCGGAGGGGGAAGCCAACAGTGAGCGCCGCACCCCGGACGCCAGTAGGACCCGTAGCCAGATCAGCATGGGATCCGCCACGACAGTCCAGGCCCCCGACCCACCCACTGCTTGGAGACAACCCAGGCCGGTCCAGGCCCCGCCCCCCCAAGTCCCCCGGGTCCCCCATGCCAGGAAGCCCACCCGCCTCTACCGCTTTACCCGCCCAGGGGAAAAGATACGCGCCGGTCCACCCCAGGGCACCGCCGGGGCGCCGCAGCGAGAACCCCCCCCACCTCACTGGGGAGCGACTCTAGCGTGGCCCCCCCGCCACCGGCAGGGGCCAAGCCCATCCCCAGGGGCCCCAGCAAACGGAGGCCCAGGCCCCCCCCCCCCCACCTACGACACAGGGCAGCCCAGCCCACACCCGTAGCCCACCCGCCCACCACACGCCTAGGTAGGCACTGAGGCCCCAGGTCCCCACACCCGGGGCACACCCAGGCCCCCAGGGCAGCCCAGCCCACCACCAGGGACAGCAGAGCCCCCGCCAGACCGCACCCCAGGAGGCGGGCCGGAGCCCGCCACAGCTATCCCCGACGCCTACCCCGGAGCCAACCACACGACTTCCCCCCAGAGGGAACAGGCAGAGGCTCATGTAGGGATCCCAGCCGGGGTCCCCAAGGAACAGGAGACAGCAGGGTCCCGGATCCGCCCCGGGCAAGCCCCCGCACACTGGTATGGGTCAGAGGCCGAAAGATCTGCCACGGCGGACCCCACGCTCACCCGGCATAGGGACCCACCGTCCACCCAGGGCAGGGCGCCCAAAGTCAGCCCCCGCCGGGCGACCAGTCCGCGGCCCACCATCACCCTTCCCAGGAGTCATGCAAAGCCACGGCCAGGTCCCCCGGGGCTCCCCCCGACAGACCGACAGCGGACCCAACTACCTACCGCAGCCGCAAGCGCCCCGGAGCCCCACAGCCGCACCCCAGCCCAAACCGCTGATCCCAGCCCAGCCGGGAGGCAGGCGTGCGGGACACAGATACCCGGGAGGTCCCCGTCACCCATCCCCCACCCCCCCCCACCAGGATCTGGTGTGGTGTGTATGTATGTGTGCTGTGGGATGTGTGTATGGTGGATGTTGGTCTCTAAGAGTGCATTAAAAATGTGGGGGGAGGATGAGGCGACAACACCCAGCTGCTTGCTGACAGCGGGGTTGTCGATATGCCCCACCCCACCCCCAAGCCCTAGTGTCTAATATGCCATAAAAAATTGGGGGAGAGCGGAGACCCCTGGAGGGGAAGATGGGGGATAGACCCACTACTTGGTGGGCCCGCCCCCAACCCCCCCAATGGTCTTCCCGTATCTCCCCCAATGCCCTAGTTGTGTGTGTGAGAGTGATATACCAGATCCGGTGGGGGAGCACGGAGGGCAGGCAAGGTTGACCACCCAGGCCGGTTGCTAGCTTCCTGACTAGCAGAGCCGTGTATCGCCGCCCACCCAGCCCCCCAGCCCAGCAGAGGCCAGCCCGCTCAGACCGGGGCGACGCTACAGCTCTCCACGGGCACCACCGGCGCGGCAGGGTCAGGTCCGCTCCCGCTCCCCCGGAGGGGGAAGCCAACAGTGAGCGCCGCACCCCGGACGCCAGTAGGACCCGTAGCCTGATCAGCATGGGATCCGCCACGACAGTCCAGGCCCCCGACCCACCCACCGCTTGGAGACAGCCCAGGCCGGTCCAGGCCCCGCCCCCCCCAGTCCCCGGGGTCCCCCATGCCAGGAAGCCCACCGGCCTCTACCGCTTTACCCGCCCAGGGGAAAAGTTACGTGCCGGTCCACCCCAGGGCACCGCCGGGACGCCGCAGCGAGCACCCCCCCCACCTCACTAGGGAGCGACTCTAGCGGGGCCCCCCCGCCACCGGCAGGGGCCAAGCCCACCCCCAGGGGCCCAGCGGGCCCCAGCATATGGAGGCCCAGGGCTCCCCCCCACCTACGACGCAGGGCAGCCCAGCCCACACCCGCCTCTACCGTTTTACCTGCCCAGGGGACAAGAGGTGCGCCGGTCCACCCCAGGGCACCGCAGCGAGCACCCCCCCCCCCACCTCACTGGGGAGCGACTCTAGCGGGGCCCCCCCGCCACCGGCAGGGGCCAAGCCCACCCCCAGGGTCCCAGCGGGCCCCAGCATACGGAGGCCTAGGGCCCCCCTCCCCCACCTACGACGCAGGGCAGCGCAGCCCAGCCCACACCCGCAGCCCCCCGCCCCCCCCAGCGCCCCCCGCACGAGGGCGGCAGCCGCCCAGCCACCCCCCCCCCCCCCCCAGTCCCCACGGGGAAGGCCCACAGCCACCGAGAGAGGGCCGGAAAGCGGGACCACCAGACACCAGAAGCCACCGAACAGCCCCAGCACCCCGGACCCCCGGCCCCCACCCCAGGAGGCCGGCCAGCAGGGACGCCAGCCCACCACTGCCGTAAGTAATATGGTTAATTTAAGGTGCCCAGGTAGAATTGAAGTCAGTCGACTGTTTTTTAATTGAGGCAGACATTCTCTCCATAGAGATGTGGTCAAGCAGAAGATTTCTATATCGGCTTATACTTATTTTTTGTTTGTTTTTCCAGTTCATGAGGATTGTTTTCTTGGTGATGCTTAGGCTCAAGATCGTCATTTTTAGTGGCGACTCCACCCATAAGTGATATGGGTAGAGGTCCATCGTTGGAGGTCATTTTCAATTGTTTTGAGTAGAGGTGTATAATTTAGTTGAGTCAGGTCTGAGATCCTAGAGGATAAACTAATTCCCAGGTATTTAATGTTGCCTGATTTGCCAAAGGGAGTCGGTAAAGATGTTTTGAAGTCAGAGTTGATCGGTAGAATAGTTGATATTGTCCAATTAATTGAGTAATCTGAAACTACTGAGAATTTATTGATGAGTGAGATAGTACCAGAGAGAGTGTTTTGTGTTTTAGTGTTTTGAAGGAAGAGTAATACATCATCTGCATATAGGCTTATCTTGTGGTGCAGATTTTCTGTTTGAATACCTTTGATATATCCATTTCCTCGAATTGCGGCTGCAAGCGGTTCTATAAACATGGCAAACAGTGAAGGGGAGAGTGGACAACCTTGTCTGGTGCCCCTCCGGAGCTTGAAGCTTGGAGATGTTTGAGCGTTTGTCCTGACCGAAGCACTGGATGAATTATAAAGAATTTTGATCCAGGAGACAAAGTTTTGTTTGAATCCAAATTTATCCATTGTCGCAAGGAGGAATTTCCAGTTTACTCTATCAAATGCTTTTTCTGCATCTAGTGACATAATTGCTGATTCAAGTTTATCAATTGTGCAATAGTCTACTATATTAATTAGCCTGCGCGTATTATTTGTTGAGTGTCTGCCCTTAATAAATCCTGTCTGGTCTGGGTGAATTATGAAGGGGGTGATTTTTCCCAGTCTCCTTGCTAAGGCTTTGCAGATGATTTTAAGATCTGCATTTATGAGTGAGATTGGCCGGTAGCTGGATGGTAGTGAGGGGTCTTTATCTGGTTTAAGGTGGAGACAGATATGTGCTGTGTTTATGTGTGCGGGGAGAGTGCCACTTTCCTTAATTTCCATTACCATTTTATGAAATATGGGTGCCAGTATGGGCCAAAACGTTTTCCTTTTTTATAGAAGTCTCTAAAGACGTTATTTATTTCCTCCGGTGTGTGGGTTAAGTTCCCGTCAGGACCTTTTATGGAATGGATAGTTGTTTTTTTCCTTATTTATTTTAAGTTGGTTAGCTAAAAAACTGCTGGATTTGTTACTATGTTCGAAGCTTTCTAAGCGTAGCCTTTCCAGTTGGAACCGTGTTTTCCTTTCAATTATTTTATTTAATTCAAGTTTTAATTGTCGTATATTGTTCAAAAGGTGTTCATCTTGTGAGGCGGTGTAAGCAGTCTCCAGTGTTTTAATTTTCTGTTCTAATTCTATTTCTAGTAAATTGTCTTTCTTCTTTTTAAATGAGGAGAAGGAGATTATTCTACCCTCATTACTGCTTTAGCCGTTTCCCAGAGAACACATTGCGAAGTTCCTGGTAGGTTATTGAACTCCAGAAAGGTTGTCCACTCATCCTCGATGTATTTCTGTTTGGTGGGGTAACTGCCTTTATAGTTATGTTTAGTGAGACCAGTGCATGGTCACTGAAAGTGATACGGTGGATATAAGTGTCTGGAATATTTGCTAAAATTTAGCTGCTGGTCAGGAAGAAGTCAAGTCGTGAGTAGGAGTTGTGTACCGGTGAGAAGATGGTGTATTCTTTCGTAGCTGGGTTCTGGGAGCGCCAAGCATCACAGAGAAAACCATCCTCCATATATTTTTTAAGAATCCCCGTCGACTGCCAGTTTCATGTTGTTTCTGTCATACTGAGCCTGTCTAATTCTTGGTTGAGTGTCATGTTGAAGTCCCCTCCCAATATGACTGTTGTGTCCAGGTGAGTGGATAGTGAGGAGAAGAAGGAGTGAAAGAAGGAAGGGTTATCAACATTTGGTCCATATATGTTGGCAATGCAGAAGTCTGTACTATTGATTAGTAGGGTAATTATTATAAACCTACCTTCTGGATCTGTAATAGTGTTTTTATTAGGGATCGACCAATTATCGGTCTGGCCGATAATATCGTCCGATATTCGATATTTTATTTTTGCGTTAATCGGCATCGGCCGTTTTTTTCACTGATAACGATATAATTTATTAATATAGAACATAAGACGTCATTAATTAAATGTTATTCATGTAGGCTATCATAAGAATATGATGTAGTGGAGTGGAAGTTTAATAGACAGTTTGCTCTAATAAATTCATATATATCTACTCTTTTTAAATTCTCACTCTTTCTTTTTGTCTCTCTTTCTCTAAATCCTCATTACAGATGGATGGATCCAAGAATCTGGTGAAAAGTACAGTATGGCAGTATTTCACAAAGCCAACCCCAGGAAGGGCAGTGTGTAATACCTGCAAAGACATTAATGACTATGTGATTATGTTATTATGTTAATTATGTGTTCATGTTATTTTACAAAAAGTTAATTTTGTCAGTGTACACAAACAGTATACTGTATTCATTTTAATCCCAGGTGTGTTTCTCTAAATTTTGACACCAAAATGTTAATTTTTATTGCAAATAAATATCGGTTCTACATATCGGCTATCGGTTTCGCTTGGTTATTAATAATCGGTATCGATATATCGGCCGTGAAAAACCCATATCGTTCGATCCCTAGTTTTTATGTGTGAAATTTAACTTCTTATTGATCAGAATAGCTACTCCTCTCTGTCTAGAGTTATAGTTTGCTAGATACATGTGAGGGAATTGTAGTGAAGTTAACTGGCAGTCTGACTTAGGCAGGTGAGTCTCTTGTAATAAGACAATGTCTGCTTCCAACTTATTAAGATGATTAAGGACTTTAAGTCTTTTATTTTTAGAGCCGATTCCTCGTACATTCCAAGTGACAAGCTTCAGTGTGGTCATCCTGGCTTATCTAATTGTGTAATGTAGTTGTGTGTATTGTCTGTTGGTGTGTGTGTGTGTGCGTGTGTGTATCTGTGTAATCAATATTATAATCCTGTATATGGGTGTAGGTGTAAGTCTGGGTGTGCATGTATGTATGAGTACATGTGAATGCATACGTAGTGGTGTGTGTGTGTATGTATCTGTATGTGCGTGGGTTCATGCGGGTGTATGTATAGGGGTGTATATGTGTACTTATGAGTGGTTGTAGGTATAGGAGTGTGTGCGTGAGTGTCTGTGAGTGTATGTGTAGTTGCCTGACTATCTGAGTGTGTGTGCGCGCGCGTGTGCGTATGTGTCCGCGTATGTGTGTGTGTGTATGTGCGTGCGTTCGTGTGTGCCAATGTATTTGTGCCGGTATATGCAAGGTCCTAATCGTGATGTGGTTGCTAAGTACAATCAACATATCATGAATAGCAGTGATAGCTAAGTTATGCGTCTCAATAGTAAACAAGTGTGTAACAATACAATATGAATAAAATACAAATATACATTCAGGGACGGGGAGACACAACAAACAAAATACACATAACTTCTAAACAGGTCTGTATGTATGTGTATAATATGCATAATATAAATTCGAATTATTACCATCATTTATCCAGAGATTAATAATAATCGGCCAATCTTATAGTCGCACACCTCAGCATCCCCCCCCCCCACCACCGTTGTTAAAATCCCTTACTTTCTGTGTTACTTATTTCTGTTACCTCTTTATCCCAGTATAGCTGCCCGTTGACGTGAATTAAAATAACACTTATCTTTTTTTTGGTAGTAGATCAGAGTCCTCTTGAAGGCTGCCGTTTTTCCTCTTGAAGGTCCTCTTCCTTGCATCTGTTCCAATCCTTTGGTAAAGACAGAGAGTTTTAGTTTGCTAAATGAATGATTTAGAATAATAATCTCAGTTTGTGTTTGTCTCGATTGACATCTGCATCATGTCTTGTTACTAAACATGTTTCTGACAAAACAATGTTTGGTTTGTGGTCCACATTAATGTTCTGTATAATTGACCTGGTATTTGCATTGCCCTGAAGTTTCAAGACGATGTCTGGGAACTCGGCAGAGTGTTGATCATCCTTGATGTTTTCTGAAAATACACAAAACCAAAAGACACCAATGAGACACATGACAATATAATGTGGAGAAAATTTCAACTCACCAAACAACACAAATGAAACACTAGTGAAGTAATTTTACTGGTAAATAATACTCATCTTTTTTTGGAGTAGATAAGAGTCCTCTTGAAGGCTGCCGTTCTTCCCGTTGAAGGTCCTGCTGTTACGACCCAAGCTTGAAGTCCACGACATGTATGACGGGGAGAGGTTGAACCTCCCGTTTGACGGGGGGGGGGGCTCAGCCTCTCCCCCAAAAGAAAAGTTTGACCCAACCAAAACGAGCACAGTGAGCAAATCCCAGAGTGCAAATAATTTACAAGCAACCCCCCCGGTGCGTGCCTCGCTCCAACTAAACCTGTCTTCTGAGACGTGCCGGGCTCGAGGCCTATTTAAAGCAGAACTTCAGAAAACCTCAGCCATATGACCAAGGCCCTGAATGCTTGCCCCCACCAGAGAAACAAGTCTCAACCCAGGATTTGCCTCAAAAATAAAAAAGGAAAAATAACAAATAGTGCACCGATGGAAGGACAGATTGCTCTGTCCAGCTGGTACACTCCATAACTAACCAGGGAGGTCACTTGCAACTTGAAATCACAAACACTCGGGTACGGTACTCGCCATACTCCCAATGAGAAATCCACAGCTGCTCACCACCACACTACCAAACACCACCAACAACAGGAGGATGTTTGGGAAATGCTGGGCAGTGTAGTCATCTTCATCGTCTATTAAAAACACACAGAATAATCAGTTAAGACATAACAATTTTATGAACTTGTGTTGGGGTTTGGAGTCTCTGTCAGAAAATAAACTCACTTGGCTTAGGTCACACATGTCAGGAGCAGCTATGACTCTGCTGATTGGCACCTTCTAAAAACTGTGGGGGAAAAGAACACATTTATGTTTTTTAATTCAGTGTTTGTATACAACCCACAAACAACAATGTGTTTGACTGAAGACAAAAAAAACAAACTGTAAAACAAATGTGTATGCCTCACCTGGATTTCTTCATGCAGGGTCCATCTTCCCCTTGCTGCCCCCCCCATCTTCTATTGGTGATTCCCACTCCCACCCAATCCCCACACACAACAAACATGACATTACATGATATATACAAGATGTGATACTAAACATTTTACATATACACCCTATTACCAGCCAATACATCTGTGACATCATAAAATACATGTGGTCAATCACATGTTTACAATCAGAACGATAATAGCAAAAAACAATTAGCATCAATGAGTTATTTAAAAACATTGAAAAAGAAACGTGGGACCAGTTTAGGACTTAACAAATGCCTCGACTGGAATCACGATATGCACACCCAGAATAATAAAAACACTGATATATGAGCAGTAAACAAATCATTTAATTACATAGAAAAACGAATGCGTGACAGTAGTTTAGGACTTGATGAATGCCTAGACCGCCATCATGATATGCACCCAAAAACGTGTTAGAGCAGTGGAGGACTCCATGAATGATGACAATGACTTGATTTCCATCCAGAAATGTGTTAGAGCAGTGGGGGATTTGACAAATGACGACAATGACTTGATTTCCATCCAGAAATGTGTCCGAGCAGAGGAAGACTTGATGAATGACGACAATGACTTGATTTCCATCCAGAAATGTGTCCGAGCAGTGGAGGACTTAATGAATGACGACAATGACTTGATTTCCTTGACAGCAGTTGGGGACTTGACGAAGCCTCAACCACAATCACATAATTTGCACGCCCAAAAAGTTAAAAACACTGATTTGTGAGCAATGAATAAGTTATTTAAATACAAATAAATATGAACATGTGAGATTTATAAATAAATTAGTTAAAAACATTTTTAAAAATGTGAGCGCAGGGGAGGACTTGACTTATGCCTCGACTACACATCACATGCACCCAAAACATTGAAAAACATTTAAAAAATGTGAGCGCAGGGGAGGACTTGACTTATGCCTCGACTACACATCACATGCACCCAAAACATTTTAAAAATGTGAGCGCAGGGGAGGTCTTGACTTATGCCTCGACTACACATCACATGCACCCAAAACATTAAAAAACATTTAAAAAATGTGAGCGCAGGGGAGGACTTGACTTATGCCTCGACTACACATCACATGCACCCAAAACATTAAAAAACATTTAAAAAATGTGAGCGCAGGGGAGGACTTGACTTATGCCTCGACTACACATCACATGCACCCAAAACATTGAAAAACATTTAAAAAATGTGAGCGCAGGGGAGGTCTTGACTTATGCCTCGACTACACATCACATGCACCCAAAACATTAAAAAACATTTAAAAAATGTGAGCGCAGGGGAGGACTTGACTTATGCCTCGACTACACATCACATGCACCCAAAACATTTTAAAAATGTGAGCGCAGGGGAGGTCTTGACTTATGCCTCGACTACACATCACATGCACCCAAAACATTAAAAAACATTTTAAAAATGTGAGCGCAGGGGAGGACTTGACTTATGCCTCGACTACACATCACATGCACCCAAAACATTAAATAGCGATTTAAAAAACATTTAAAAAATGTGAGAGCAGTTTAGGACTTGATGAATGCCTAGACCGCCATCATGATATGCACCCAAAAACGTGTTAGAGCAGTGGAGGACTTAATGAATGACGACAATGACTTGCTTTCCATCCAGAAATGTGTCCGAGCAGTGGAGGACTTAATGAATGATGACAATGACTTGATTTCCTTGAGAGCAGTTGGGGACTTGACGCAGCCTCAACCACAATCACATAATTTGCACGCCCAAAAAGTTAAAAACACTGATTTGTGAGCAATAAATAAGTTATTTAAATACATATAAATATGAACATGTGAGATTTATAAATAAATAAGTTAGTTAAAAACATTAAAAGATGTGAGAGCAGGGGAGGACTTGACTTATGCCTCGACTACACATAACATGCACCCAAAACATTGAAAAGCGATTAAAAAACATTTGAAAAATGTGAGAGCAGGGGAGGACTTGACTTATGCCTCGACTACACATCACATGCACCCAAAACATGAAAAAACATTTAAAAAATGTGAGAGCAGGGGAGGACTTGACTTATGCCTCGACTACACATCACATGCACCCAAAACATGAAAAAACATTTGAAAAATGTGAGAGCAGGGGAGGACTTGACTTATGCCTCGACTACACATCACATGCACCCAAAACATGAAAAAACTTTTAAAAAATGTGAGAGCAGGGGAGGACTTGACTTATGCCTCGACTACAATCACAGCACGATTTGCACCCATGATAGATAAATAAATTAAATATATCATGAGTAAATATATATACACATCGTAGATAAATAAATAGTCATGATAGATGGATTAAAAACATCAGTTAAAACAGAACAAACTGGTCAACAGAATGTATTGGCTGGTTTTTACACACTCAGAACACAGTAGACTGGCTGGTGATAGCTGTAGTACGTTTGCAGTACACCAGACTGAAGGCAGGTTTGTGGTTCCGATGTGTAGATGTGGTCGAGCAGTGTCTGCTTTTCAGTTGTTGCCGCCGTTATGAGTTGCGTGTAGCCTCTGGACTGAAACACCTCGCGTATGGCTTTCTTTCCTCCTGAAAGGAGGTCCTCATTGAAATCCCCACAAACAATGACGGGCTGGTGATTCATCATGTCCAAACTCTCCAAGAGGCTTTGCAAGTTTGGCAGAAACTTGCCGAGACTGTAATTCGGGGGCTTGTAAACAGTCGCGATCAACGCTTTGACTGGTCCCTCAACTTTGACGACAACAAACTCCAGATCGGTAACATTGTGAACAAACCTTCGCACCTCAGCTTGAAGACTGTTTCGGCAGTACACTGCGACGCCACCGCCTTCTTTGGCAGCCATGTCTGGACAGCTCGAGTATGACGTGCTCCTGCTGCGCGTGAACACGTTGTATCCCTCCAAGTGTAACGTTTGGGGCACAAAGGAGCCAGACATATGGGTTTCGGTCACACAGAAAACATCAGCCAACTTGAGTTCATGGTGGGCTTTGACGTCGTCAATGTGACACGCCAGTCCTTCCGTGTTGTGGTGGATGACTGTGAGCGTCGCCGGACCGGTTTGGTCTGCTGGTGGGACTCGGTGCAAGAGTGGCATTACACCGTGGAACGAAGCTTTGCTCATATTCTCAAGAGCAGACGCGATGAGAGGATCGGCATAAATCTTCTTTTCTTCAAAGTCTGTGACGCTCAGTCCTTGAAGTGACGTGGTCCGACTCAGAGCGACGTAGGCCATTCCGGGCTGGAACACACGCTTCAAACTGACGACAGCCGACTGTAAGGTCATGCCTTGCACTTTGTGGGCTGTACATGCAAAGGCCAGCTTCATTGGGAACTGTCGTCGAACCATTCTCTTGAGAGTCATACTCTCCTCCCATTTCTCCACGTAGACCAGATCGTCAGACGACCCTCGAATCTGTTTACGGAGCGTCTGGCCTGCGGAAGGATTGTCCAGTTTGAGTCCCATCAGCCTCACGGTAGTCTTTCCGTTTGCCGACGCGGTCACAATGTTTGCGATCGTTCCAAACGTCCCATTGACAAGCCCGTCTTCAACGTCAAGATTTCTGGTGATCATGACGCGCACCCCCTCTGCAGCTTGTAAGTTGTCAGGCAAGTCTCTTTTGCCGCCCTTGAGTGGCTGCGCACAGGCACGCATGCCTCCAGTTCTGGAATCTTTCCTGTAGTCGTCTGCTGGAATGTTTACAATGTTTGTGTGGAAAGCAGCGACCGTTGCAGCGTTGTGACCGTCCACCTCTTTGTTTGTAGCGAAAATGTGCAGGGCTTTAGGTGGGCAGTCCTTGACGTCTACGACGACTTGTGCTAGCAAAGCTTTGTCCTCGATGCCCAGCGGATCCGTCTTCTGCTTCACCCGAATCCGGTTCAGGAGTTCGGCAAAAGCACGGTCGTCCTTCTGGCGCATGATCTCCGTCAGATTGACCATCTGAAAGTAATCTCTCCAGAGATCCAGCACAGTCTCCTCATAGACGCAGAGCGGCTTGGTTGTACCAGGTGGTGGCAACTGGTAAAAGTCTCCTACAGCCAGAACAGACATCCCCCCAAACGGTTTCCTGTTTCCTTTGATCTGCTGGAATCTCCAGTGGACGTAGGCAAACAGCTCCTTTGAAACCATCGATATCTCGTCGATTATCAAAATCTCTGCGTTTGACAGCGTTGCTCTCACCTCGTCCAGTGCATTGCCAAGGCCCTGGTACGGTGGCTTCAGGCTTCTCGGCAGTTTCAGAAGGGAGTGTAGCGTTTTCCCCGAGATGTTGAATGCTGCGGTTCCAGTAAATGCTGCGAGCAACACTGTGGGCTGGGACATGTCTGCTATGTCGCGGAACTTGGGGAGCTGGCGCAGGATTTTGGTCGCTTCCTGGTGTATGGACTTGATGACGTGAGACTTGCCACAGCCAGCTCCGCCAGAGACCAGGTAGAAAAACTGTTCGGGGTCGTGACCCCAAACACGTTTCAGGCACCATTCTCGCACAGTGTAAAATATGGACGCCTGCGTTTCATTCAGACTTTGGTACATTTTTCTGACAAAGTCTGGACTCAACTTGGGTGCAACTATACCTGGTATGCCTCCACTGCTCTTGGGATCCACGTGGTAGTCTGGGATCCCGTCTTCGTCGTCGTCGTCACTGTGATCCACGGGTTCTCGCTGCTCGAGGCATTCCATGCGATCCACTTCAACCTCTGGCGCAAAGGTGTTCCACGCATTGATGTTTGGGCCAATCTCATGCATCAGTTCGAGTGCCGCTGCGATTTTTTTGCCATAGCCTTCGTATCGCTGCTTGTTGTGGTCCACAATTTGCTTGACTTCATGATCCCATTGGCGGCCGCTTAGGTAAAACTGCTCGTACGTCGGACACGTCTCGTTTTTCAAGTCTTCGACTGACCAGTGCGGAAAATACAGTCTCAGCAGACGTCGGTAAAACTTCTCGGGTTGCTTCTTCTCCGAGAAGTGAGGGAACCTGATGATGGCGGCGTTCCCTCGAGTCCGTTTCTGAATGTAGCCTTTGTTGTTTTGGAGAGGAATTGCGTTTTTGCCTTCTGTCTGGCGGCCATAAAGAATTCTGTACTCTGAGGCAAATTCAGCCAGACACATGTATTCAAACTCGGGTGTTGCTGGTCTGTCCTCATACTTCTCTGGCACGCCCGACATCCACACTGCCTCTGCGTCTGCTGGCATGCTCTTCAATCTGCTCATTGGGTAACTCATTCTCAGAGCATCGTCATCAGTCTGCACAAAGATGACGCTACGGGTGCATTTTTTCAAGGGCAGGCTGCAAGTCCGTGCCACGGCCTCTTGAGCGCTTACCTCTCTGTGTTTTGCGTACGCCTGCATGATCAGCTTCATCTCGTCTCGCTCGTTGACGCTCGTTTTCTTCACCTCGCTTATGACTGCATTCAGGTGCTCAGTCATTTCGTGCTCTGGTTTGGACAGGTAGGACATCATGTATGCCATGCAGCTGTAGTCGTCGACAACATACTGAATGTCCATGTTGGCGTTCCATGCCCTGAGCAAATCTGGATTGTACGGATTGATCCAACAATCATTGGGATGGCGTTTGATGTGAAGCACATTCCCAATGGTCATATCAAACACGGCGTTCATGTACTCTTCACGGGTCAGATTGCATTTCTCAAGCAGCTCTGACAAGTCCTTGAACGAAGCGTTTGGATCAGAGAGCAGACGTCTCATTGGCTGCAGTTTATCTCTGGCCTCTCTTTGCTTCTTTAAAAGTGCTGTCCTCTTCCTCTTGTTGCCTGCACTTTTGGCCTCGTTTCCACTCTTGCTTTGCTCCTCGTTGTCGTCCTTTTTCTCCTTATCGTTGTCATCATTGTCGTCATTGTCTGGGCACGGACATGCGAGGATAGTTTGGTCCATGGGCAATTTGGGGAACCCAAATCTGCAATCCACGTTGCCTTTCCTGCATGACTTTGAGTGGTTTCTGCTGTGAACTTGAACTTCAGAAACAATTTTGTGCAGCTCAGGGTCCGTGTTCGGGTCGGGCCTCGCACATGAAATGTACCGGTCGACAAATCTGTACACGTGCTCGTCAAAGTCGTCTCCCAGCACGGGTGCATCTTTGATCCAGACCAGCATGTGAATGTGTGGGCTTCCTCTGGCTTGAAATTCCACACGGTAGAAATAATCCTTCACTTCACCGATGGGTTGAGCAGGAGACATGATGAGGCTCGTCATGAGCGCATCAACTCTCTTCTCAAACATGCGCATGACAGTGACAGGATTGCTGCGGAGAATGTCACATTTCGCGTTCCAGTCCAGCTGTGAAAAATCCACTTGTTCTCCTTGTTGGGCTTTTATGGCCTCTATGACTTCAGGCCATCTCATTTCGGCAGCAGAGAATGTCAGGAAAAACGTAGGCCTGCCCAACTGTCTGGCCATAGCGTGAAGATCCTTCAGCGTTTTCTTCCAATACGCTGGAGTTCCTCTGAGGGGCTGCATGAAGCGTGTGGCATGTTGACTTTGGATGAGCCTCTCCACCTCATTTTTGTCCTGAAGCATTCTGTTGGAAATGAAGCGACCGTCTTTTGTCTGGGTTTTACCTTTGCGCATTTGGATAGACATGCTGCTGGTAGCCAAATTCGTTTCGGTGACAAATTGGGCAAAGAAAAGGTAACTTTGGTCGTTTGCAAATCGGAAGTCTGCAGAGAACAGTCTCACGTTGAAGTACATGCTTGGGGACAGTTTGATCAGTCTGATTTCGTCCAGCGTGTTTTGTCCAGTTGGGAACTGCACAGGAAATGCCATGGATTCAAGTTTTGGTATGGTAAAAAATCCCACAGGTTTGTTGCCTTGGGCGGGTGCAATGCTAAATATACCACTACCATATGACATTACTTCCTGTGCAATGTCGGGGGGCTGCATGCAAGTGTCCAGGGCCAAACCGGGTCTCAGTTGGTCCTGTTCACCTGTTGTGGAAGTGGGTGCAGTGGCTTCCTTTTCTCCCTGTGCAGTGGTGCTCTGCTGGGGCTGTGCAGCGTCGTCAGACTGATCAACCTGCTCCGTGTCCTCTTCGTGGTCGTCTTGGACACTTTCAAAAGTAGCACTCTGGTCTATTTCGATGTCTTCGTATTCAGAGTGCATCTCCTTAAGTGTCGCAAGTGCGGCGAGTACATTCTTCATGTTGACGGTGTAGAAGAATTGATGACCTTTGTAGTTGATGCGTCTTTTCAGCTTTACCTGCAGCAGCTGAGCTTCAGCGTTGGGTCTTGGGAGACAGTTTACAGTCGATTCCACCTCTGATGGCACACACACGACAGCGCCGCGTACTGCTCTTTGCTGTCCTTTGGGCAACGCGACGATCTTTGCGAAAGGCAGAATTTTGGCAATCAACTGTCTCTCGAGCACATTGAGCTCAGCGAGCTCTGGGGGGATGTCTGCTAACTCCAGGCTGTTTGCTACTGCGATGGATGGCATCTCTCCTCTCATCACGTGAGTGTCACAAGTGGGGCAGATCCACTCCTGCAGTCTCTCTTTTGGAACAGTACAAGGAGTTGAGCATTCATCGTGACAAACGTGAACGTATTTTCCAGTCAAACAAGCAGATGCCACGTCGGGGTTTCTGACATATTTGGATCTGTTGCACGGCTTGACTTGATTGGGAAAGAGAACACGGTGGCAGCTTGTGCAGGGAAATGTGGGTCCCTTGCGAGTCGTCTCTCGGAAGGAAAATATAGCCGCTTGCATCACAGGGTTCACGACAGGCTTTGGAGTTTTCTGCTGGCGCCTCCTGAAGAGTTTGTATTTCTCTTTTATTTTCAGTGCACGCTGCAACCTGTAATGGATTTGGAAGGTTGCATTTGAAGCCAACTTGTTCCTTCTGTTTTGGGCACAGCTCTGTATTTGGTGCAGTCTGAAGTCAGGGTCACTGTGGTATCTGGTTTGAACAGTTTGCTTCTTTTTAAGCCTGTACTTCTGGTCATGTGCATACTTTGATGTGCTGTATGCTTTCTTGCTTTTGCTGACGTCAGGAGTGGTTTTGTATTTCTGGGCCATGTATTTGTTGTGTCTGGTCTGAAAATCAGGATCTCTGTATCTATGAGCCATGGCTTTCTTTTGGGTGCTCTGAAAATCAGGATCCATTTTGTATCTTCTAGCCATTTTTTCTTTCTTTTTGTCTTGAACATGAGGCTTGGCATAATACCTCTTGTATGAGAACAGTCTCCGTTTGAGGTAGTGACAGTCTTCCACATACTTGGTTTTCATAGCTTGCTTTTTTTTCCTTCGAAATTCTGGGCAGCTGGCATATTTGATTTTTTCACTTAGAGTTTTTCTTGTCCGGGCTGTGGACTTTTGTTGAGGCTGTGCTTGTTCCTCTTGACCTTCTTTGCACGCTCTGCGTCTAACTTTTTGTCGCAGTCGTTGACTGATTTTGGTGACATTTGGTGCAGCCTTTGATGTTTTGTGTTCCACATGTGTGACATTAACATCCGTGTTTTCTGGCTGTTTGTTTCTGCTCTGTTGGTCGTGGTCCTCCACACACACTGTGGGTGTTGCAGACTGTGATGACTTCTCCACACACACTGTAGGTGTTGCAGACTGTGGTGACTTCTCCACACACACTGTGGGTGTTGCAGGCTGTGGGGAGTCCTCCACACACACTGTAGGTGTTGCAGACTGTGGTGACTTCTCCACACACACTGTGGGTGTTGCAGGTTGTGGAGAGTCGTCCACATTGCTCTCTGTGACATCTGCTGTCACGTTGCTTTGTGGGGGTGCTGGTGAGGCCACTGCTCTTTCAAAAGAAACAGGCACAAGTTCGTAGCTAGCATCAGGGCCGCGCTGTTTGAAGAGCTTGTTGAGGTGGTCAGTCAATCCACGGAGATGATTGAAAGTCAGCATAACTGCTCTTCCGTTTTGGTAAGGCAAGCCTCTTGCATTCCTTGAGTGAGAGTCAAAGATTCCATACTGGCCTGATCTGGTGCGAAACACTGCAAAGCACTCGGGAGTGACGAGGAGCAAAGCAAGGTTGACATCACTTGACAGACAGTCCAGTTGGGCAGCCAGGGGCAGAAACCATTGACTTCTTGATGGGCTGCTCACTTTTTTTTTCAGATAGCCACATCTCACATCTGACAAGCGTACACTGTAGATATTTCCATCGGTTAGAACTTGGGTTGGCAGTTCCTCTACAGTCAAGTGGTTGCTTTGGAATCTCTTGTCAACCAGGAGCTGTTGCTTGATGGCAACATAGAGAGAATCTCCATTTTCAAGCACTCTGTCAAGGTCAGTTGTGCTGAAGTGAAGGCCCTCATTTTGAAAGGCCAGGAAGGTTAAAGCAATACAGGTACACTGATGGTTTCTAGAGAAGGTTGTGTACCTTGTATCGTTCTGAGAGTGACTTGCCCTGAGAGAACGCTCCTGCCGTCCGACCGAAGCCTGAAAATAAAGACATAGAATTGTTATTACACTTATCATACATTGTTCAAAGTTGAATTAACTTTTAGTTGAATGGCCAACACATTTTTTATTCAAGTCATTGTGATTTTCAAAAGTGCTTTATTATATAGCTTTACACAGACGTTTCTTTGCATTCATTTTTTTCCTTTTATTAGTGTAACTGAATGTGTGAAATGTCTTGTTTTCATGGACCCAAGCTGACATTGTTTCACTCTGCAGAAGAGTAATAGTGCAAAATGTAAAAAACAAAAAATATCTCAGAATTCATGCCGTTTGTTTTGTTGTTTTTTAACACACAGCCCTAAAAGTCTCTTGTATAATTGCGTCTCCCCCTTTAAAAACACATTGAATGTGGAATATGATTGATGTCATGGCAACAAACACTACATGTTGTTCATGCCCACACATATTTATCCAATTAAAGGTAAAACTGCAAAAAAACTGGCATACAAGGTAAAGAAATAAATCAATATGACACAATATAAAATTAATGCGTTTGCTGTTTTTGCCCTCCTTTTAGTTGCATTTGTATTGTATTTGTCACAGAGAGAAAAAACAACAACAGTATAATATACATTTCTCTGGTGTGCTGTCGCTATGGAACCAGGAGGAAACTGTTGTCATACACATGTGCTTGCGTTCTTTACTCCTGAGCAGTGCTCACTTTAGCAGATACTCCACCTTGTGCCCAGGAGAAATCACACCTGTGTGCCATGTGTGCCAATTTTTTCAACAACACAAATCGGAGCACAGATACTATTTTGTGAACTACACTGCTACACAGAGCAATACACAAAAAACTGCAGATAATAACCTCTTAGCATTTGAAATTAAGAAAAATCTGCCACCAACACCTAAAACACAGAAGGATAACCCCCGGCAACGCAGGACCATGAAATAACTGATTAAATAGTGAAATAATTATATATATATATATATATATATATATATATATATATATATATATATATATATATATATATATATATATATTTGTTTTTTACATAAAATGAACTGGCATTGTAATTCAGTCGTTACACATTAGTCACTATTTCACCAATTTCAACCAAACATGTAAAAGCTCAAAAATGTATGCAGCTCTCCCCTCACTAAAGTACTGAATGATAATACAGATGTAATTATATTTTTTATTCAAGTCTGCTCGAAAACATTTTGCCTAAGAAACCGTCTTGTTTTGTCCACAAACCAAAATGATTCAGTTTTAATGATGTCTTTGTCATGCCGAGCAAAGAAAATATTTACATTTAAGAAGCTAAAACAATCAGAAATCTTGTTGTAAAAATGAAAAAATGCTTCTAATCGATTGTCAAAATAGTTGACCATGTCGTGATAAATCCTAAAATTCTCAATGGAACACATGGAAAATAGTATCACCAAGTGTCACAAGAATTTATTTATGATGGCATTTGTCAGAATGAATCTAAAATATGTTGAAAGACTGAGGAGAGAGTTCTTACCTTGCACAAAGAAAAATGTAACAGATCTGAACAAGGAAATGCAGGATCCACTGGTGGTGATGACAAAGAATTATGATAAAGCCAATGACTTAATAAAGTTAAACCCCATTTTTATTTTATATACAATTGAGCTGAAAAAAATTAATGGATTACTAAATGAATTGTCAGCTATTATGATAAGCGATTAATGGGTTGGAAGATTTTTTCATAGTTAAAACAAGATTTCTGATCATCTTAGCTTCTTAAATGTGAATATTTCCTGACTTCTTTGCTCCATATAACAAAGAAATCATTACATCTGAATCATTTTGGTTTGTGGACAAAACAAGAACATTGGGGAAGGTCATCATTTTCAGGTTTGACAAACACACATTTTCAGACATTTCATGGACCAAACCATAAATCGAGAAAATAGCCACAGATTAATCAATTATTATTAAAATAGTTGCAGTTGTAACATACAATAACTTTCATGTCACACCATACGACAAGTTTAGGGACTAGTACAACAAATGAGTTAATAAATCAAGATTCAAGTACTTCAACATGTACTTTTAGAAAAAGAACAGTCAATACAATATAACAAAGTCAAATTTTCACCAGTAGTATTTAAATTGTTTTGTTGTTTTTTTAAGTTTCATGCTCAAGCGTCATCCAGTGTTTCTTAATTAATGACATACATGTATTTAATTACAATTTTTATGAACGGACACAGATAAAAATCCTTTAATGGTGTGTTTTGAATAATTATTGACACGAGAGTATTTAATTAATTACCATAGTGACCAAAAAGAGAAACCAGACCTCTCTGTGTACTACTTATCCCAGAAACCTTTTTGTGAGCTGAACAGATCAATACATTATAATTCTAATCATTATTTAATGGTGGATTTTAATGAATGAGCGACATGTATTTAATTTCCAATTTTAATGAATGATTGACAAATGCAAGCAATAATTTGATAGTGTTTTTTTAATGTAATTTTGGCACCTACATAGAAGAATGAATTAGTGTGTGTGTGTGTGTGTGTGTGTGACATGAATACGTACCATTCTAACAGGGTAGTAGGAGCAGGTGGGTGCAGTTTCCACCATGATGGAGGGTTTTGCTGGTGGTTTGACAGTTCTCCCCATCTGATGAAAATATGTATTCAGCAAACTTAATCATGGACAGAAATGACTGATATAATATAACATTGATATAACATGATATTTAAAAACAAATTTAAAAAAACAATGAGATTAAAGTCAGGTCCATATATATTGGGGGTGGAAACTATTCTACAGAGCACTACTTTGTTTTAGGCTCAAAATTTTACATTACTTACATCCAAATCTAATGAATGGTGTAGGAATTACAACATTTTCGACACGTGCCTCCCACTTTTTAGGGGGACCAAAGGTAATGGGACAAACTGAACAATCATAAATCAAACTTTCACTGTTGAATACTTGGTTTTCAACTGATTTGGATATAAATACCCTCCAATTAAAGCTGCGGTTAAACCACATGTTTGTTTCATGTCGAATCCATTGTAGTGGTGTATAGAGCCGAAAAGAAGAGAATCGTGTCGATGTCTCAATAGTTATGGACCCGACTGTATGTCTTGAAACATAATTTCCTTACCACCACAGGCCTGGTTGGTAGGGGCCACTCCTTGTCCAGCTCCACCTTGGAAAAAGAAAACAAAAAAATCAAGTAGCTGAATGAGTTGTATGTTTTTCTGCACTTTATTTCTTTCTACACCTTTAAAACGTGTATGTTGAATATGGAATACAAAGTATGCTGTTCATACCCATGCAGGCACACAGAATTATCGAATTACAAATAAAACTGCAACAAACTGGAATACATGTTTAAAAAAATACAATAAATAAATCACTGGAATTGTGACACAATCGAGTAATTATTTAGTAGTGTCATTCATTTAGAAAGTTATGTCATTCATTCAGATTTTTCTGAATTAATCACAGAGAGGAAATAATTTTTTTGCGTGTTTTAAGTAATTAATGGCACATGAATGCATTTAATTAATGACTATAATATACATTACCATAGCAGCTACTCCACCTTGCGGCCAAAAAGAGAAACCACACCTCTCGGCACAGATACCGTTTTGTGAGCTACACTGCTCAATACATTATAATTCTAATCATTATTCAATCGTGTGTTTTAACGAACGACACGTGTATTTAATTCCAATTTTAATCAATGATTGACACATTCATGCAATTATTTAATAGTGCTATCAGGGATGAAATTTTGGCACCTCCACAGAATAGGGGATTTGTGAATTTTGTGTGTCAAACTAAAACGTACCATTCCAACTGGGTGGTGGGAGCACGAGGGTTCATCGTCGAGGGTCAGGGAAGTTTTGACTGGCGATCTCATAATTTTCACGATCTGAGGGTACACAGCAGCAAGTTTAGAAAATCTTCAAGTGACACAGTGATCTCGCTAAGCAGGAGGTGGGAAACGTACCTTTGCAGCCGGAGACTGTGTGGGGCTAGGTGCAAGTCCAGTCATCCAGTTGCGTCTGGTGGGTGAAGGTGTCCTAGGCACCTGTAAACACATGATGTTAAATGTCAGTAAAATGAAGCTCGCCACCTTGTGTTTTCTTTTAATACGTTATGCTTTGTTCAAAGGAAAATGTGTCCAGTATGCTGCAAGTGTTTTAAATGACTAAACTGTCAGAAGGAACATACTTGCTCAACAGTAGAGTGTGAGCAGGACGCTGCAGGTGTTCTGGGCTCTCTGGTTTGTGCAGCTGTCACCTACAAACACAACAAACCAAAAGGCTTTTTGTTACCGGTATACTCAGTTGATATTAAACAAACAAGCAAAGTTAAAGAGGTAAGAAAAAAAATGTAAAGAAAGGTTCTGTTAAAAGGAGCAACCTTGCTTCGTGTTCTCTTGCTTCCGGTTCTCTGCAGACAACAGAAACAAAACCTTTCATTAGCCATATCTGGGAAAGTGATCACTTACAACAGTGATGCATATGGACTCTGACAATATTGGCAATTTTAGATTGCATATGAAAGGAAGGAAGTCTGTATAACAATGAAAACAACTATAACTTGTTAAAAAACAGTTAAGACACAAAGTATTAACTGTACAGTACCTTTGGAGTAGGAGGGCTGACAGCGATGTCAAGCTGTGATGGAGCAAACTGATCCATCGCATCTAAGACATCGCTGGAGAAGATCTCAGGATTCACTGGAATGGGATGAGCCTGTGACATGGCTGGCTGTCCCTGTAAAAGAGACGTGTAAAATGTGAAGTGGTGGTTACTTTGCTTGTCAAAATGGCAAAACTCTACACAGCTTCAGGGTCATCAGGATACAGTGTGTGAAACCTTTACCTTCCTGTCTGGTCCAACAACTGTCCACTCAAAGGGGTTTGTTATGCGAGGGACAGTTGCTTCTCCGGTCACCACCAGTCTTGGGGAGAAGCGTCTCGGAGAGGAGGATGGTGGAGGCGAAACTTGTGGTGGAGGCGAAACCTGTTGCACTGGATCAGTTCTGTCGAAGTAGTTGTACGCAGCACGCCACAACAACCCCGCCAGGGTGCTCATCCCTTGCTTGTCACTGAGGTGCACCTGCAAGAATGTGCAATTACAGTTAATTTATGTCCAAGAACTGGCCAAACTTGATATTAAACATTACATGTGCCCTTTGCCTCAACATTCTACTTACATCGTCTCTGCACCACAGCCAAGGCTCAGAAAACTTAAAGTGCTCAAAAGTGGACAGGTACGGGACACCTTCAAACAAACAAACAAACATTCATCAATCAAACAATTAATTGCAACTTTCAGCATTTGAGGAATGACTGATTCATCAGGTTGGCTAACAACATTTAGGACATTCGACAGGTATCTGCACTTCAAATTCATTCCATGTGTACATACCCATTTTTGCTGCCACACGATGATACTCCTGCCTCAGGAGTTCTTGCATGCCAACCTCAACGTTCAGTCTCGGAACAAACTCCACGACAGACAGCTGTGAAAATAAGAAGTCACATCATAGCCATTGAAATGAAAGAAATATCGCTTTTAAAAAAAAAATGTACATTTTAAAACACAAGAAATTCACCTGAGGCCAGCGACTACGGATAGTAGTCAGAAGATTGTTGAAGTCTTTCCCTGATTGGGTGATGGTGGTGTTTTTGGCTGTCAGGTTGTTGCCAGGGGCCAAAAGACAGACCAAGTCAGGGATCCGATCCAGTTTAACGTTCCTGACCTCAGTCCTCAACTGCTCTGCAGTGGCCCCCGGCGTTGACATGTAGCCAAAGGAGTACTTTTCTTCAACCTTCTGACACACTCCATCTACGAAGCCTCGTAGATGGGAGTCACCAATGACCAACACAAACTGCAACATGAGAAGAAATGTTTTAGAACAAGTGTCACAAATAATTCATAGAATAAAAAGCTCTGAGCATAAATGATACAGAAAGACATACCTTTTTGTTTGGTGACTCGGCTGGTACAACCTTTTTGTGTTGCAGGCCAGTGAAGTCTGAAACTGGCCATGGTTGCACTCGCTTTCGATGACCAGTCCCGTGACCTATTTAGAAACGAGGAAGAAGAGAGAAAAAAAAGGGCTGTTTAACTAGTAAACATTATTTATATAAAGACAACAATGAAAGACAAATAATCACATAAACCCTCCACAGAAATAGGTTACATACAGTTATGGGAAGGTGCATCATCCAAAACAGTGGGCCTGGCAGGTGGAGCCCCTTCCTGGAGTCCGTCAAGGTGCAGCTTTGTCCAGCGCAGCTTCTGGGCCTGGGAGCGCTTCCCCTTCCGCGGCATCCTGGGAAAAAACTGGGAGAAAGCAGACAAGGAGAGAATAGACTCGCAGAAACAAAGTTAGTAGATAATACAATGAGCTTGTACAATCTAAACAATCTTAACTAAACTAAATAATCTAAACTAAACTAAATAATCTAATCTAAACAATCTAAACTAAACTAAATAATCTTAACAATCTAAACTAAATAATCTAATCTAAACAATCTAAACTAAACTAAATAATCTTAACTAAACTAAATAATCTAAACAATCTAAACTAAATAATCTAAACTAAACTAAATAATCTTAACTAAACTAAATAATCTAAACAATCTAAACTAAATAATCTAAACTAAACTAAACTAATCTAATGTAAACTAAACTAAATAATCTAATCTAACCTAATACAAACACTAATCTAACTGCTTAACTGCTTACCCTAACCCTAACAAAGTTAGTAGATAATACAATGAGCTTGTACAATCTAAATAATCTAAACTAAACTAAATAATCTTAACTAAACTAAATAATCTAATCTAACCTACTACAAACACACTAATCTAACTGGTTAACTGCTAAAACAAGTGCTATAATAATACTAGACAAACAAAATGTGATAATGTGTAGGGTGTAGGTGATGAAGGTGATGTGTAGGTGAAGGTCGAGATGAAGATGATGTGTAGGTGATGAAGGTGATGTGTAGGTGATGAAGGTGATGTGTAGGTGATGAAGATGATGTGGAGGTGTAGGTGATGAAGGTGATGTGTAGGTGATGAAGGTGATGTGTAGGTGATGAAGGTGATGTGTAGGTGACGAATGTGATGTGTAGGTGTAGGTGATGAAGATGATGTGTAGGTGATGTAGGTGATGAAGAAGATCCTCGATGAAGTCTCTGTTGTAGTCTCTCGCCAGAAGCTCAAGCCAGCCAAAAGAGGCAAAGGTAAACTGGTATTGCAATCTGAAAGTCTTCAAACATATGAAAAAAGAGACAGAGGGAAAAACAGGAAAGATTATGTAGTGGATACAGCAAACATTTACAGAGAGCAGAGAGATGACACATCACACTGTCACAGGTAATGACACGGCCTAAATTCTTGTGATAGGTTTCTAGCTATTTACTCAATTTTACATCGTAAAAAGTTATCCACCAATTATACAATCAAGATGTTATTTAAAAAACAAAACAAAATAAAGATATAATATTTTACAGCTTGAAACAGTGGTTCAACAGGACTTTCCACAAAAAACACCTCCTCATTCATTTCCACTTTTGTAACTTTCTACTTTAAAATGTTCAGCTGAATAAGGAGGTGATTTCTGTACAGTATAATAACTTTCTTTAAAAAGTAACCACATAAAATACACACACAAGCACACACACACACACACACACACACACACACACACACACACACACACACACACAGGAAGCCTGCAAAACACACCTTACAGTGAAAAGAAACCATCTCATCACATTATTCGAAACTTTTCAGATAAAACAGCCACCTTAACATACCGTATAATATAATATATAATAACCATAATTGTTTAAAAGTGTTAACGAGCACACACACACACACACACACACACATGAAGCCTGCAAAATCAGTCAGACACACATATCACAGGAATTAAAAATATACCAATGTACACATTTCCACTTCATATCAAGGACATTAACGTCAGACACGCACACACATGGCCTAACGCTTAATGAGCTACATCATGGCTTTAAATTAACCCTTAAACAAAAGAACCAGACCTCCTTCTATGAACAACAAATTTAAGATAAACTTGGATTGTAATCCCCAAATATAAAACATGCTTTACATACACAGTGTGTCTCACAGTCTAAACATAGCATAACATAGACCACCAGATCTCCTTCAATAAACAACACATTTAAGATAAACGTGGATTATAATCTTCCAAAACACGCCTTAATTAAATTGAAAATACATAGTCTCCCCACATTATTCAAGCCATCTCAGATAAAACGGTCATGTTAACATACTGTATAATATAATATACAATAGCCATAATTGTTTAAAAATCTTAAGGAGCAGAGAAATAGTGAGTGTATGTGTACACACACACACACCCACACAGACATAAGTATACCACTTTACACACTTATATACAGTAAAATAACAGTTTACAATGTTCTGCTGAATAAGCACGTGAATGAACCATAAGCCTCACACACACACACACTTATAGACAGACAGAAATATACCACTCTACACATTTTTATAAAGTTAAACAACTTTCTTTAACAATTAACCGCATCGGGCACACACACACACACTTATAGACAGACACAGAAATATTCCACACATTTTTATACAGTTAAACAACTTTCTTTAAAAATTAACCGCATCGGGCACACACACGCGCACACACGGGAAGCCTGCAAATTCAGTCACAGACACGCATATCACAGGAATGAAAAATATACCAATTTAAACATTTCTGTACAGTAAAATAACTTTCTCTAAACAGTTCCGCTTCATACCAAGGACATTAACAACGTCAGACACGCACACACACATGGCCTAACGCTTAATGAGCTACACCTGGGCTTTAAATTAACCCATACACAAAAGAACCAGACCTCGTTCAATAAACAACACATTTAAGATAAACTTGGATTATAATCCCGGAAAACACGCCTTACAGTGAAAAGACACAATCTCCCCACATTATTCAAGCCTTCTGAGACAAAACGGCCATGTTAACATACCGTTTAATATAATATATAATAACCATAATTGTTTCAGAGTGACGACGAAGAAACGAGCAGCGTACTGATGACGCGCTTCACACACACACAGTCTAAAAATAGACACACGCGCACCGCACACACACACACCTCCAAGCAACGCAAACACATGAAAAATGCTTCCACACTGCGTCAAAAGGAATGAAAAATATACATATTTACACACCGGTGTACAGTAAAATATTTTCCTCTAAAAAGTGCCCCTGAAAAACGAGTGAATCACAAGGCCACGGGCACACATGCTAACGCTAATAAGCTAACGCTAACGAGCTAAGGCTAACAAGCAACACGAACAGCCCGTACAAACACAAGTTTAATATCGACGAAACAACTTTCTGACATTAGCACATTCACATTAGCAGTACAATAACATGGTTTGATAATGAAAAAGTTGAGCTGTGGTTGTTTAAACATGTTAACAAGCAGACACATACACAGAGCGAACAGAAACACGTCATTTACTCACCAGAAAAAATGCCAGTCTGAAGAAGAGACGTCGTCCAGACACGTTAGAATGTCACGGACCAATCAGAGCTCACCTGGAATACCAGACCATTGTTCACTGACCAATGGCAGGTGCAGCACATGCACTGACCGTGACTCTCTGGTGTCTGTGTCAATTTACCACGCGTGAGCTGGGGATGAAGTAGTAAGCAACATCCAGTTTACTTTTCAGAATAATTTTTTTAATTTTATTTTTTTTAATTTTAAAAACATCTTTTGCCGCATTTCCACCTGGTTAGATGTTAGGACTGCATCACTAGAATCAGGTATTTAAAATATTTCTCCCAGACCAGCGCAAAACAAGTAAATAATTAAAAAAAATTATATATATTTTTTGTTTTCAAAATGAGGATATTTTTTGGGGGGAAATTGTGCCAGTTGAATTCTCAAATCAGCCACTACATGCTTCAAATCACAGTAAAACCATAAACTTTGTATTTGAATTAGGGTTGTACAGCGTACATCTTCATTTTCTGATGTACTCATTATGGAAAGTTCTACACCTCCATATTATAATAACTGCTGATAGAGCAGTGGTTAAGTAGGTAAACTAATGTATGGAATAATGAGTTGTAAGCATTATTAATACATAAAGCATCTTGTATAAAGCATAAATACTAGTGCTGTCAAACAATTAAAATATTTAATCGCGATTAATCGCATTAATGTCATAGATAACTTGCGATTAATCGCAATTAATCTCACAGTTTTATCTATTCTAAATGTTCCTTGATTTCTTTTCGTACCATTATTTTTCCTCATTTTAATACTCTTATTAACATAGAAAAGTGGATTGGCTTGCGTTGTGTAAATGTTATTTGCATATTTTGGCATATACTGTAGTGTAGGGCTGAACAATTAATCTAAATTGCAATACAAGTTACTGCAATTTCAAGACACAATATTTATAATATAATATTTGTTCAAGCCAAAATATAATTTTAGATGAATTATTAGATTATTACACATTTTCTAAAGACTGAACCACCCTGGCAGACAAACTAATCTGTTACAGACTAAACATTGATAATGGAAGTGATCACTGTCCTAAGAAGAATAGCTGCACAATTATGTGTGTGTGTGCGTGCGTGCGTGCGCGAGCGAGGAGCTGTGTGTGTGTGTGTGTGCGCGAGTGAGGAGCTGCATGTGTGCGCAAGCGAGGAGCTGTGTGTGCGTGTGTGTGCGTGTGTGTGCACGAGCGAGGAGCTGTGTGTGTGTGTGCTGTAGGAGGTATGAGAGGTACATAGGAGAAGCAGGAAGTAATGTGTTGTTTACATTAGACATTACACATATAAAGTTTAATGCAGATCGGTCAATGTACAGCAAAGTAAATGGGCACTTCCTGGTTAAGATGGCCGACTTCCTGCTGGGTCAAGGGCGTGTCCCTAAACATGTCCATGGAAAGTCCATTGTCTCACATATGGTGTTTGGTGCAGATCTCTCAATGTAAGGCAAAGTTACATTTAACTTCCTGTTTCGGGCGTTCCACTTCCTGTAGTGAGGTCCTGATCATGTTGTTGACCGTTTCCCATGTATGTGTATGTGGAAATGATTGCACAGTTTCTGGGGATTTTTGTTGCCATGGTTACTCGAAAAGCTTAGAAAAGAAATAGCCGGCTATTCCCGATCCAACCGCACGTTTTGCTATAGGATGTGTGGGGGTTTTCTCAAAACTGTGGGAGGAGTTGAGTGTCAAAGTTTGTGGTGGAGAAGTACATTTTACTGACAAGCCCCTCCCCCTCCTCCTCCTCCTTACCTCACGCACACACGCACCTGTGTCTCTGTGTAAAACCTCAGACAACAGAGAAAACAGGCCCTTTTAAAGTTGTCATATCTCATGAACGGTAGATGATAGAGCTAAAATTCTTAGTTTGTGAGCGTCACAAGGCTCTGAGCAGCGTCCACATTTATTTTCGTAAGAAACGGGTGAGAATTGACTGAGTAATGACAGTTTTAAAATGTCCTGAACTTGACTTTTCAAAAAGTCCAAATCCAAATTTTTAACATGGCAGTCGATGGGGACGTTGACCGGAACTCTCTGCACAATTAGGTGATTTGAAGAAAAACCGCAAGTCTTATGAAAATAAAAACAACACACATGGTTAGCCAACAACCATAGCAACTTTTTGATCTAAAAATTGTCTGTTTAAGTTGGAAATTGTGGGCAGTAGAGGAGTTTGTTTGGAGATTTTAAGTGAATAATGTTCTGATTCTCACTACAGTGTACACTCTAGCTACCGCCCACGCACGCAATACACACCCATTATAAAATTTAAAAACTTATTTTTTTTTGGCAAAACTTAAACTGCGATTGTGGAAAAACCGTAATATGTGTCGAAACCGTGACTTAGGTGATAAAAGTCCCAAGTCTTGTGACCCGTTTAAAGTTAAAATCACGTTTCTACGTGAAAGTATGACGACACTGTGAGGCTCCAAAGCGGGCTTGGTTTTGTCGACTTGTTCCGTTCGTTTCCCATTCATGTCTATGTGGAACTCGTTAAGGGTTTTTCGCGATTTTTGTCGCCATGGTTACGCGAAACCCTTATAAAAGTCATAGCAGTCGATTCCCGGTCAAACCGCACGTTTTGATATAACTTGTGTCAGGGTTTTCTCAAAGCTGCGGGACAAGTTACGCGGCAAAAAACGGCCGGAAGAGGAATAATATACGGAATAAACGCGAAGGATTATAAGAGATGCTTGCTCCGCAATGCATTTAGGCCTGAACTCTAGTTCTACTAGAGTTGAGGCCCTAAATGCATTGCGGTGCAGGCACCTAATAAACGCATCGAATTATAAGAGATGCTTGCTCCGCAATGCATTTAGGCCTGAACTCTAGTTCTACTAGAGTTGAGGCCCTAAATGCATTGCGGTGCAGGCACCTAACTAGAAAATTCCGCCGGCGTAATTTCGATGGTGCCTGCAGCTTCCGGCATGTGTCGTCGCGTGCAGGACCTTTGCTGGTAAATATGTGGGCACTTGCTGTTTAAAATGGCCGACTTCCTGTTGGGTCAAGGGCGTGTCCCTAAACATGTTCAGGACGGGTCCCTTGTCTTACAAATTATGTTTCGTGCAGATCGGTCAATGTATGGCAACGTTACATTTAACTTCCTGTTTCGGGTGTTCCACTTCCTGTAGTGAGTTCACCTTCTGCAGACATGTTCAGGACGGGTCTCTGGTCTCACATATAAAGTTTGAGGTCTCTACGTTAAAGTATGACGACACTGTGAGGTTCTAAAGTGGACTGGGTTCTGATCATGTTGTTGACCATTTCTCATGTATGTGTATGTGGAAATGGTTGCACAGTTTTTGGGGATTCTTGTCACCATGGTTACTCGAAACACTTAGAAAAGTCATAGCACACCTTTCCCGATCAAACCGCACATTTTGATATAGGATGTGTGGGGTTTTTCCCAAAACTGTGGGAGGAGTTGAGTGTCAAAGTTTGTGGTGGAGAAGTACATTTTACTGACAAGCCCCTCCCCCTCCTCCTCCTTCCCTCACGCACACACGCATCTGTGTCCTAAAACCTCAGACAACGGCAAAATCAGCACTGTTTAAAGTTGTCATATCTCATGAACGGTAGATGATAGAGCTATAATTCTTAGTTTGTGAGCGTCACAAGGCTCTGAGCAGCGTCCAAATTTAATTTTGTGAGAAACGGGTGAGAATTGACCGAGTAATGACAGTTTTAAAATGTCGGTTTATCTTGTTTTTCCAAACTACAAATCAAAATTTTCAACATGGCCGTCTATGGCAGCGTTGACCAGAACTCTCTGCGCTTTGAGGTGATTTTAAGAAAAACCACAGGTCGTATAAAAATGAAAACAACACACGGGGTTAGCCAACAACCATAGCAACGTTTCGATGTAAAAAATGTCTATTTAAGATGGAAATTGTGGGCAGGAGAGGAGTTTGTTTGGAGAGTTTGTGATTTATTTTCACAATCTCAGCAGAGTGTACACTGTAAGGGACGCAATACACAGCCATTATAAAAGGCCATAAAAGTTCAAAAACTTAAACTGCGATTGTGGAAAAACCGTAATATGTATCGAAACCTTGACCTAGGTGATAAAAGTCCCAAGTCTTATGACACGTTTAAAGTTAAAATCACGTTTCTACGTGAAAGTATGACAACACTGTGAGGCTCCAAAGCGGGCTTGGTATATGGACTTTTTCTGTCCATTTCCCATTCATGTGTATGTGAAACTTGTTAACGGTTTTTCGAGATTTTTGTCACCACTGTTACGCGAATCGCTTATAAAAGTCATAGCACACCATTCCTGATCAAACCGCACGTTTTGATGTAACATGTGTCAGGGTTTTCTCAAAAATGTTGGACAAGTTAAGCGGCAAAGTTTTTTGTGGGAGAAGGACAAGACCATACTAGAAAATTCCGCCGGCGTAATTTCGATGGTGCCTGCAGCTTCCGGCATGTGTCGTCGCGTGCAGGACCTTTGCTGGTAAAGTTGAACAGCAAATATGCGGGCACTTGCCGTTTAAAATGGCCGACTTCCTGCTGGGTCAAGGGCGTGTCCCTAAACATGTCCATGGAAGGTCCTTTGTCTCACATATGGTGTTTCGTGCACATCTCTCAATGTAAGGCAAAGTTACATTTAACTTCCTGTTCCGTGCGTTCCATTTCCTGTGGTGAGGTCACCTTCTGCAGACATGTTCAGGACGGTCTCTGGTCTCACATATAAAGTTTGAGGTCTCTACGTTAAAGTATGACGACACTGTGAGGTTCTAAAGTGGACTGGGTCCTGATCATGTTGTTGACCGTTTCCCATGTATGTGTATGTGGAAACGGTTGCACAGTTTTTGGGGATTTTTGTCGCCATGGTTACTCGAAACACTTAGAAAAGACATAGCCGGCTATTACCGATCAAATCGCACCTTTTGATATAGGATGTGTGGGGGTTTTCTCAAAACTGTGGGAGGAGTTGAGTGTCAAAGTTTGTGGTGGAGAAGTACATTTTACTGACAAGCCCCTCCTCCTCCTCCTCCTCCTCCTTCCCTCACGCACACACGCACCTGTGTCCTAAAACCTCAGACAACAGCAAAATCAGCACCGTTTAAAGTTGTCATATCTAATGAACGGTAGATGATAGAGCTATAATTCTTGGTTTGTGAGCGTCACAAGGCTCTGAGCAGCGTCCAGATTTAATTTTGTGAGAAACGGGTGAGAATTGACCGAGTAATGACAGTTTTAAAATGTCGGTTTATCTTGTTTTTCCAAACTACAAATCAAAATTTTTAACATGGCCGTCTATGGCAGCGTTGACCAGAACTCTCTGCGCTTTGAGGTGATTTTAAGAAAAACCACAGGTCGTATGAAAATGAAAACAACACACGGGGTTAGCCAACAACCATAGCAACGTTTCGATGTAAAAAATGTCTATTTAAGTTGGAAATTGTGGGCAGGAGAGGAGTTTGTTTGGAGAGTTTGTGATTTATTTTCACAATCTCAGCAGAGTGTACACTGTAAGGGACGCAATACACAGCCATTATAAAAGGCCAAAAAAAGTCAAAAACTGAAACTGCGATTGTGGAAAAACCATAATATGTATCGAAACCTTGACCTAGGTGATAAAAGTCCCAAGTCTTATTACACGTTTAAAGTTAAAATCACGTTTCTACGTGAAAGTATGACAACCCTGTGAGGCTCCAAAGCGGGCTTGGTATATGGACTTTTTCTGTCCATTTCCCATTCATGTGTATGTGAAACTTGTTAACGGTTTTTCGAGATTTTTGTCGCCACTGTTACGCGAATCGCTTATAAAAGTCATAGCACACCATTCCTGATCAAACCGCACGTTTTGATGTAACATGTGTCAGGGTTTTCTCAAAAATGTGGGACGAGTTAAGCGGCAAAGTTTTTTGTGGGAGAAGGACAAGACCATACTAGAAAATTCCGCCGGCGTAATTTCGATGGTGCCTGCAGCTTCCGGCATGTGTCGTCGCGTGCAGGACCTTTGCTGGTAAATATGTGGGCACTTGCCGTTAAAATGGGCCGACTTCCTGTTGGGTCAAGGGCGTGTCCCTAAACATGTTTAGGACGGGTCCCTTGTCTCACATATGATGTTTCCTGCAGATCGGTCAATGTATGGCAACGTTTCATTTAACTTCCTGTTTCGGGTGTTCCACTTCCTGTAGTGAGGTCTCCTTCTGCAGACATGTTCAGGACGGGTCTCTGGTCTCACATATAAAGTTTGAGGTCTCTACGTTAAAGTATGACGACACTGTGAGGTTCTAAAGTGGACTGGGTCCTGATCATGTTGTTGACCGTTTCCCATGTATGTGTATGTGGAAATGGTTGCACAGTTTTTGGGGATTTTTGTCGCCATGGTTACTCGAAACACTTAGAAAAGTCATAGCACACCTTTCCCGATCAAACCGCACATTTTGATATAGGATGTGTGGGGTTTTTCCCAAAACTGTGGGAGGAGTTGAGTGTCAAAGTTTGTGGTGGAGAAGTACATTTAGATAGTTGGAGACTGACAAGCCCCCCCTAGCCCCTCCCCCTCCCCCTCCTCCTCACCTCACGCACACACGCACCTGTGTCTCTGTCGAAAACTCCAGACAACAGAGAAAACAGGCCCTTTTAAAGTTGTCATATCTCATGAACGGTAAATGATAGAGTTCAAATTCTTGGTTTGTGAGCGCCACAAGGCTCTGAGCAGCGTCCACATTTAATTTCGTAAGAAACGGGTGAGAATTGACCGAGTAATGACAGTTTTAAAATGTCCTGAACTTGACTTTTCAAAAAGTCCAAATCTAAATTTTTAACATGGCAGTCAATGGGGACGTTGACGGGAACTCTCTGCGCAATTAGGTGATTTGAAGAGAAACCGCAAGGCGTATGAAAATAAAAACAACACACAGGGTTAGCCAACAACCATAGCAACATTTTGATGTAAAAAATGTCTGTTTAAGTTGGAAATTGTGGGCAGCGTTGGAGTTTGTTTGGAGATTTTAAGTGAATAATGTTCTACTTCTCACTACAGTGTACACTCTAGCTACCGCCCACGCACGCAATACACACCCATTATAAAAATTAAAAACGTATTCTTTTTTTTGCAAAACTTAAACTGCGATTGTGGAAAAACCGTCATATGTATCGAAACCGTGACTTAGGTGATAAAAGTCCCAAGTCTTGTGACCCGTTTAAAGTTAAAATCACGTTTCTACGTGAAAGTATGACGACACTGTGAGGCTCCAAAGTGGGCTTGGTTTTGTCGACTTGTTCCGTCCGTTTCCCATTCATGTCTATGTGGAACTCGTTAAGGGTTTTTCGCGATTTTTGTCGCTATGGTTACGCGAAATCCTTATAAAAGTCATAGCACACCATTCCCGATCAAACCGCACGTTTTGATATAACTTGTGTCAGGGTTTTCTCAAAGCTGCGGGACGAGTTACGCGGCAAAAAACGGGAGGAAGAGGAATTTCAAGCGGAACTAGAAAATTCCGCCGGCGTAATTTGGATGGTGCCTGCAGCTTCCGGCATGTCGAGTTTTCGGGCAACGTCCGAGTTCAGGTAAGTTCCCTCGTCACATCTGTCAAGTTTCGTGCAGATCGGACAATGTTAGACTTTACTCCCTGTTTCGGGTGTCCCACTTCCTGTAGGGAGGTCACCTTTTCTAGACATGCTCAAAACGGATCCCTGGTCTCATATATCCTCTTTCGTGCACATCGGTCAATGTACAGCAAAGTTAGTGGTCACTTGCTGTTTAAAATGGCCGACTTCCTGTTGGGTCAAGGGCGTGTCCCTAAACATGTTCAGGATGGGTCCCTTGTCTCACATATGATGTTTCGTGCAGATCGGCCAATGTATGGCAAAGTTACATTTAACTTCCTGTTCCGGGTGTTCCACTTCCTGTAGTGAGTTCACCTTCTGCAGACATGTTCAGGACGGGTCTCTGGTCTCACATATAAAGTTTGAGGTCTCTACGTTAAAGTATGACGACACTGTGAGGTTCTAAAGTGGACTGGGTTCTGATCATGTTGTTGACCATTTCTCATGTATGTGTATGTGGAAATGGTTGCACAGTTTTTGGGGATTTTTGTCGCCATGGTTACGCGAAACACTTAGAAAAGTCATAGCACACCTTTCCCGATCAAACCGCACATTTTGATATAGGATGTGTGGGGTTTTGTCCAAAACTGTGGGAGGAGTTGAGTGTCAAAGTTTGTGGTGGAGAAGTACATTTAGATAGTTGGAGACTGACAAGCTCCCCCTAGCCCCTCCCCCTCCTCCCCCTCCTCCCCCTTACCTCACGCACACACGCACCTGTGTCTCTGTCGAAAACTCCAGACAACAGAGAAAACAGGCCCTTTTAAAGTTGCCATATCTCATGAACGGTAGATGATAGAGCTAACGACTAATTCTTGGTT
The DNA here is from genome assembly GCF_963457635.1 of Microchirus variegatus. Classification (NCBI taxonomy): domain Eukaryota; kingdom Metazoa; phylum Chordata; class Actinopteri; order Pleuronectiformes; family Soleidae; genus Microchirus; species Microchirus variegatus. Next base: position 24,785,390 of record NC_139808.1, read on the forward strand.
TGTGAGCGTCACAAGACTCTGAGCAGCGTCCACATGTAATGTTGTGAGAAAGGGGTGAGAATTGACCGAGTAATGACAGTTTTAAAATGTCCTGAACTTGACTTTTCAAAAAGTCAAAATCTAAATTTTTAACATGGCAGTCAATGGGGACGTTTACCGGAACTCTCTGCGCAATTAGGTGATTTGAAGAAAAACCGCAAGTCGTATGAAAATAAAAACAACACACAGGGTTAGACAACAACCATAGCAACATTTTGATGTAAAAAATGTCTGTTTAAGTTGGAAATTGTGGGCAGGGTTGGAGTTTGTTTGGAGATTTTAAGTGAATAATGTTCTACTTCTCACTACAGTGTACACTCTAGCTACCGCCCACGCACGCAATACACACCCATTATAAAAATTAAAAACTTAATTTTTTTTTGCAAAACTTAAACTACGATTGTGGAAAAACCGTAATATGTATCGAAACCGTGACTTAGGTGATAAAAGTCCCAAGTCTTGTGACCCGTTTAAAGTTCAAATCACGTTTCTACGTGAAAGTATGACGACACTGTGAGGCTCCAAAGCGGGCTTGGTTTTGTCGACTTGTCCCGTCCGTTTCCCATTCATGTCTATGTGGAACTCGTTAAGGGTTTTTCGCGATTTTTGTCGCCATGGTTACACGAAACCCTTATAAAAGTCATAGCACACGATTCCCGATCAAACCGCACATTTTGATATAACTTGTGTCAGGGTTTTCTCAAAGCTGCGGGACGAGTTACGCGGCAAACTTTTGGCGGAAGAGGAATATCTAAGAAGAATAAACGCGTAGGATTATAAGAGATGCTTGCTCCGCAATGCATTTAGGCCTGAACTCTAGTTCTACTAGAGTTGAGGCCCTAAATGCATTGCGGTGCAGGCACCTAATAAACGCGTAGGATTATAAGAGATGCTTGCTCCGCAATGCATTTAGGCCTGAACTCTAGTTCTACTAGAGTTGAGGCCTAAATGCATTGCGGTGCAGGCACCTAATAAACACGAAGGATTATAAGAGATGCTTGCTCCGCAATGCATTTAGGCCTGAACTCTAGTTCTACTAGAGTTCAGGCCTAAATGCATTGCGGTGCAGGCACCTAACTAGAAAATTCCGCCGGCGTAATTTCGATGGTGCCTGCAGCTTCCGGCATGTCGAGTTTTCGGGCAACGTTTCAGTTCTGGGAAGTTCCCTCGTCACATTTGTCAAGTTTCGTGCAGATCGAACAATGTTTGACTTTACTTCCTGTTTCGGGTGTTGCACTTCCTGTAGTGAGGTCACCTTTTCTAGACATGTTCAGGACGGATCCCTGGTCTCATATATCCTGTTTCGTGCACACCGGTCAATTTACAGCAAAGTTAGTGGGCACTTCCTGTTTAAAATGGCTGACTTCCCGTTGGGTCAAGGGCGTGTCCCTAAACATGTTCAGGACGGGTCCCTTGTCTCACATACGATGTTTCGTGCAGATCGGTCAATGTATGGCAAAGTTACAATAAACTTCCTGTTTCGGGTGTTCCACTTCCTGTAGTGAGGTCACCTTCGGCAGACATTTTCAGGACGGGTCTCTGGTGTCACATATAAAGTTTCAGGTCTCTACATTAAAGTATTTCGACACTGTGAGGTTCTAAAGAGGACTTGGTCCTGATCATGTTGTTGACCATTTCCCATGCATGTGTATGTGGAAATGATTGGACAGTTTTTTGGGATTTTTGTTGCCATGGTTACTCGAAACGCTTAGAAAAGTCATAGCACACCTTTCCCGATCAAACCGCACATTTTGATATAGGATGTGTGGGGTTTTTCCCAAAACTGTGGGAGGAGTTGAGTGTCGAGGTTCTAAAGTGGACTGGGTTCTGATCATGTTGTTGACCATTTGTCATGTATGTGTATGTGGAAATGGTTGCACAGTTTTTGGGGATTTTTGTCGCCATGGTTACTCGAAACACTTAGAAAAGTCATAGCACACCTTTCCCGATCAAACCGTACGTTTTGATATAGGATGTGTGGGGTTTTTCCCAAAACTGTGGGAGGAGTTGAGTGTCAAAGTTTGTGGTGGAGAAGTACATTTAGATAGTTGGAGACTGACAAGCCCCCCCTAGCCCCTCCCCCTCCTCCTCCTTACCTCACGCACACACGCACCTGTGTCTCTGTCGAAAACCTCAGACAACAGAGAAAACAGGCCCTTTTAAAGTTGTCATATCTCATGAACGGTAAATGATAGAGCTAAAATTCTTGGTTTGTGAGCGCAACAAGGCTCTGAGCAGCGTCCACATTTAATTTCGTAAGAAACGGGTGAGAATTGACCGAGTAATCACAGTTTTAAAATGTCCTGAACTTGACTTTTCAAAAAGTCCAAATCTAAATTTTTAACATGGCAGTCGATGGGGACCTTGACCGGAACTCTCTGCGCAATTAGGTGATTTGAAGAAAAACCGCAAATCGTATTAAAATAAAAACAACACACAGGGTTAGCCAACAACCATAGCAACATTTTGATGTAAAAAATGTCTGTTTAAGTTGGAAATTGTGGGCAGGAGAGGAGTTTGTTTGGAGATTTTAAGTGAATAATGTTCTACTTCTCACTACAGTGTACACTCTAGCTACCGCCCACGCACGCAATACACACCCATTGTAAAAATTAAAAACGTAACATTTTTTTGCAAAACTTAAACTGCGATTGTGGAAAAACCGTAATATGTATCGAAACCGTGACTTAGGTGATAAAAGTCCCAAGTCTTGTGACCCGTTTAAAGTTATAATCACGTTTCTACGTTAAAGTATGACGACACTGTGAGGCTCCAAAGCGGGCTTGGTTTGTCGACTTTTGCCGTCCGTTTCCCATTCATGTCTATGTGGAACTCGTTAAGGGTTTTTCGCGATTTTTGACGCCATGGTTACGCGAAACCCTTATAAAAGTCATAGCACACGATTCCCGGTCAAACCGCACGTTTTGATATAACTTGTGTCAGGGTTTTCTCAAAGCTGCGGGACAAGTTACGCGGCAAACTTTGGCGGAAGAGGAAGAAGAATAAACGCGTCGAATTATAAGAGATGCTTGCTCCGCAATGCATTTAGGCCTGAACTCTAGTTCTACTAGAGTTGAGGCCTAAATGCATTGCGGTGCAGGCACCTAACTAGAAAATTCCGCCGGCGTAATTTCGATGGTGCCTGCAGCTTCCGGCATGTGTCGTCGCGTGCAGGACCTTTGCTGGTAAAGTTGTACAGCAAATATGCGGGCACTTGCCGTTTTAAATGGCGACTTCCTGTTGGGTCAAGGGCGTGTCCCTAAACATGTTCAGGACGGGTCCCTTGTCTTACATATGATGTTTCGTGCAGATCGGTCAATGTATGGCAACGTCACATTTAACTTCCTGTTTCGGGTGTTCCACTTCCTGTAGTGAGTTCACCTTCTGCAGACATGTTCAGGGCGGGTCCCTGGTCTCACATATAAAGTTTGAGGTCTCTACGTTAAAGTATTACGACACTGTGAGGTTCTAAAGTGGACGGTCCTGATCATGCTGTTGACCGTTTCCCATGTATGTGTATGTGGAAACGATTGCACAGTTTTTTGGGATTTTTGTTGCCATGGTTACTCGAAACGCTTAGAAAAGACATAGCCGGCTATTCCCGATCCAACCGCACGTTTTGATATAGGATGTGTGGGGGTTTTCTCAAAACTGTGGGAGGAGTTGAGTGTCAAAGTTTGTGGTGGAGAAGTACATTTTACTGACAAGCCCCTCCCCCTCCTCCTCCTCCTCCTTACCTCACGCACACACGCACCTGTGTCCTAAAACCTCAGACAACAGCGAAATCAGCACCGTTTAAAGTTGTCATATCTCATGAACGGTAAATGATAGAGCTAAAATTCTTGGTTTGTGAGCGTCACAAGACTCTGAGCAGCGTCCACATGGAATGTTGTGAGAAAGGGGTGAGAATTGACCGAGTAATGACAGTTTTAAAATGTCCTGAACTTGACTTTTCAAAAAGTCAAAATCTAAATTTTTAACATGGCAGTCGATGGGGACGTTGACCGGAACTCTCTGCGCAATTAGGTGATTTGAAGAAAAACCGCAAGTTGTATGAAAATAAAAACAACACACAGGGTTAGCCAACAACCATAGCAACATTTCGATGTAAAAAATGTCTGTTTAAGTTGGAAATTGTGGGCAGGAGAGGAGTTTGTTTGGAGATTTTAAGGGAATAATGTTCTGATTCTCACTACAGTGTACACTCTAGCTACCGCCCACGCACGCAATACACACCCATTATAAAATTTAAAAACTTATTTTTTTTTTGCAAAACTTAAACTGCGATTGTGGAAAAACCGTAATATGTATCAAAACCGTGACTTAGGTGATAAAAGTCCCAAGTCTTGTGACCCGTTTAAAGTAAAAATCACGTTTCTACGTGAAAGTATGACGACACTGTGAGGCTCCAAAGCGGGCTTGGTTTTGTCGACTTGTTCCGTCCGTTTCCCATTCATGTCTATGTGGAACTCGTTAAGGGTTTTTCGCGATTTTTGTCGCCATGGTTACGCGAAACCCTTATAAAAGTCATAGCAGTCGATTCCCGGTCAAACCGCACGTTTTGATATAACTTGTGTCAGGGTTTTCTCAAAGCTGCGGGACAAGTTACGCGGCAAAAAACGGCCGGAAGAGGAATAATATACGGAATAAACGCGAAGGATTATAAGAGATGCTTGCTCCGCAATGCATTTAGGCCTGAACTCTAGTTCTACTAGAGTTGAGGCCCTAAATGCATTGCGGTGCAGGCACCTAACTAGAAAATTCCGCCGGCGTAATTTCGATGGTGCCTGCAGCTTCCGGCATGTGTCGTCGCGTGCAGGACCTTTGCTGGTAAAGTTGTACAGCAAATATGTGGGCACTTGCTGTTTAAAATGGCCGACTTCCTGTTGGGTCAAGGGTGTGTCCCTAAACATGTTTAGGACGGGTCCCTTGTCTTACATATGATGTTTCGTGGAGATCGGTCAATGTATGGCAACGTTACATTTAACTTCCTGTTTCGGGTGTTCCACTTCCTGTAGTGAGATCACCTTCTGCAGACATGTTCAGGACGGGTCTCTGGTCTCACATATGAAGTTTGAGGTCTCTACGTTAAAGTATGACGACACTGTGAGGTTCTAAAGTGGACTGGGTCCTGATCATGTTGTTGACCATTTCTCATGTATGTGTATGTGGAAACGGTTGCACAGTTTTTGGGGATTTTTGTCGCCATGGTTACTCGAAACACTTAGAAAAGTCATAGCACACCTTTCCCGATCAAACTGCACATTTTGATGTAGGATGTGTGGGGTTTTTCCCAAAACTGTGGGAGGAGTTGAGTGTCAAAGTTTGTGGTGGAGAAGTACATTAAGATAGTTGGAGACTGACAAGCCCCCCCTAGCCCCTCCCCCTCCTCCTCCTTACCTCACGCACACACACCTGTGTCTCTGTCGAAAACCTCAGACAACAGAGAAAACAGGCCCTTTTAAAGATGTCATATCTCATGAACGGTAAATGATAGAGCTAAAATTCTTGGTTTGTGAGCGCCACAAGGCTCTGAGCAGCGTCCACATTTAATTTAGTAAGAAACGGGTGAGAATTGACCGAGTAATCACAGTTTTAAAATGTCCTGAACTTGACTTTTCAAAAAGTCCAAATCTAAATTTTTAACATGGCAGTCGATGGGGACCTTGACCGGAACTCTCTGCGCAATTAGGTAATTTGAAGATAAACCGCAAGTCGTATGAAAATAAAAACAAGACACAGGGTTAGCCAACAACCATAGCAACGTTTTGATGTAAAAAATGTCTGTTTAAGTTGGAAATTGTGGGCAGGAGAGGAGTTTGTTTGGAGATTTTGTCTTTAATTTTGTCCTTCTCACCAGAGTGAGCCACTCTAGCTACCGCCCACGCACGCAATACACACCCATTATAAAATTTAAAAACAAATTTTTTTTTTGCAAAACTTAAACTGCGATTGTGGAAAAACTGTAATATGTATCGAAACCGTGACTTAGGTGATAAAAGTCCCAAGTCTTGTGACCCGTTTAAAGTTAAAATCACGTTTCTACGTTAAAGTATGACGACACTGTGAGGCTCCAAAGCGGGCTTGTTTTGTCCACTTTTGCCGTCCGTTTCCCATTCATGTCTATGTGGAACTCGTTAAGGGTTTTTCGCGATTTTTGTCGCCATGGTTACGCGAAATCCTTATAAAAGTCATAGCACACCATTCCCGATCAAACCGCACGTTTTGATATAACTTGTGTCAGGGTTTTCTCAAAGCTGCGGGACAAGTTACGCGGCGAAAAACGGAAGGAAGAGGAAGCGGAATAAGCGCGAAGGATTACAAGAGATGCTTGCTCCGCAATGCATTTAGGCCTGAACTCTAGTTCTACTAGAGTTGAGGCCCTAAATGCATTGCGGTGCAGGCACCTAACTAGAAAATTCCGCCGGCGTAATTTCGATGGTGCCTGCAGCTTCCGGCATGTGTCGTCGCGTGCAGGACCTTTGCTGGTAAAGTTGTACAGCTATGTGGGCACTTGCAGTTTAAAATGGCCGACTTCCTGTTGGGTCAAGGGCTTGTCCCTAAACATGTTCAGGACGGGTCCCTTGTTTTACATATGATGTTTCGTGCAGATCGGTCAATGTATGGCAACGTTACATTTAACTTCCTGTTTCGGGTGTTGCACTTCCTGTAGGGAGGTCACCTTTTCTAGACATGTTCAAAACGGATCCCTGGTCTCATATATCCTCTTTCGTGCACACCGGTCAATTTACAGCAAAGTTAGTGGGCACTTCCTGGTTAAGATGGCCGACTTCCTGCTGGGTCAAGGGCGTGTCCCTAAACATGTCCATGGAAGGTCACATGTCTCACATATGATGTTTCGTGCACATCTCTTAATGTAAGGCAAAGTTACATTTAACTTCCTGTTTCGGGCGTTCCACTTCCTGTAATGAAGTCCTGATCATGTTGTTGACCGTTTCCCATGTATGTGTATGTGGAAATGATTGCAGTTTTTTGGGATTTTTGTTGCCACGGTTACTCGAAAAGCTTAGAAAAGACAAAGCCGGCTATTCCTGATCAAACCGCACGTTTTGATATAGGATGTGTGGGGGTTTTCTCAAAACTGTGGGAGGAGTTGAGTGTCAAAGTTTGTGGTGGAGAAGTACATTTTATTGACAAGCCCCTCCCCCTCCTCCTCCTTCCCTCACGCACACACGCACCTGTGTCCTAAAACCTCAGACAACAGCAAAATCAGCACTGTTTAAAGTTGTCATATCTCATTAACGGTAGATGATAGAGCTATAATTCTTAGTTTGTGAGCGTCACAAGGCTCTGAGCAGCGTCCACATTTAATTTTGTGAGAAACGGGTGAGAATTGACCGAGTAATGACAGTTTTAAAATGTCGGTTTATCTTGTTTTTCCAAACTACAAATCAGAATTTTAAAAATAGCCGTCTATGGCAGCGTTGACCAGAACTCTCTGCGCTTTGAGGTGATTTTAAGAAAAACCACAGGTCGTATGAAAATGAAAACAACACACAGGGTTAGCCAACAACCATAGCAACGTTTTGATGTAAAAAATATCTATTTAAGTTGGAAATTGTGGGCAGGAGAGGAGTTTGTTTGGAGAGTTTGTGATTTATTTTCACAATCTCAGCAGAGTGTACACTGTAAGGGACGCAATACACAGCCATTATAAAAGGCCAAAAAAAGTCAAAAACTTAAACTGCGATTGTGGAAAAACCGTAATATGTATCGAAACCTTGACCTGGGTGATAAAAGTCCCAAGTCTTATGACACGTTTAAAGTTGAAATCACGTTTCTACGTGAAAGTATGACGACACTGTGAGGCTCCAAAGCGGGCTTGGTATATGGACTTTTTCTGTCCATTTCCCATTCATGTGTATGTGAAACTTGTTAACGGTTTTTCGAGATTTTTGTCGCCACTGTTACGCGAATCGCTTATAAAAGTCATAGCACACCATTCCCGATCAAACCGCACGTTTTGATGTAACATGTGTCAGGGTTTTCTCAAAAATGTGGGACAAGTTAAGCGGCAAAGTTTTTTGTGGGAGAAGGACAAGACCATACTAGAAAATTCCGCCGGCGTAATTTCGATGGTGCCTGCAGCTTCGGCATGTCGAGTTTTCGGGCAACGTCCGAGTTCAGGGAAGTTCCCTCGTCACATCTGTCAAGTTTCGTGCAGATCGGACAATGTTAGACTTTACTTCCTGTTTCGGGTGTTGCACTTCCTGTAGTGAGCTCACCTTTTCTAGACATGTTCAGGCCGGATCCCTGGTCTCATATATCCTGTTTCGTGCACACCGGTCAATTTACAGCAAATATGCGGGCACTTGCTGTTTAAAATGGCCGACTTCCTGCTGGGTCAAGGGCGTGTCCCTAAACATGTTCAGGACGGGTCCCTTGTCTCAAATATGATGTTTCGTGCAGATCGGCCAATGTATGGCAAAGTTACATCTCACTTCCTGTTCCGTGCGTTCCATTTCCTGTTGTGAGGTCACCTTCTGCAGACATGTTCAGGACGGGTCTCTGGTCTCACATATAAAGTTTGAGGTCTCTACGTTAAAGTATTACGACACTGTGAGGTTCTAAAGTGGACTGGGTCCTGATCATGTTGTTGACCGTTTCCCATGTATGTGTATGTGGAAATGATTGCACAGTTTTTGGCGATTTTTTGTCTGCATGGTTCCGCAAAACGCTTAGAAAAGACATAGCCGGCTATTGCCGATCCAACCGCACGTTTTGATATCGGATGTGTGGGGTTTTTCCCAAAACTGTGGGAGGAGTTGAGTGTCAAAGTTTGTGGTGGAGAAGTACATTTTACTGACAAGCCCCTCCCCCTCCTCCTCCTCCTTCCCTCACGCACACACGCACCTGTGTCCTAAAACCTCAGACAACAGCAAAATCAGCACTGTTTAAAGTTGTCATTTCTCATGAACGGTAAATGATAGAGCTAAAATTCTTGGTTTGTGAGCACCACAAGGCTCTGAGCAGCGTCCACATTTAATTTCGTAAGAAACGGGTGAGAATTGACCGAGTAATGACAGTTTTAAAATGTCCTGAACTTGACTTTTCAAAAAGTCCAAATCTAAATTTTTAACATGGCAGTCAATGGGGACGTTGACGGGAACTCTCTGCGCAATTAGGTGATTTGAAGAGAAACCGCAAGTCGTATGAAAATAAAAACAACATACAGGGTTAGCCAACAACCATAGCAACATTTTGATATGAAAAATGTCTGTTTAAGTTGGAAATTGTGGGCAGCGTTGGAGTTTGTTTGGAGATTTTAAGTGAATAATGTTCTACTTCTCACTACAGTGTACACTCTAGCTACCGCCCACGCACGCAATACACACCCATTATAAAAATTAAAAACGTAATTTTTTTTTGCAAAACTTAAACTGCGATTGTGGAAAAACCGTAATTTGTATCGAAACCGTGACTTAAGTGATAAAAGTCCCAAGTCTTGTGACCCGTTTAAAGTTAAAATCACGTTTCTACGTTAAAGTATGACGACACTGTGAGGCTCCAAAGCGGGCTTTGTTTTGTCGACTTTTGCCGTCCATTTCCCATTCGTGTCTATGTGGAACTCGTTAAGGGTTTTTCGCGATTTTTGTCGCCATGGTTACGCGAAATCCTTATAAAAGTCATAGCACACCATTCCCGATCAAACCGCACGTTTTGATATAACTTGTGTCAGGGTTTTCTCAAAGCTGCGGGACGAGTTACGCGGCAAAAAACGGGAGGAAGAGGAATTTCAAGCGGAACTAGAAAATTCCGCCGGCGTAATTTCGATGGTGCCTGCAGCTTCCGGCATGTGTCGTCGCGTGCAGGACCTTTGCTGGTAGAGTAACATTTGGGTGGATACTTGGAAGTATTTAGACTCAGTAATACTTGGGTGAAATTAACTTTTAAAACATGAAGTAGTAGGACAAAGCAGTATCTCAGTGGAAACTTAGAGACCAACTGTCACAGCTGGAGAAAACACAATAACCAACATGAAATGGTCTTCATATGACCACGGGAAAACATAGATTTTGATTAAGGACACAATTAGCACTGCTTATTTAAAACAAATCTCCCAGTTTATTTGCGTGGAATTTAAATGTGCGTCTGTTACAACTTAAATATACATTGTTCCACACAGAGATCCATGAGGCAAACGGCAAATCTGGATGTTGTCTGGCCATGTTTCCCTGATTGTGATATATCATGACTGATTTCACTTTAGGTCATCCTTGTTGTTTTCTGAAAATGCACAAAACCAAAAGATACCAGTGAGACAGATGAAGAGAATTTCAACTCCTCAAACAACACAAATGAAACAAGTTTGTTGTTTTGCTGGTAAATAATACTAACTTTCTTTTCGAGTCGATAAGAGTCCTCTTGAGGGCTTCTTCTTGAAGGTCCTCCTCCTTGGACACGTTAGCATCCTTCGACAAAGACAGACAGAGTGTTATACTTTTCTAAATGAATGATTTACAATAAAAATCTTAATAATAATAATAATAATAATGATCTCACTTTGTGTTCTTCTTGGTTGACATTTGCATCCTGTCCCATCGCTGTTGTGCCTCTTCCAAAATGTTCAAGACGATGTTTGGGAACTCTGCAGAGTGTTGATCATCCTTGTTTTCTGAAAAATACACAAAACCAAAAGACACCAGTGAGACACAGGGCATTATAATGACTAGAGAATTCCAACTCATCAAACAACACAAATGAAACACTAGTTGAGTGGTTTTACTGGTAAATAATACTTATCTTTTTTTTGGTAGTAGATCAGAGTCCTCTTGAGGGCTGCTGTTCTTCCTCTTGAAGGTCCTCTTCCTTGCATCTGTTCCAATCCTTTGGTAAAGACAGAGTTTTAGTTTTCTAAATGAATTATTTAGAATAATAATCTCAGTTTGTGTTTGTCTCGATTGACATCTGCATCATGTCTTGTTACTAAACATGTTTCTGACAAAACAATGTTTGGTTTGTGGTCCACATTAATGTTCTGTATAATTGACCTGGTATTTGCATTGCCCTGAAGTTTCAAGACGATGTCTGGGAACTCGGCAGAGTGTTGATCATCCTTGATGTTTTCTGAAAAATACACAAAACCAAAAGACACCAATGAGACACATGACAGTATAATGTGGAGCAAATTTCAAGTCACCAAACAACACAAATGAAACACTAGTGAAGTAATTTTACTGGTAAATAATAATTACTCGCGCAACCATGTATATGTATGTGCGGAGGTTGTCACTTGGTGTGGTCGGGAATCTGTGGTGAAAACCGCGTCGCCGCCCCGGGGGTCCGGGGTGCTGGGGCTGTTTGGTGGCTTCTGTTGTCCGGCCGGTCCTGCTTTCCGGCTGTCTCTTGATGGCTGTGGGCCTAACCCGTGGGGACTGGGGGGAGGGCGGCTGGGCGGCTGCCGCCCTCGTGCGGGGGGCGCTGGGGGTGGGGGGCTGCGGGTGTGGGCTGGGCTGCCTTGCGTCATAGGTGGGGGGGGCCCTGGGCCTCCGTATGCCCCCCCAGCCCGGAAGAAGATCGGCAGTTACCCAGGCACATGGACCATCCACCGGCCCCCTGGGCCAGGAGAGACCTGCAGCCGCCTGACCCAGGGCCAGCTGCAAGTCCACCCCGCACAAGACCAGGGCAGGGAGCCGCAGAGCCAGAGCCCCAACCCCCCCCCCCCCGCCCAGAGGGGTAGGAGGCGACAGCACCACGGGCACAGACTAGCCCACCACACGCCTAGGTAGGCACTGAGGCCCCAGGTCCCCATACCCGGGGCACACCCAGGCCCCCAGGGCAGCCCAGCCCACCACCAGGGACAGCAGAGCCCCCGCCAGACCGCACCCCAGGAGGCAGGCCGGAGCCCGCCACAGCTATCCCCGACGCCTACCCCGGAGCCAACCACACGACTTCCCCCCAGAGGGGAGCAGGCAGAGGCTCATGTAGGGATCCCAGCCGGGGTCCCCAAGGAACAGGAGACAGCAGGGTCCCGGATCCGCCCCGGGCAAGCCCCCCCACACTGGTATGGGTCAGAGGCCGAAAGATCTGCCACGGCGGACCCCACGCTCACCCGGCATAGGGACCCACCGTCCACCCAGGGCAGGGCGCCCAAAGTCAGCCCCCGCCGGGCGACCAGTCCGCGGCCCACCATCACCCTTCCCAGGAGTCATGGCAAGCCACGGCCAGGTCCCCCGGGGCTCCCCCCGACAGACCGACAGCGGACCCAACTACCTACCGCAGCCGCCAGCGCCCCGGAGCCCCACAGCCGCACCCCAGCCCAAACCGCCGATCCCAGCTCAGCCGGGAGGCAGGCGGGCGGGACACAGATACCCGGGAGGTCCCCGTCACCCATCCCCCACCCCCCCCCACCAGGATCTGGTGTGGTGTGTATGTATGTGTGCTGTGGGATGTGTGTATGGTGGATGTTGGTCTCTAAGAGTGCATTAAAAATGTGGGGGGAGGATGAGGCGACAACACCCAGCTGCTTGCTGACAGCGGGGTTGTCAATATGCCCCACCCCACCCCCAAGCCCTAGTGTCTAATATGCCATAAAAAATTGGGGGAGAGCGGAGACCCCTGGAGGGGAAGATGGGGGATAGACCCACTACTTGGTGGGCCCGCCCCCAACCCCCCCAATGGTCTTCCCGTATCTCCCCCAATGCCCTAGTTGTGTGTGTGAGAGTGATATACCAGATCCAGTGGGGGAGCACGGAGGGCAGGCAAGGTTGACCACCCAGGCCGGTTGCTAGCTTCCTGACTAGCAGAGCCGTGTATCGCCGCCCACCCAGCCCCCCAGCCCAGCAGAGGCCAGCCCGCTCAGACCGGGGCGACGCTACAGCTCTCCACGGGCACCACCGGCGCGGCAGGGTCAGGTCCGCTCCCGCTCCCCCGGAGGGGGAAGCCAACAGTGAGCGCCACACCCCGGACGCCAGTAGGACCCGTAGCCAGATCAGCATGGGATCCACCACGACAGTCCAGGCCCCCGACCCACCCACTGCTTGGAGACAGCCCAGGCCGGTCCAGGCCCCGCCCCCCCCAGTCCCCCGGGTCCCCCATGCCAGGAAGCCCACCCGCCTCTACCGCTTTACCCGCCCAGGGGAAAAGATACGCTCCGGTCCACCCCAGGGCACCGCCGGGGCGCCGCAGCGAGAACCCCCCCCACCTCACTGGGGAGCGACTCTAGCGTGGCCCCCCCGCCACCGGCAGGGGCCAAGCCCATCCCCAGGGGCCCCAGCAAACGGAGGCCCAGGCCCCCCCCCCCCCCCCACCTACGACGCAGGGCAGCCCAGCCCACACCCGTAGCCCCCCCGCCCCCCCAGCGCCCACCACACGCCTAGGTAGGCACTGAGGCCCCAGGTCCCCACACCCGGGGCACACCCAGGCCCCCAGGGCAGCCCAGCCCACCACCAGGGACAGCAGAGCCCCCGCCAGACCGCACCCCAGGAGGCGGGCCGGAGCCCGCCACAGCTATCCCCGACGCCTACCCCGGAGCCAACCACACGACTTCCCCCCAGAGGGGAGCAGGCAGAGGCTCATGTAGGGATCCCAGCCGGGGTCCCCAAGGAACAGGAGACAGCAGGGTCCCGGATCCGCCCCGGGCAAGCCCCCCCACACTGGTATGGGTCAGAGGCCGAAAGATCTGCCACGGCGGACCCCACGCTCACCCGGCATAGGGACCCACCGTCCACCCAGGGCAGGGCGCCCAAAGTCAGCCCCCGCCGGGCGACCAGTCCGCGGCCCACCATCACCCTTCCCAGGAGTCATGGCAAGCCACGGCCAGGTCCCCCGGGGCTCCCCCCGACAGACCGACAGCGGACCCAACTACCTACCGCAGCCGCCAGCGCCCCGGAGCCCCACAGCCGCACCCCAGCCCAAACCGCCGATCCCAGCTCAGCCGGGAGGCAGGCGGGCGGGACACAGATACCCGGGAGGTCCCCGTCACCCATCCCCCACCCCCCCCCACCAGGATCTGGTGTGGTGTGTATGTATGTGTGCTGTGGGATGTGTGTATGGTGGATGTTGGTCTCTAAGAGTGCATTAAAAATGTGGGGGGAGGATGAGGCGACAACACCCAGCTGCTTGCTGACAGCGGGGTTGTCGATATGCCCCACCCCACCCCCAAGCCCTAGTGTCTAACATGCCATAAAAAATTGGGGGAGAGCGGAGACCCCTGGAGGGGAAGATGGGGGATAGACCCACTACTTGGTGGGCCCGCCCCCAACCCCCCCAATGGTCTTCCCGTATCTACCCCAATGCCCTAGTTGTGTGTGTGAGAATGATATACCAGATCCGGTGGGGGAGCACGGAGGGCAGGCAAGGTTGACCACCCAGGCCGGTTGCTAGCTTCCTGACTAGCAGAGCCGTGTATCGCCGCCCACCCAGCCCCCCAGCCCAGCAGAGGCCAGCCCGCTCAGACCGGGGCGACGCTTAAGCTCTCCACGGGCACCACCGGCGCGGCAGGGTCAGGTCCGCTCCCGCTCCCCCGGAGGGGGAAGCCAACAGTGAGCGCCGCACCCCGGACGCCAGTAGGACCCGTAGCCAGATCAGCATGGGATCCGCCACGACAGTCCAGGCCCCCGACCCACCCACCGCTTGGAGACAGCCCAGGCCGGTCCAGGCCCCGCCCCCCCCAGTCCCCGGGGTCCCCCATGCCAGGAAGCCCACCGGCCTCTACCGCTTTACCCGCCCAGGGGAAAAGTTACGTGCCGGTCCACCCCAGGGCACCGCCGGGACGCCGCAGCGAGCACCCCCCCCACCTCACTAGGGAGCGACTCTAGCGGGGCCCCCCCGCCACCGGCAGGGGCCAAGCCCACCCCCAGGGGCCCAGCGGGCCCCAGCATATGGAGGCCCAGGGCTCCCCCCCCACCTACGACGCAGGGCAGCCCAGCCCACACCCGCCTCTACCGTTTTACCCGCCCAGGGGACAAGAGGTGCGCCGGTCCACCCCAGGGCACCGCAGCGAGCACCCCCCCCCCACCTCACTGGGGAGCGACTCTAGCGGGGCCCCCCCGCCACCGGCAGGGGCCAAGCCCACCCCCAGGGTCCCAGCATACGGAGGCCTAGGGCCCCCCTCCCCCACCTACGACGCAGGGCAGCGCAGCCCAGCCCACACCCGCAGCCCCCCGCCCCCCCCAGCGCCCCCCGCACGAGGGCAGCAGCTGCCCAGCCACCCCCCCCCCCCCCCAGTCCCCACGGGGAAGGCCCACAGCCACCGAGAGACGGCCGGAAAGCGGGACCACCAGACACCAGAAGCCACCGAACAGCCCCAGCACCCCGGACCCCCGGCCCCCACCCCAGGAGGCCGGCCAGCAGGGACGCCAGCCCACCACTGCCGTAAGTAATATGGTTGATTTAAGGTGCCCAGGTAGAATTGAAGTCAGTCGACTGTTTTTTAATTGAGGCAGACATTCTCTCCATAGAGATGTGGTCAAGCAGAAGATTTCTATATCGGCTTATACTTATTTTTTGTTTGTTTTTCCAGTTTCTGAGGATTGTTTTCTTGGTGATGCTTAGGCTCAAGATTGTCATTTTTAGTGGCGACTCTACCCATAAGTGATATGGGTAGAGGTCCATCGTTGGAGGTCATTTTCAATTGTTTTGAGTAGAGGTGTATAATTTAGTTGAGTCAGGTCTGAGATCCTAGAGGATAAACTAATTCCCAGATATTTAATGTTGCCTGATTTGCCAAAGGGAGTCGGTAAAGATGTTTTGAAGTCGGAGTTGATCGGTAGAATAGTTGATATTGTCCAATTAATTGAGTAATCTGAAACTACTGAGAATTTATTGATGAGTGAGATAGTACCAGAGAGAGTGTTTTGTGTTTTAGTGTTTTGAAGGAAGAGTAATACATCATCTGCATATAGGCTTATCTTGTGGTGCAGATTTTCTGTTTGAATACCTTTGATATTTCCATTTTCTCGAATTGCGGCTGCAAGCGGTTCTATAAACATGGCAAACAGTGAAGGGGAGAGTGGACAACCTTGTCTGGTGCCCCTCCGGAGCTTGAAGCTTGGAGCTGTTTGAGCGTTTGTCCTGACCGAAGCACTGGATGAATTATAAAGAATTTTGATCCAGGAGACAAAGTTTTGTTTGAATCCAAATTTATCCATTGTCGCAAGGAGGAATTTCCAGTTTACTCTATCAAATGCTTTTTCTGCATCTAGTGACATAATTGCTGATTCAAGTTTATCAATTGTGCAATAGTCTACTATATTAATTAGCCTGCGCGTATTATTTGTTGAGTGTCTGCCCTTAATAAATCCTGTCTGGTCTGGGTGAATTATGAAGGGGGTGATTTTTCCCAGTCTCCTTGCTAAGGCTTTGCAGATGATTTTAAGATCTGCATTTATGAGTGAGATTGGCCGGTAGCTGGATGGGAGTGAGGGGTCTTTATCTGGTTTAAGGTGGAGACAGATATGTGCTGTGTTTATGTGTGCGGGGAGAGTGCCACTTTCCTTAATTTCCATTACCATTTTATGAAATATGGGTGCCAGTATGGGCCAAAACGTTTTCCTTTTTTATAGAAGTCTCTAAAGACGTTATTTATTTCCTCCGGTGTGTGGGTTAAGTTCCCGTCAGGACCTTTTATGGAATGGATAGTTGTTTTTTTCCTTATTTATTTTAAGTTGGTTAGCTAAAAAACTGCTGGATTTGTTACTATGTTCGAAGCTTTCTAAGCGTAGCCTTTACAGTTGGAACTGTGTTTTCCTTTCAATTATTTTATTTAATTCAAGTTTTAATTGTCGTATATTGTTCAAAAGGTGTTCGTCTTGTGAGGCTGTGTAAGCAGTCTCCAGTGTTTTAATTTTCTGTTCTAATTCTATTTCTAGTAAATTGTCTTTCTTCTTTTTAAATGAGGAGAAGGAGATTATTCTACCCTCATTACTGCTTTAGCCGTTTCCCAGAGAACACATTGCGAAGTTCCTGGTAGGTTATTGAACTCCAGAAAGGTTGTCCACTCATCCTCGATGTATTTCTGTTTGGTGGGGTAACTGCCTTTATAGTTACGTTTAGTGAGACCAGTGCATGGTCACTGAAAGTGATACGGTGGATATAAGTGTCTGGAATATTTGCTAAAATTTAGCTGCTGGTCAGGAAGAAGTCAAGTCGTGAGTAGGAGTTGTGTACCGGTGAGAAGATGGTGTATTCTTTCGTAGCTGGGTTCCGGGAGCGCCAAGCATCACAGAGAAAACCATCCTCCATATATTTTTTAAGAATCCCCGTCGACTGCCAGTTTCATGTTGTTTCTGTCATACTGAGCCTGTCTAATTCTTGGTTGAGTGTCATGTTGAAGTCCCCTCCCAATATGACTGTTGTGTCCAGGTGAGTGGATAGTGAGGAGAAGAAGGAGTGAAAGAAGGAAGGGTTATCAACATTTGGTCCATATATGTTGGTAATGCAGAAGTCTGTACTATTGATTAGTAGGGTAATTATTATAAACCTACCTTCTGGATCTGTAATAGTGTTTTTATTAGGGATCGACCAATTATCGGTCTGGCCGATAATATCGTCCGATATTCGATATTTTATTTTTGCGTTAATCGGCATCGGCCGTTTTTTTCACTGATAACGATATAATTTATTAATATAGAACATAAGACGTCATTAATTAAATGTTATTCATGTAGGCTATCATAAGAATATGATGTAGTGGAGTGGAAGTTTAATAGACAGTTTGCTCTAATAAATTCATATATATCTACTCTTTTTAAATTCTCACTCTTTCTTTTTGTCTCTCTTTCTCTAAATCCTCATTACAGATGGATGGATCCAAGAATCTGGTGAAAAGTACAGTATGGCAGTATTTCACAAAGCCAACCCCAGGAAGGGCAGTGTGTAATACCTGCAAAGACATTAATGACTATGTGATTATGTTATTATGTTAATTATGTGTTCATGTTATTTTACAAAAAGTTAATTTTGTCAGTGTACACAAACAGTATACTGTATTCATTTTAATCCCAGGTGTGTTTCTCTAAATTTTGACACCAAAGTGTTAATTTTTATTGCAAATAAATATCGGTTCTACATATCGGCTATCGGTTTCGCTTGGTTATTAATAATCGGTATCGATATATCGGCCGTGAAAAACCCATATCGTTCGATCCCTAGTTTTTATGTGTGAAATGTAACTTCTTATTGATCAGAATAGCTACTCCTCTCTGTCTAGAGTTATAGTTTGCTAGATACATGTGAGGGAATTGTAGTGAAGTTAACTGGCAGTCTGACTTAGGCAGGTGAGTCTCTTGTAATAAGACAATGTCTGCTTCCAACTTATTAAGATGATTAAGGACTTTAAGTCTTTTATTTTTAGAGCCGATTCCTCGTACATTCCAAGTGACAAGCTTCAGTGTGGTCATCCTGGCTTATCTAATTGTGTAATGTAGTTGTGTGTATTGTCTGTTGGTGTGTGTGTGTGTGCGTGTGTGTATCTGTGTAATCAATATTATAATCCTGTATATGGGTGTAGGTGTAAGTCTGGGTGTGCATGTATGTATGAGTACATGTGAATGCATACGTAGTGGTGTGTGTGTGTATGTATCTGTATGTGCGTGGGTTCATGCGGGTGTATGTATAGGGGTGTATGTGTGTACTTATGAGTGGTTGTAGGTATAGGAGTGTGTGCGTGAGTGTCTGTGAGTGTATGTGTAGTTGCCTGACTATCTGAGTGTGTGTGCGCGCGCGTGTGCGTATGTGTGCGCGTATGTGCGTATGTGTGCGCGTTCGTGTGTGCGCATGTATTTGTGCCGGTATATGCAAGGTCCTAATCGTGATGTGGTTGCTAAGTACAATCAACATATCATGAATAGCAGTGATAGCTAAGTTATGCGTCTCAATAGTAAACAAGTGTGTAACAATACAATATGAATAAAATACAAATATACATTCAGGGACGGGGAGACACAACAAACAAAATACACATATCTTCTAAACAGGTCTGTATGTATGTGTATAATATGCATAATATAAATTCGAATTATTACCATCATTTATCCAGAGATTAATAATAATCGGCCAATCTTATAGTCGCACACCTCAGCATCCCCCCCCCCCACCACCGTTGTTAAAATCCCTTACTTTCTGTGTTACTTATTTCTGTTACCTCTTTATCCCAGTATAGCTGCCCGTTGACGTGAATTAAAATAACACTTATCTTTTTTTTGGTAGTAGATCAGAGTCCTCTTGAAGGCTGCCGTTTTTCCTCTTGAAGGTCCTCTTCCTTGCATCTGTTCCAATCCTTTGGTAAAGACAGAGAGTTTTAGTTTGCTAAATGAATGATTTAGAATAATAATCTCAGTTTGTGTTTGTCTCGATTGACATCTGCATCATGTCCCGTTACTAAACATGTTTCTGAGAAAACAATGTTTGGTTTGTGGTCCACATTAATGTTCTGTATAATTGACCTGGTATTTGCATTGCCCTGAAGTTTCAAGACGATGTCTGGGAACTCGGCAGAGTGTTGATCATCCTTGATGTTTTCTGAAAATACACAAAACCAAAAGACACCAATGAGACACATGACAATATAATGTGGAGAAAATTTCAACTCACCAAACAACACAAATGAAACACTAGTGAAGTAATTTTACTGGTAAATAATACTCATCTTTTTTTAGAGTAGATAAGAGTCCTCTTGAAGGCTGCCGTTCTTTGTTTGACCCAACCAAAACGAGCACAGTGAGCAAATCCCAGAGTGCAAATAATTTACAAGCAACCCCCCCGGTGCGTGCCTCGCTCCAACTAAACCTGTCTTCTGAGACGTGCCAGGCTCGAGGCCTATTTAAAGCAGAACTTCAGAAAACCTCAGCCATATGACCAAGGCCCTGAATGCTTGCCCCCACCAGAGAAACAAGTCTCAACCCAGGATTTGCCTCGAAAATAAAAAAGGAAAAATAACAAATAGTGCACCGATGGAAGGACAGATTGCTCTGTCCAGCTGGTACACTCCATAACTAACCAGGGAGGTCACTTGCAACTTGAAATCACAAACACTCGGGTACGGTACTCGCCATACTCCCAATGAGAAATCCACAGCTGCTCACCACCACACTACCAAACACCACCAACAACAGGAGGATGTTTGGGAAATGCTGGGCAGTGTAGTCATCTTCATCGTCTATTAAAAACACACAGAATAATCAGTTAAGACATAACAATTTTATGAACTTGTGTTGGGGTTTGGAGTCTCTGTCAGAAAATAAACTCACTTGGCTTAGGTCACACATGTCAGGAGCAGCTATGACTCTGCTGATTGGCACCTTCTAAAAACTGTGGGGGAAAAGAACACATTTATGTTTTTTAATTCAGTGTTTGTATACAACCCACGAACAACAATGTGTTTGACTGAAGACAAAAAAAACAAACTGTAAAACAAATGTGTATGCCTCACCTGGATTTCTTCATGCAGGGTCCATCTTCCCCTTGCTGCCCCCCCATCTTCTATTGGTGATTCCCACTCCCACCCAATCCCCACACACAACAAACATGACATTACATGATATATACAAGATGTGATACTTAACATTTTACATATACACCCTATTACCAGCCAATACATCTGTGACATCATAAAATACATGTGGTCAATCACATGTTTACAATCAGAACGATAATAGCAAAAAACAATTAGCATCAATGAGTTATTTAAAAACATTGAAAAAGAAACGTGGGACCAGTTTAGGACTTAACAAATGCCTCGACTGGAATCACGATATGCACACCCAGAATAATAAAAACACTGATATATGAGCAGTAAACAAATCATTTAATTACATAGAAAAATTAATGCGTGACAGCAGTTTAGGACTTGATGAATGCCTAGACCGCCATCATGATATGCACCCAAAAACGTGTTAGAGCAGTGGAGGACTCCATGAATGATGACAATGACTTGATTTCCATCCAGAAATGTGTTAGAGCAGTGGGGGATTTGACAAATGACGACAATGACTTGATTTCCATCCAGAAATGTGTCCGAGCAGAGGAAGACTTGATGAATGACGACAATGACTTGATTTCCATCCAGAAATGTGTCCGAGCAGTGGAGGACTTAATGAATGACGACAATGACTTGATTTCCTTGACAGCAGTTGGGGACTTGACGAAGCCTCAACCACAATCACATAATTTGCACGCCCAAATTAGTTAAAAACATTTTTAAAAATGTGAGCGCAGGGGAGGACTTGACTTATGCCTCGACTACACATCACATGCACCCAAAACATTTTTAAAATGTGAGCGCAGGGGAGGTCTTGACTTATGCCTCGACTACACATCACATGCACCCAAAACATTAAAAAACATTTTAAAAATGTGAGCGCAGGGGAGGACTTGACTTATGCCTCGACTACACATCACATGCACCCAAAACATTAAATAGCGATTTAAAAAACATTTAAAAAATGTGAGAGCAGTTTAGGACTTGATGAATGCCTAGACCGCCATCATGATATGCACCCAAAAACGTGTTAGAGCAGTGGAGGACTCCATAAATTATGACAATGATATGATTTCCATCCAGAAATGTGTCCGAGCAGTAGAGGACTTAATGAATGACGACAATGACTTGCTTTCCATCCAGAAATGTGTCCGAGCAGTGGAGGACTTAATGAATGATGACAATGACTTGATTTCCTTGAGAGCAGTTGGGGACTTGACGCAGCCTCAACCACAATCACATAATTTGCACGCCCAAAAAGTTAAAAACACTGATTTGTGAGCAATAAATAAGTTATTTAAATACATATAAATATGAACTTGTGAGATTTATAAATAAATAAGTTAGTTAAAAACATTAAAAGATGTGAGAGCAGGGGAGGACTTGACTTATGCCTCGACTACACATCACATGCACCCAAAACATGAAAAAACATTTGAAAAATGTGAGAGCAGGGGAGGACTTGACTTATGCCTCGACTACACATCACATGCACCCAAAACATGAAAAAACTTTTAAAAAATGTGAGAGCAGGGGAGGACTTGACTTATGCCTCGACTACAATCACAGCACGATTTGCACCCATGATAGATAAATAAATTAAATATATCATGAGTAAATATATATACACATCGTAGATAAATAAATAGTCATGATAGATGGATTAAAAACATCAGTTAAAACAGAACAAACTGGTCAACAGAATGTATTGGCTGGTTTTTACACACTCAGAACACAGTAGACTGGCTGGTGATAGCTGTAGTACGTTTGCAGTACACCAGACTGAAGGCAGGTTTGTGGTTCCGATGTGTAGATGTGGTCGAGCAGTGTCTGCTTTTCAGTTGTTGCCGCCGTTATGAGTTGCGTGTAGCCTCTGGACTGAAACACCTCGCGTATGGCTTTCTTTCCTCCTGAAAGGAGGTCCTCATTGAAATCCCCACAAACAATGACGGGCTGGTGATTCATCATGTCCAAACTCTCCAAGAGGCTTTGCAAGTTTGGCAGAAACTTGCCGAGACTGTAATTCGGGGGCTTGTAAACAGTCGCGATCAACGCTTTGACTGGTCCCTCAACTTTGACGACAACAAACTCCAGATCGGTAACATTGTGAACAAACCTTCGCACCTCAGCTTGAAGACTGTTTCGGCAGTACACTGCGACGCCACCGCCTTCTTTGGCAGCCATGTCTGGACAGCTCGAGTATGACGTGCTCCTGCTGCGCGTGAACACGTTGTATCCCTCCAAGTGTAACGTTTGGGGCACAAAGGAGCCAGACATATGGGTTTCGGTCACACAGAAAACATCAGCCAACTTGAGTTCATGGTGGGCTTTGACGTCGTCAATGTGACACGCCAGTCCTTCCGTGTTGTGGTGGATGACTGTGAGCGTCGCCGGACCGGTTTGGTCTGCTGGTGGGACTCGGTGCAAGAGTGGCATTACACCGTGGAACGAAGCTTCGCTCATATTCTCAAGAGCAGACGCGATGAGAGGATCGGCATAAATCTTCTTTTCTTCAAAGTCTGTGACGCTCAGTCCTTGAAGTGACGTGGTCCGACTCAGAGCGACGTAGGCCATTCCGGGCTGGAACACGCGCTTCAAACTGACGACAGCCGACTGTAAGGTCATGCCTTGCACTTTGTGGGCTGTACATGCAAAGGCCAGCTTCATTGGGAACTGTCGTCGAACCATTCTCTTGAGAGTCATACTCTCCTCCCATTTCTCCACGTAGACCAGATCGTCAGACGACCCTCGAATCTGTTTACGGAGCGTCTGGCCTGCGGAAGGATTGTCCAGTTTGAGTCCGATCAGCCTCACGGTAGTCTTTCCGTTTGCCGACGCGGTCACAATGTTTGCGATCGTTCCAAACGTCCCATTGACAAGCCCGTCTTCAACGTCAAGATTTCTGGTGATCATGACGCGCACCCCCTCTGCAGCTTGTAAGTTGTCAGGCAAGTCTCTTTTGCCGCCCTTGAGTGGCTGCGCACAGGCACGCATGCCTCCAGTTCTGGAATCTTTCCTGTAGTCGTCTGCTGGAATGTTTACAATGTTTGTGTGGAAAGCAGCGACCGTTGCAGCGTTGTGACCGTCCACCTCTTTGTTTGTAGCGAAAATGTGCAGGGCTTTAGGTGGGCAGTCCTTGACGTCTACGACGACTTGTGCTAGCAAAGCTTTGTCCTCGATGCCCAGCGGATCCGTCTTCTGCTTCACCCGAATCCGGTTCAGGAGTTCGGCAAAAGCACGGTCGTCCTTCTGGCGCATGATCTCCGTCAGATTGACCATCTGAAAGTAATCTCTCCAGAGATCCAGCACAGTCTCCTCATAGACGCAGAGCGGCTTGGTTGTACCAGGTGGTGGCAACTGGTAAAAGTCTCCTACAGCCAGAACAGACATCCCCCCAAACGGTTTCCTGTTTCCTTTGATCTGCTGGAATCTCCAGTGGACGTAGGCAAACAGCTCCTTTGAAACCATCGATATCTCGTCGATTATCAAAATCTCTGCGTTTGACAGCGTTGCTCTCACCTCGTCCAGTGCATTGCCAAGGCCCTGGTACGGTGGCTTCAGGCTTCTCGGCAGTTTCAGAAGGGAGTGTAGCGTTTTCCCCGAGATGTTGAATGCTGCGGTTCCAGTAAATGCTGCGAGCAACACTGTGGGCTGGGACATGTCCGCTATGTCGCGGAACTTGGGGAGCTGGCGCAGGATTTTGGTCGCTTCCTGGTGTATGGACTTGATGACGTGAGACTTGCCACAGCCAGCTCCGCCAGAGACCAGGTAGAAAAACTGTTCGGGGTCGTGACCCCAAACACGTTTCAGGCACCATTCTCGCACAGTGTAAAATATGGACGCCTGCGTTTCATTCAGACTTTGGTACATTTTTCTGACAAAGTCTGGACTCAACTTGGGTGCAACTATACCTGGTATGCCTCCACTGCTCTTGGGATCCACGTGGTAGTCTGGGATCCCGTCTTCGTCGTCGTCGTCACTGTGATCCACGGGTTCTCGCTGCTCGAGGCATTCCATGCGATCCACTTCAACCTCTGGCGCAAAGGTGTTCCACGCATTGATGTTTGGGCCAATCTCATGCATCAGTTCGAGTGCCGCTGCGATTTTTTTGCCATAGCCTTCGTATCGCTGCTTGTTGTGGTCCACAATTTGCTTGACTTCATGATCCCATTGGCGGCCGCTTAGGTAAAACTGCTCGTACGTCGGACACGTCTCGTTTTTCAAGTCTTCGACTGACCAGTGCGGAAAATACAGTCTCAGCAGACGTCGGTTAAACTTCTCGGGTTGCTTCTTCTCCGAGAAGTGAGGGAACCTGATGATGGCGGCGTTCCCTCGAGTCCGTTTCTGAATGTAGCCTTTGTTGTTTTGGAGAGGAATTGCGTTTTTGCCTTCTGTCTGGCGGCCGTAAAGAATTCTGTACTCTGAGGCAAATTCAGCCAGACACATGTATTCAAACTCGGGTGTTGCTGGTCTGTCCTCATACTTCTCTGGCACGCCCGACATCCACACTGCCTCTGCGTCTGCTGGCATGCTCTTCAATCTGCTCATTGGGTAACTCATTCTCAGAGCATCGTCATCAGTCTGCACAAAGATGACGCTACGGGTGCATTTTTTCAAGGGCAGGCTGCAAGTCCGTGCCACGGCCTCTTGAGCGCTGACCTCTCGGTGTTTGGCGTACGCCTGCATGATCAGCTTCATCTCGTCTCGCTCGTTGACGCTCGTTTTCTTCACCTCGCTTATGACTGCATTCAGGTGCTCAGTCATTTCGTGCTCTGGTTTGGACAGGTAGGACATCATGTATGCCATGCAGCTGTAGTCGTCGACAACATACTGAATGTCCATGTTGGCGTTCCATGCCCTGAGCAAATCTGGATTGTACGGATTGATCCAACAATCATTGGGATGGCGTTTGATGTGAAGCACATTCCCAATGGTCATATCAAACACGGCGTTCATGTACTCTTCACGGGTCAGATTGCATTTCTCAAGCAGCTCTGACAAGTCCTTGAACGAAGCGTTTGGATCAGAGAGCAGACGTCTCATTGGCTGCAGTTTATCTCTGGCCTCTCTTTGCTTCTTTAAAAGTGCTGTCCTCTTCCTCTTGTTGCCTGCACTTTTGGCCTCGTTTCCACTCTTGCTTTGCTCCTCGTTGTCGTCCTTTTTCTCCTTATCGTCGTCATTGTCGTCATTGTCGTCATTGTCTGGGCACGGACATGCGAGGATAGTTTGGTCCATGGGCAATTTGGGGAACCCAAATCTGCATTCCACGTTGCCTTTCCTGCATGACTTTGAGTGGTTTCTGCTGTGAACTTGAACTTCAGAAACAATTTTGTGCAGCTCAGGGTCCGTGTTCGGGTCGGGCCTCGCACATGAAATGTACCGGTCGACAAATCTGTACACGTGCTCGTCAAAGTCGTCTCCCAGCACGGGTGCATCTTTGATCCAGACCAGCATGTGAATGTGTGGGCTTCCTCTGGCTTGAAATTCCACACGGTAGAAATAATCCTTCACTTCACCGATGGGTTGAGCAGGAGACATGATGAGGCTCGTCATGAGCGCATCAACTCTCTTCTCAAACATGCGCATGACAGTGACAGGATTGCTGCGGAGAATGTCACATTTCGCGTTCCAGTCCAGCTGTGAAAAATCCACTTGTTCTCCTTGTTGGGCTTTTATGGCCTCTATGACTTCAGGCCATCTCATTTCGGCAGCAGAGAATGTCAGGAAAAACGTAGGCCTGCCCAACTGTCTGGCCATAGCGTGAAGATCCTTCAGCGTTTTCTTCCAATACGCTGGAGTTCCTCTGAGGGGCTGCATGAAGCGTGTGGCATGTTGACTTTGGATGAGCCTCTCCACCTCATTTTTGTCCTGAAGCATTCTGTTGGAAATGAAGCGACCGTCTTTTGTCTGGGTTTTACCTTTGCGCATTTGGATAGACATGCTGCTGGTAGCCAAATTCGTTTCGGTGACAAATTGGGCAAAGAAAAGGTAACTTTGGTCGTTTGCAAATCGGAAGTCTGCAGAGAACAGTCTCACGTTGAAGTACATGCTTGGGGACAGTTTGATCAGTCTGATTTCGTCCAGCGTGTTTTGTCCAGTTGGGAACTGCACAGGAAATGCCATGGATTCAAGTTTTGGTATGGTAAAAAATCCCACAGGTTTGTTGCCTTGGGCGGGTGCAATGCTAAATATACCACTACCATATGACATTACTTCCTGTGCAATGTCGGGGGGCTGCATGCAAGTGTCCAGGGCCAAACCGGGTCTCAGTTGGTCCTGTTCACCTGTCGTGGAAGTGGGTGCAGTGGCTTCCTTTTCTCCCTCTGCAGTGGTGCTCTGCTGGGGCTGTGCAGCGTCGTCAGACTGATCAACCTGCTCCGTGTCCTCTTCGTGGTCGTCTTGGACACTTTCAAAAGTAGCACTCTGGTCTATTTCGATGTCTTCGTATTCAGAGTGCATCTCCTTAAGTGTCGCAAGTGCGGCGAGCACATTCTTCATGTTGACGGTGTAGAAGAATTGATGACCTTTGTAGTTGATGCGTCTTTTCAGCTTTACCTGCAGCAGCTGAGCTTCAGCGTTGGGTCTTGGGAGACAGTTTACAGTCGTTTCCACCTCTGATGGCACACACACTACAGCGCCGCGTACTGCTCTTTGCTGTCCTTTGGGCAACGCGACGATCTTTGCGAAAGGCAGAATTTTGGCAATCAACTGTCTCTCGAGCACATTGAGCTCAGCGAGCTCTGGGGGGATGTCTGCTAACTCCAGGCTGTTTGCTACTGCGATGGATGGCATCTCTCCTCTCATCACGTGAGTGTCACAAGTGGGGCAGATCCACTCCTGCAGTCTCTCTTTCGGAACAGTACAAGGAGTTGAGCATTCATCGTGACAAACGTGAACGTATTTTCCAGTCAAACAAGCAGATGCCACGTCGGGGTTTCTGACATACTTGGATCTGTTGCACGGCTTGACTTGATTGGGAAAGAGAACACGGTGGCAGCTTGTGCAGGGACATGTGGGTCCCTTGCGAGTCGTCTCTCGGAATGAAAATATGGCCGCTTGCATCCCAGGGGTCACGACAGGCTTTGGAGTTTTCTGCTGGCGCCTCCTGAAGAGTTTGTATTTCTCTTTTATTTTCAGTGCACGCTGCAACCTGTAATGCGTTCGGAAGGTTGCATTTGAAGCCAACTTGTTCCTTCTGTTTTGGGCACAGCTCTGTATGTGGTGCAGTCTGAAGTCAGGGTCACTGTGGTATCTGGTGTGAACAGTTTGCTTCTTTTTTAGCCTGTACTTCTGGTCACGAGCATACTTTGTTATGCTGTATGCTTTCTTGCTTTTGCTGACGTCAGGAGTGGTTTTGTATCTCTGGGCCATGTATTTTTTGTTTCTGCTCTGAAAATCAGGATCTCTGTTTCTCTGGGCCATGTATTTCTTCTGTGTACTCTGGAAATCAGGATCCATTTTGTTTCTTCTGGCCATGTTTTCTTTCTTTTTGTCTTGAACATGAGGCTTCGCATAATACCTCTTGTATGAAAACAGTCTCCGTTTGTGGTCTTCCACAAAATTCGTTCTCATAGCCTTCTTTTTTTTTGCTCGATATTCTGGGCAGGTGGCATATTTGATTTTTTGATTTTGCAGTTTTCTTGTCCGAGCTGTGGACTTTTGTTGAGGCTGTGCTTGTTCCTCTTGGCCTTCTTTGCACGCTCTGCGTCTCGTTTTTTGTCGCCGTTGTTTACTTAATTTGGTGACATTTGGTACAGGCTTGGATGTTTTATCTTTCACACTTGTCACATTAACATCTGTGTTTTCTGGCTGTTTGTTTCTGCTCTGTTGGTCGTGGTCCTCCACACACACTGTAGGTGTTGCAGACTGTGGTGACTTCTCCACACACACTGTGGGTGTTGCAGGTTGTGGAGAGTCGTCCACATACACTGTAGGTGTTGCAGGCTGTGGTGACTTCTCCACAGACACTGTGGGTGTTGCAGGTTGTGGAAAGTCGTCCACATACACTGTAGGTGTTGCAGACTGTGGTGACTTCTCCACACACACTGTGGGTGTTGCAGGTTGTGGAGAGTCGTCCACATTGCTCTCTGTGACATCTGCTGTTATGTTGCTTTGTGGGGGTGCTGGTGAGGCCACTGCTCTTTCAAAAGTAACGGGCACAAGTTCGTAGCTAGCATCAGGGCCACGCTGTTTGAAGAGCTTGTTGAGGTGGTCAGTCAAGCCACGGAGATGATTGAAAGTCAGCATAACTGCTCTTCCGTTTCGGTAAGGCAAGCCTCTTGCGTTCCTTGAGTGAGAGTCAAAGATTCCATACTGGCCTGATCTGGTGCGAAACACTGCAAAGCACTCGGGGGTGACGAGGAGCAAAGCAAGGTTGACATCACTTGACAGACAGTCCAGTTGGGCAGCCAGGGGCAGAAACCATTGACTTCTTGATGGGCTGCTCACTTTTTTTTTCAGATAGCCACATCTTACATCTGACAAGCGTACACTGTAGATATTTCCATCGGTTAGAACTTGGGTTGGCAGTTCCTCTACAGTCAAGTGGTTGCTTTGGAATCTCTTGTCAACCAGGAGCTGTTGCTTGATGGCAACATAGAGAGAATCTCCATTTTCAAGCACTCTGTCAAGGTCAGTTGTGCTGAAGTGAAGGCCCTCATTTTGAAAGGCCAGGAAGGTTAAAGCAATACAGGTACACTGATGGTTTCTAGAGAAGGTTGTGTACCTTGTATCGTTCTGAGAGTGACTTGCCCTGAGAGAACGCTCCTGCCGTCCGGCCGAAGCCTGAAAATAAAGAGAGAGAATTGTTATTACACTTATCATACATCGTTCAAAGTTGAATAAACTTTTAGTTGAATGGCCAACACGTTTTTTATTCAAGTCATTGTGATTTTCAAAAAAGCTTCATTATATAGCTTTACACAGAAGTTTCTTTGCATTCATTTTTTTCCTTTTATTAGTGTAGCTGAATGTGTTAAATGTAAAAAATAAAATTGTTTGTTTTGTTTTTTAACACGCAGCCCTAATAGTCTCTTGTATACTTGTTTCTCCCCCTTTAAAAACACATTGAATGTGTAATACAACGTTTCATGTCATAGCAACAAACACTACATGTTGTTCATGCCCACATATATTTATCCAATTAAAGGTAAAACTGAAACAAACTGGAATACAAGGTAAAGAAATAAATCAATATAATGACACAATATAAAATTAATGTGTTTGCTGTTTTTTGTCCTCCTTTTAGTTGTATTTGTATTGTATTTGTCATGGAGAGAAAAAACATCAACAGTGTTATATACATTTCTCTGGCGTGCTGTAGCTATGTAACCAGGAGGAAACTGTTGTCATACACATGTGCTTGCCTTCTTCACTCCTGAGCAGTGCTCACTTTAGCACATGGGTGTCAAACTCTGGCCCCAAATTTCATTTGGCCCTTGAGGCAATATCAAATTAACATTAGAGCTGGCCCGCCGGTATTATACAGTGGCACCGCTGCTGTAACACCGCATTCACCGCTAATACTACAAATCCCATAATGCTCTGCTGTTGTTTTGTATTCATTATTTTATTTTCAAATTTATTAGCTTGTGGAAAAAGTTAATGTTGATATTTACCTCAGAAGGCTGCAAATAGAAAAGAGGCATTCAATTTTTTATTTAAATTTTATTTAATATGCCATTGATGTTTTTTCGTTTGTTTTTTGAAAGTTGATTTTGAACTATTAAGTTATATAAGCGTTGCTTGTTCCATATTCAGTGTTAAAGCAAATCAGTGAAGCAGACTGAGCAATAATTAACATTTTATTCATGCACTTTCTCTTGCTACTTCAAGGCTTGAATGTTTGATTCATTCATTATTGTTATTTTATTTTCAAATTTATTATTAGCCTGTAGAAAAAGTTTATTTTGATATTTACCTCAGAAGGCTGCAAATAGAAAAGAGGCATTCAATTTTTATCTATCCATTATCTACCGCTTATCCTGTATTTAAGGTGCATTCAATTTTTATTTAAATTTTATTTGATATGCCATTGATATTTTTGAATTATTATTATAATTATTTGAAACTCGATTTTGCATGTCACTATAAAGTTATATAAGCCTTGCTTGTTCAATATTCAATGCAAAACTTCTTTGGGTCCCTAGTGGCCTAGTGGTTGGGGCTTCGAGCTTGAAACCGAAGGGTAGCCGGTTCGATCCCCGACCAGTCCGCAGCTGAAGTGCTCCTGAACAAGGGCTCCCCGAGAATGCAGGCAGCTCACTGCTCCGGGTTAGCTTGTTCTTCACCTCGCTGTGTGTGTTCACTAATTCACGGTTGTAGTAATTGGAATTTCCCCACTGTGGGACTTTAAATTTTGGCCCACTCTGTATTTGAGTTTGACACCCCTGCTTTAGCAGATACTCCACCTTGTGGCCAAAAGGAGAAATCACACCTGTGTGCCATGTGTGCCAATTCTCATCACAGAAATTGGAGCACTGATACTATTTTGTGAGCTACACTGCTTCACAGAGCAATAGATTAATCAATTATTATTAAAATAGTTGCAGCTCTAACATACAATAACTTTCATGTCACACCATACAACAAGTTTAGGGACTAGTTCAACAAATGAGTTAATAAATCAAGATTCAAGTACTTCAACATGTACTTTTAGAAAAAGAACAGTCAATACAATATAACGCAGTCATTTTCACCAGTAGTATTTAAATTGTTTTTTTTAAGTTTCATGCTCAAATGTCATCCGGTGTTTCTTAATTAATGACACATACATGTATTTAATTACAATTTTTATGAACAGACACAGATAAAAATCCTTTAATGGTGTGTTTTAAATAATTAATGACACAAGAGTATTTAATTAATTACCATTTATTACCATAGTAGCTACTCCACCTTGTGACCAAAAAGAGAAACCAGACCTCTCTGTGTACTACTTATCCCAGAAACCATTTTATGAGGTGAACAGATCAATACATTATAATTCTAATCATTACTTAATGGTGTATTTTAATGAATGAGTGACATGTATTTAATTCCAATTTTAATGAATGACTGACAAATTCAAGCAATAATTTGATAGTGTTTTTTTAATGTAATTTTGGCACCTACATAGAAGAATGAATTTGTGTGTGTGACATGAATACGTACCATTCCAACAGGGTAGTACGAGCAGGTGGGTGCAGTTTCCACCGTGATGGACGGTTTTGCTGGTGGTTTGACAGGTCTCTCCATCTGATGAAAATATGTATTCAGCAAACTTAATCATGGACAGAAATGACTGATATAATATTATATTGATGTAACTTGATATTTAAAAACAATGAGATTAAAGTCAGGTCCATATATACTGGGGGTGGAAACTATTCTACAGAGCACTACTTTGTTTTAGGCTCAAGATTTTACATTATTTACATCCAAATCAAATGAACGGTGTAGGAATTACAACATTTTCGACATGTGCCTCCCACTTTTTAGGGGGACCAAAGGTAATGGGACAAACTGAACAATCATAAATCAAACTCATTGTCAAATCAAACTCATTGTCAAATCAGTCATTGTTTAATACTTGGTTTTCAACAGGTATGGATGTTAATACCCTCCAAATAAGACTGAAAGTGTGCAGTTAAAGCACATTCGTTTCATGTCAAATCCATTGTAGTGGTGTATAGAGCCGAAAAGAAGAGAATCGTGTCGATGTCTCAATAGTTATGGACCTGACTGTATGTCTTAAAACATAATTTCCTTACCACCACAGGCCTGGTTGGTAGGGGCCACTCCTTGTCTAGCTCCACCTTGGAAAAACAAAACAAAAAAATCAAGTAGCTGAATGAGTTGTATGTTTTTCTACACTTTATTTATTTCTACACATTTAAAACGTGTATGTTGAATATGGAATACAAAGTTGGCTGTTCATACCCATGCAGGCACACAGAATTATCCAATTACAAATACAACTGCAACAAACTGGAATACATGTTTAAAAAAATACAATAAATAAATAAATCACTGGAATTGTGACACATTTGAGTAATTATTTAGTAGTGTCATTAATTCAGACAGTTCTGTCATTCATTCTGATTTCTCTGAATTAATCACAGAGAGGAAATTATTTTTTTGCGTGTTTTAAGTAATTAATGGCACATGTATGCATTTAATTAATGACTATAATATACATTAGCAGAGCAGCTAATCCACCTTGTGGCCAAAAAGAGAAACCACACCTCTCGGACGGATACCGTTTTGTGAGCTATACTGTTACACGGATTAATACATTATAATTCTAATCATTATTCAAATTGTGTGTTTTAATGAACGACACGTGTATTTAATTCCAATTTTAATCAATGATTGACACATTCAAGCAATTATTTAATAGTGCTTTCAGGGATGAAATTTTGGCACCTCCGCAGAAAAGGGGATTTGTGAATTTTGTGTGTCAAACTAAAACGTACCATTCCAACTGGGTGGTGGGAGCATGAGGGTTCATCGTCGAGGGTCAGGGAAGTTTTCACTGGCGATCTCAACATTTTTACGATCTGAGGGTACACAGCAGCAAGTTTAGAAAATCTTCAAGTGACACAGTGATCTCGCTAAGCAGGAGGTGGGAAACGTACCTTTGCAGCCGGAGACTGTGTGGGGCTAAGTGCAAGTCCAGTCATCCAGTTGCGTCTGGTGGGTGAAGGTGTCCCAGGCACCTGTTAACACATTATGTTAAATGTCAGTAAAATGAAGCTCGCCACCTCGTGTGTTGTCTTAATACGTTATGCTTTGTTCAAAGGAAATGTGTCGAGTATGCTGCAAGTGTTTTAAATGACTAAACTGTCAGAAGGAACATACTTGCTCAACAGTAGAGTGCGAGCAGGACGCTGCAGGTGTTCTGGGCTCTCTGGGTGGTGCAGCTGTCACCTACAAACACAACAAACCAAAAGGCTTTTTGTTACACAATATACTCAGTTTATATCAAACAAACTGATAATTGTAAGCAAATTTAAAGAGGTAAGACATTTTTTTAAAGAAAACTTATGTTAAAAGGAGCAACCTTGCTTCGTGTCCTCTTGCTTCCGGTTCTCTGCAGACAACAACAGAAACAAAACCTTTCATTAGCCATATCTGGGAAAGTGATCACTTACAACAGTGATGCATTTGCACTTTGACAATATTGGCAATTTTAGATTGCATATGGAAGGAAGGAAGTCTGTATAACAATGAAAACAACTATAACTTCTTAAAAAACAGTTAAGACACACAAAGTCTTAACTGTACAGTACCTTTGGAGTAGGAGGGCTGACAGCGATGTCAAGCTGTGATGGAGCAAACTGATCCATCGCATCCAAGACATCGCTGGAGAAGACCTCAGGATTCACTGGAATGGGAAGAGCCTGTGACATGGCTGGCTGTCCCTGTAAAAGAGACGTGTAAAATGTGAAGTGGTGGTTACTTTCTTTGTCAAAATGGCAAACATCAACACAGCGTCAGGGTCATCAGGATACAGTGTGTGAAACCATTACCTTCCTGTGTGGTTCAACAACTCTCCACTCAAAGGGGTTTGTTATGCGAGGGACAGTTGCTTCTCCGGTCACAACCAGCTTTGGAGAGAAGCGTCTCGGAGAGGATGATGGTGGAGGCGAAACCTGTTGCACAGGAGCTGCTTTTGGCGGATCTAAATAATTGACTGCAACACCCAACAACAGGTCCGCCAGGACGTCCATCCCTTGCTTGTCACTGAGGTGCACCTGCAAGAATGTGCATTTAAAGTTCATTTATGTCTAAGAATGGGTCAAACTTGATATTAAACATTACATGTGCCCTTTGCCTCAACATTCTACTTACATCGTCTCTGCACCACAGCCAAGGCTCAGAAAACTTGAAGCGGTCAAAGGCGGACAGGTACGGGATACCTTCAAACAAACAAACAAACATTCATCGATCAAACAATTAATTACTGCAACTTTCAGCATTTGAGGATTAACTGATTCATTTTATCAGGTTGGCTAACAACATTGAGGACATTTGACAGGTACCTGCACTTCAAATTCAATCCATGTGTACATACCCATTTTTGCTGCCACACGATGATACTCCTGAGTCAGGAGTACTTGCATGCCAACCTCAACGTTCCGTCTCGGAACAAACTCCAAGACAGACAGCTGTGAAAATAAGAAGTCACATGATAGCCATTGAAATGAAAGAAATATCACCTTAAAAAAATGTACACTTTAAAACACAAGAAATTCACCTGAGGCCAGCGACTACGGATAGTAGTCAGAAGCTGGTTAAAGTCTTTCCCTGATTGCGTGATGGTGGTGTTTTTGGCTGTCAGGTTGTTGCCAGGGGCCAAAAGACAGACCAAGTCAGGGATCCGATCCAGTTCAACATTCCTGACCTCAGTCCTCAACTGCTCCGCAGTGGCCCCCGGTGTTGACATGTAGCCAAAGGAGTACTTTCCTTCGACCTTCTTAGAAACTCCATCTACGAAGCCTCGTAGATGGGAGTCACCAATGACCAACACAAACTGCAACATGAGAAGAAATGTGTTTAGAACAAGTGTCACAAATAATTCATAGTATAAAGAGCTCTGAGCATAAATGATACAGAAAGACATACCTTTTTGTTTGGTGACTCGGCTGGTACAACCTTTTTGTGTTGCAGGCCAGTGAAGTCTGAAACTGGCCATGGTTGCACTCGCTTACGATGACCAGTCCCGTGACCTATTTAGAAACGAGGAAGAAAAGAGAAAAAAAAGGGCTGTTCAACTAGTAAACATTATTTATATAAAGACAACAATGAAAAACAAACAATCACATAAACCCTCCACAGAAATAGGTTACATACAGTTATGGGAAGGTGCATCATCCAAAACAGTGGGCCTGGCAGGTGGAGCCCCTTCCTGGAGTCCGTCAAGGTCCAGCTTCGTCCAGCGCAGCTTCTGGGCCTGGGAACGCTTCCCCTTCTGCGGCATCCTGGGAAAAAACTGGGAGAAAAAGCTGGGAGAAAGCAGACAAGGAGAGAATAGACTCGCAGAAACAAAGTTAGTAGATAATACAATGACCTTGTACAATCTAAACAATCTAGACTAAACTAAATAATCTTAACTTAACTAAATAATCTAAACTAAACAATCTAAACTAAACTAAATAATCTAATCTAAACAATCTAAACTAAACTAAACAATCTAAACTAAACTAAACTAAATAATCTAAACTAAACTAAATAATCTAATCTAAACTAAATAATCTAAACTAAACTAAATAATCTAATCTAACCTAATACAAACACACTAATCTAACTGCTTAACTACTAAAACAACTGCTATAATAATAATAATACTAGACAAACAAAATGTGATAATGTGTAGGTGATGAAGATGATGTGTAGGTGATGAAGATGATGAAGGTGATGTGTAGGTGATGAAGGTGATGTGTAGGTGATGTGTAGGTGATGAAGATGATGTGTAGGTGTAGGTGATGAAGGTGATGTTTAGGTGTAGGTGATGAAGATGATGTGCAGGTGTAGGTGACGTGTAGGTGATGAAGATGAAGGTGATGTGTAGGTGCAGGTGATGAAGGTGATGTGTAGGTGATGAAGATGATGAAGGTGATGTGTAGGTGATGAAGATGATGTGTAGGTGATGAAGGTGATGTGTAGGTGATGAAGGTGATGTGTAGGTGATGAAGATGATGTGTAGGTGATGAAGATGATGTGCAGGTGTAGGTGACGTGTAGGTGATAAAGATGAAGGTGATGTGTAGGTGCAGGTGATGAAGGTGATGTGTAGGTGCAGGTGATGAAGATGATGTGCAGGTGTAGGTGATGAAGAAGATCCTAGATGAAGTCTCTCGCCAGAAGCTCAAGCCAGCCAAAAGAGGCAAAGGTAAACTGGTATTGCAATCTGAAAGTCTTCAAACATGAAAAAAAGAGACAGAGGGAAAAACAGGAAAGATTATGTAGTGGATACAGCAAACATTTACAGAGAGCAGAAAGATGACACATCACACTGTCACAGGTAATGACACGGCCTAAATTCTTGTGATAGGTTTCTAGCCATTTACTCAATTTCAGGTCTCCACCAATTATACAATCAAGATGTAATTTAAAAAAACAAACAAAATAAAGATATAACATTTTACAGCTTGTAACAGTGGTTCAACAGGACTTTCCACAAAAAACACCTCCTCATTCATTTCCACTTTTGTTTGTTTTGTTCAGCTAAATAAGCAGGTGAATGAACCATGCAAGCCTCACACACACACACAGAAATATACCACTTTATACATTTCTGTACAGTAAAATGACTTTCTTTAAAAATTAACCACATAAAATACACACACACACACACACACACACACGAAGCCTGCAAAATCAGTCACAGAAATGCATATCACAGAAATTAAAAATATACCAATGTACACATTTCCACTTCATACCAATGACATTAACGTCAGACATACACACACACACACAGCCTAACGCTTAATGAGCTACATCATGGCTTTATATTAACCCTTACACAAAAGAACCAGACCTCCTTCTATGAACAACAAATTTAAGATAAACTTGGATTATAATCCCCAAATATAAAACACGCTTTACATACACACAGTGTGTCACAGTCTAAACATAGCATAACATAGACCACCAGATCTCCTTCAATAAACAACACATTTAAGATAAACTTGGATTATAATCTTCCAAAACACACCTTAAATTGAAAATACATAGTCTCCCCACATTATTCAAGCCATCTCAGATAAAATGGTCATGTTAACATACTGTATAATATAATATACAATAGCCATAATTGTTTAAAAATCTTAAGCAGAGAAATAGTGAGTGTAGGTGTGTACACACACACACAGACAGAAATATACCACTTTATACACTTCTATACAGTAAAATAACAGTTTACAATGTTCTGCTGAATAAGCACGTGAATGAACCATAAGCCTTACACACACACACACACACTTATAGACAGACAGACACACAGAAATATACCACTCTACTTATTTTTTTACAGTTAAACAACTTTCTTTAACAATTAACCACATCGGACACACACACACACACTTCTAGACACACACACACAGAAATATACCACTCTACACATTTTTATACAGTTAAACGACTTTCTTTAACAATTAACAGCATCGGGCACACACGCGCACACACACGCACACACACGGGAAGCCTGCAAATTCAGTCACAGACACGCATATCACAGGAATTAAAAATATACCAATTTACACATTTTCTGTACAGTAAAATAACTTTCTCTAAACAGTTCCGCTTCATACCAAGGACATTAACAACGTCAGACACGCACACACACATGGCCTAACGCTTAATGAGCTACACCTGGGCTTTAAATTAACCCTTACACAAAAGAACCAGACCTCGTTCAATAAACAACACATTTAAGATAAACTTGGATTATAATCCCGAAAAACACGCCTTACAGTGAAAAGACACAATCTCCCCACATTATTCAAGCCTTCTCAGACAAAACGGCCACGTTAACATACCGTTTAATATAATATATAATAACCATAATTGTTTAAAAGTGACGACGAAGAAACGAGCAGCGTACCGATGACGCGCTTCTCACACACACAGTCTAAAAATAGACACGCGCACCGCACACACACACACAGCTCCAAGCAACGCAAACACATGAAAAATGCTTCCACGCTGCGTCAAAAGGAATGAAAAATATACCTATTTACACACCGGTGTACAGTAAAATATTTTCCTCTAAAAAGTGCCTGTGAAAAACCAAGTGAATCACGAGGCCACGGTCACACATGCTAACGCTAATGAGCTAACAAGCTAACGCTAACGAGCTAATGCTAACAAGCAACACGAACAGCGTACAAACACAAGTTTAATATCGACGAAACAACTTTCTGACATGAGCACATTCACATTAACAGTAAAACAGCATGGTTTAATAATGAAAAAGTTGAGCTGTGGTTGTTTAAGCATGTTAACGAGCGGACAAATGCACAGAGCGAACAGAAACACGTAGTTTACTCACCAGAAAAAATGCCAGTCAGAAAGAAGTCGTCCAGACACGTTAGAATGTCACGGACCAATCAGAGCTCACCTGGAATTACAGACCATTGTTCACTGACCAATGGCAGGTGCAGCACATGCACTGACCGTGACTCTCTGGTGTCTGTGTCAATTACCACGTGTGAGCTGGGGAGGAAGTAGTAAGAAACATCCAGTTTTCTTTTCACAATAATTTTTTATTTTATTTTTTTTATTTTAAAAACATCTTTTGGCGCATTTCCACCTGGTTAGAGTTAGGACTGCATCACTAGAATCAGGTATTTAAAAATATTTCTCCCAGGCCAGCGCAAAACAAGTAAATAAATTAAAAATATATATAAAAAAAAAAAAAATCAAAATGAGGGATTTTAATTTTTTTTTCTAAATATTGCCAGTTGAATTCTCAAATCAGCCACTACATGCTTGAAATCACAGTAAAACCATAAACTTTGTATTTAAATTAGGGTTGTACAGCGTACAACTTCATTTTCTGATGTACTCATTATGGAAAATTCTACACTTCCATATTATAATAAATGCTGATAGAGCAGTGGTTAAGTAGGATAACTAATGTCTGGAAGGTTGCTGGATTGAATCTGGCCTTGTTATTGTATAAAGCATAATGAGTTTTAAGCATTATTAATACATAAAGCATCTTGTATAAAGCATAAATACTAGTGCTGTCAAACGATAAAAATATTTAATCGCGATTAATCGTATTAATGTCATAGTTAACTCGCGATTAATCGCAATTAATCTCACATTTTTATCTATTCTAAATGTTCCTTGATTTCTTTTTGTACCATTATTTTTCCTCATTTTAATACTCTTATTAACATAGAAACGTGGATTAGCTTGCGTTGTGTAAATGTTATTTGCATATTTTGGCATATACTGTAGTGTAGGGCTGAACAATTAATCTAAATTGCAATACAAGTTACTGCAATTTCAAGACACAATATTTATAATATATTTGTATATATATATAATTTTAGATGAATTATAAGATTTTTACACATTTAATTCTAAAGACTGAACCACCCTGGCAGACAAACTAATCTGTTACAGACTAAACATTGATAATGGAAGGGTTCACTGTCCTAAGAAGAATAGCTGCACAATTATGTGTGTGTGTGTGTGTGCGTGTGTGTGTGTGCGCGATGAGCTGTGTGTGTGTGTGCACGAGCGAGGAGCTGCGTGTGTGCGCAAGCGAGGAGCTGTGTGTGTGTGCGTGCGTGTGTGTGCGCGAGCGAGGAGCCGTGTGTGTGTGCACGAGCGAGGAGCTGCATGTGTGCGCAAGCGAGGAGCTGTGTGTGTGTGTGTGTGCGTGTGCGTGTGTGTGCGCGACCGAGGAGCTGTGTGTGTGTGTGCTGTAGGAGGTACGAGAGGTACATAGGATAAGCAGGAAGTAATGTGTTGTATACATTAGACATTACAGATATAAAGTTTCATGCAGATGGGTCAATGTACAGCAAAGTTAGTGGGCACTTCCTGGTTAAGATTGCCGCCTTCCTGCTGGGTCAAGGGCGTGTCCCTAAACATGTCCATGGAAGGTCCCTTGTCTCACATATGGTGTTTGGTGCAGATCTCTCAATGTAAGGCAAAGTTACATTTAACTTCCTGTTTCGGGTGTTCCACTTCCTGTAGTGAGGTCCTGATCATGTTGTTGACCGTTACCCATGTATGTGTATGTGGAAATGATTGCACAGTTTTTTGGGATTTTTGTTGCCATGGTTACTGGAAACGCTAAGAAAAGACATAGCCGGCTATTCCCGATCAAACCGCACGTTTTGATATAGGATGTGTGGGGGTTTTCTCAAAACTGTGGGAGGAGTTGAGTGTCAAAATTTGTGGTGGAGAAGTACATTTTACTGACAAGCCCCTCCCCCTCCCCCTCGTCCTAACCTCACGCACACACGCACCTGTGTCTCTGTCGAAAACCTCAGACAACAGCGAAATCAGCACCGTTTAAAGTTGTCATATCTCATGAAGGGTAAATGATAGAGCTAAAATTCTTGGTTTGTGAGCGTCACAAGGCTCTGAGCAGCGTCCACATTTAATTTGGTAAGAAACGGGTGAGAATTGACCGAGTAATGACAGTTTAAAAATGTCCTGAACTTGACTTTTCAAAAAGTCCAAATCTAAATTTTTAACATGGCAGTCAATGGGGACGTTGACCAGAACTCTCTGCGCAATTAGGTGATTTGAAGAAAAACCGCAAGTCGTATGAACATTAAAACAACAAACAGGGTTAGCCAACAACCAAAGCAACATTTTGATGTAAAAAATGTCTGTTTAAGTTGGAAATTGTGGGCAGGAGAGGAGTTTGTTTGGAGATTTTAAGTGAATAATGTTCTACTTTTCACTACAGTGTACACTCTAGCCACCGGCCAGGCACGCAATACACACCCATTATAAAATTTGAAAACGTACATTTTTTTTGCAAAACTTAAACTGCGATTGTGGAAAAACCGTAATATGTATCGGAACCGTGACTTAGGTGATAAAAGTCCCAAGTCTTGTGACCCGTTTAAAGTTAAAATCACGTTTCTATGTGAAAGTATGACGACACTGTGAGGCTCCAAAGCAGGCTTGGTTTTGTCGACTTGTTCCGTCCGTTTCCCATTCATGTCTATGTGGAACTCGTTAAGGGTTTTTCGCGAATTTTGTCGCCATGGTTACGCGAAACCCTTATAAAAGTCATAGCACACCATTCCCGATCAAACCGCACGTTTTGATATAACTTGTGTCAGGGTTTTCTCAAAGCTGCGGGACGAGTTACGCGGCGAAAAACGGGAGGATGAGGATTTTCAAGCGGAATAAACACGAAGGATTATAAGATGTGCTTGCTCCGCAATGCATTTAGGCCTGAACTCTAGTTCTACTAGAGTTGAGGCCCTAAATGCATTGCGGTGCAGGCACCTAATAAACGCGTAGGATTATAAGAGATGCTTGCTCCGCAATGCATTTAGGCCTGAACTCTAGTTCTACTAGAGTTGAGGCCTAAATGCATTGCGGTGCAGGCACCTAACTAGAAAATTCCGCCGGCGTAATTTCGATGGTGCCTGCAGCTTCCGGCATGTGTCGCCGCGTGCAGGACCTTTGCTGGTAAATATGTGGGCACTTAAAATGGGCCGACTTCCTGTTGGGTCAAGGGCGTGTCCCTAAACATGTTCAGGACGGGTCCCTTGTCTTACATATGATGTTTCGTGCAGATCGGTCAATGTATGGCAACGTTTAACTTCCTGTTTCGGGTGTTCCACTTCCTGTAGTGAGTTCACCTTCTGCAGACATGTTCAGGACGGGTCTCTGGTCTCACATATAAAGTTTGAGGTCTCTACGTTAAAGTATGACGACACTGTGAGGTTCTAAAGTGGACTGGGTCCTGATCATGTTGTTGACCATTTCTCATGTATGTGTATGTGGAAATGGTTGCACAGTTTTTTGGGATTTTTGTCGCCATGGTTACTCGAAACACTTAGAAAAGTCATAGCACACCTTTCCCGATCAAACCGCACATTTTGATATAGGATGTGTGGGGTTTTTCCCAAAACTGTGGGAGTAGATGAGTGTCAAAGTTTGTGGTGGACAAGTACATTTAGATAGTTGGAGACTGACAAGCCCCCCCTAGCCCCTCCCCCTCCTCCTCCTCCTTACCTCACGCACACACGCACCTGTGTCTCTGTCGAAAACCTCAGACAACAGAGAAAACAGGCCCTTTTAAAGTTGTCATATCTCATGAACGGTAAATGATAGAGCTATAATTCTTAGTTTGTGAGCGTCACAAGACTCTGAGCAGCGTCCACATTTAATGTCGTAAGAAACGGGTGAGAATTGACCGAGTAATGACAGTTTTAAAATGTCCTGAACTTGACTTTTCAAAAAGTCCAAATCTAAATTTTTAACATGGCAGTCAATGGGGACCTTGACCGGAACTCTCTGCGCAATTAGGTGATTTGAAAAAAACCCGCAAGTCGTATGAAAATAAAAACAACACACGGGGTTAGCCAACAACCATAGCAACATTTTGATGTAAAAAATGTCTGTTTAAGTTGGAAATTGTGGGCAGGAGAGGAGTTTGTTTGGAGATTTTAAGTCAATAATGTTATACTTCTCACTACAGTGTACACTCTAGCTACCGCCCACGCACGCAATACACACCCATTATAAAATTTAAAAACGTAAAAAAAATTTGCAAAACTTAAACTGCGATTGTGGAAAAACCGTAATATGTATCGAAACCGTGACTTAGGTGATAAAAGTCCCAAGTCTCGTGACCCGTTTAAAGTTAAAATCACGTTTCTA
Organism: Microchirus variegatus; assembly: GCF_963457635.1. NCBI lineage: Eukaryota > Metazoa > Chordata > Actinopteri > Pleuronectiformes > Soleidae > Microchirus > Microchirus variegatus. The sequence goes on from NC_139808.1 coordinate 24,828,227, forward strand.
CGTGAAAGTGTGACAACACTGTGAGGCTCCAAAGCGGGCTTGGTATATGGACTTTTTCTGTCCATTTCCCATTCATGTGTATGTGAAACTTGTTAACGGTTTTTCGAGATTTTTGTCGCCACTGTTACGCGAATCGCTTATAAAAGTCATAGCACACCATTCCCGATCAAACCGCACGTTTTGATGTAACATGTGTCAGGGTTTTCTCAAAAATGTGGGACAAGTTAAGCGGCAAAGTTTTTTGTGGGAGAAGGACAAGACCATACTAGAAAATTCCGCCGGCGTAATTTCGATGGTGCCTGCAGCTTCCGGCATGTGTCGTCGCGTGCAGGACCTTTGCTGGTAAAGTTGTACAGCAAATATGCGGGCACTTGCCGTTTTAAATGGCGACTTCCTGTTGGGTCAAGGGCGTGTCCCTAAACATGTTCAGGACGGGTCCCTTGTCTTACATATGATGTTTCGTGCAGATCGGTCAATGTATGGCAACGTCACATTTAACTTCCTGTTTCGGGTGTTCCACTTCCTGTAGTGAGTTCACCTTCTGCAGACATGTTCAGGGCGGGTCCCTGGTCTCACATATAAAGTTTGAGGTCTCTACGTTAAAGTATTACGACACTGTGAGGTTCTAAAGTGGACGGTCCTGATCATGCTGTTGACCGTTTCCCATGTATGTGTATGTGGAAACGATTGCACAGTTTTTTGGGATTTTTGTTGCCATGGTTACTCGAAACGCTTAGAAAAGACATAGCCGGCTATTCCCGATCCAACCGCACGTTTTGATATAGGATGTGTGGGGGTTTTCTCAAAACTGTGGGAGGAGTTGAGTGTCAAAGTTTGTGGTGGAGAAGTACATTTTACTGACAAGCCCCTCCCCCTCCTCCTCCTCCTCCTTACCTCACGCACACACGCACCTGTGTCCTAAAACCTCAGACAACAGCGAAATCAGCACCGTTTAAAGTTGTCATATCTCATGAACGGTAAATGATAGAGCTAAAATTCTTGGTTTGTGAGCGTCACAAGACTCTGAGCAGCGTCCACATGGAATGTTGTGAGAAAGGGGTGAGAATTGACCGAGTAATGACAGTTTTAAAATGTCCTGAACTTGACTTTTCAAAAAGTCAAAATCTAAATTTTTAACATGGCAGTCGATGGGGACGTTGACCGGAACTCTCTGCGCAATTAGGTGATTTGAAGAAAAACCGCAAGTTGTATGAAAATAAAAACAACACACAGGGTTAGCCAACAACCATAGCAACATTTCGATGTAAAAAATGTCTGTTTAAGTTGGAAATTGTGGGCAGGAGAGGAGTTTGTTTGGAGATTTTAAGGGAATAATGTTCTGATTCTCACTACAGTGTACACTCTAGCTACCGCCCACGCACGCAATACACACCCATTATAAAATTTAAAAACTTATTTTTTTTTTGCAAAACTTAAACTGCGATTGTGGAAAAACCGTAATATGTATCAAAACCGTGACTTAGGTGATAAAAGTCCCAAGTCTTGTGACCCGTTTAAAGTAAAAATCACGTTTCTACGTGAAAGTATGACGACACTGTGAGGCTCCAAAGCGGGCTTGGTTTTGTCGACTTGTTCCGTCCGTTTCCCATTCATGTCTATGTGGAACTCGTTAAGGGTTTTTCGCGATTTTTGTCGCCATGGTTACGCGAAACCCTTATAAAAGTCATAGCAGTCGATTCCCGGTCAAACCGCACGTTTTGATATAACTTGTGTCAGGGTTTTCTCAAAGCTGCGGGACAAGTTACGCGGCAAAAAACGGCCGGAAGAGGAATAATATACGGAATAAACGCGAAGGATTATAAGAGATGCTTGCTCCGCAATGCATTTAGGCCTGAACTCTAGTTCTACTAGAGTTGAGGCCCTAAATGCATTGCGGTGCAGGCACCTAACTAGAAAATTCCGCCGGCGTAATTTCGATGGTGCCTGCAGCTTCCGGCATGTGTCGTCGCGTGCAGGACCTTTGCTGGTAAAGTTGTACAGCAAATATGTGGGCACTTGCTGTTTAAAATGGCCGACTTCCTGTTGGGTCAAGGGTGTGTCCCTAAACATGTTTAGGACGGGTCCCTTGTCTTACATATGATGTTTCGTGGAGATCGGTCAATGTATGGCAACGTTACATTTAACTTCCTGTTTCGGGTGTTCCACTTCCTGTAGTGAGATCACCTTCTGCAGACATGTTCAGGACGGGTCTCTGGTCTCACATATGAAGTTTGAGGTCTCTACGTTAAAGTATGACGACACTGTGAGGTTCTAAAGTGGACTGGGTCCTGATCATGTTGTTGACCATTTCTCATGTATGTGTATGTGGAAACGGTTGCACAGTTTTTGGGGATTTTTGTCGCCATGGTTACTCGAAACACTTAGAAAAGTCATAGCACACCTTTCCCGATCAAACTGCACATTTTGATGTAGGATGTGTGGGGTTTTTCCCAAAACTGTGGGAGGAGTTGAGTGTCAAAGTTTGTGGTGGAGAAGTACATTAAGATAGTTGGAGACTGACAAGCCCCCCCTAGCCCCTCCCCCTCCTCCTCCTTACCTCACGCACACACACCTGTGTCTCTGTCGAAAACCTCAGACAACAGAGAAAACAGGCCCTTTTAAAGATGTCATATCTCATGAACGGTAAATGATAGAGCTAAAATTCTTGGTTTGTGAGCGCCACAAGGCTCTGAGCAGCGTCCACATTTAATTTAGTAAGAAACGGGTGAGAATTGACCGAGTAATCACAGTTTTAAAATGTCCTGAACTTGACTTTTCAAAAAGTCCAAATCTAAATTTTTAACATGGCAGTCGATGGGGACCTTGACCGGAACTCTCTGCGCAATTAGGTAATTTGAAGATAAACCGCAAGTCGTATGAAAATAAAAACAAGACACAGGGTTAGCCAACAACCATAGCAACGTTTTGATGTAAAAAATGTCTGTTTAAGTTGGAAATTGTGGGCAGGAGAGGAGTTTGTTTGGAGATTTTGTCTTTAATTTTGTCCTTCTCACCAGAGTGAGCCACTCTAGCTACCGCCCACGCACGCAATACACACCCATTATAAAATTTAAAAACAAATTTTTTTTTTGCAAAACTTAAACTGCGATTGTGGAAAAACTGTAATATGTATCGAAACCGTGACTTAGGTGATAAAAGTCCCAAGTCTTGTGACCCGTTTAAAGTTAAAATCACGTTTCTACGTTAAAGTATGACGACACTGTGAGGCTCCAAAGCGGGCTTGTTTTGTCCACTTTTGCCGTCCGTTTCCCATTCATGTCTATGTGGAACTCGTTAAGGGTTTTTCGCGATTTTTGTCGCCATGGTTACGCGAAATCCTTATAAAAGTCATAGCACACCATTCCCGATCAAACCGCACGTTTTGATATAACTTGTGTCAGGGTTTTCTCAAAGCTGCGGGACAAGTTACGCGGCGAAAAACGGAAGGAAGAGGAAGCGGAATAAGCGCGAAGGATTACAAGAGATGCTTGCTCCGCAATGCATTTAGGCCTGAACTCTAGTTCTACTAGAGTTGAGGCCCTAAATGCATTGCGGTGCAGGCACCTAACTAGAAAATTCCGCTGGCGTAATTTCGATGGTGCCTGCAGCTTCCGGCATGTGTCGTCGCGTGCAGGACCTTTGCTGGTAAAGTTGTACAGCAAATATGCGGGCACTTGCCGTTTAAAATGGCCGACTTCCTGTTGGGTCAAGGGCGTGTCCCTAAACATGTTCAGGACGGGTCCCTTGTCTTACATATGATGTTTCGTGCAGATCGGTCAATGTATGGCAACGTTACATTTAACTTCCTGTTTCGGGTGTTCCACTTCTTGTAGTGAGGTCACCTTCTGCAGACATGTTAAGGACGGGTCTCTGGTCTCACATATAAAGTTTGAGGTCTCTACGTTAAAGTATGACGACACTGTGAGGTTCTAAAGTGGACTGGGTCCTGATCATGTTGTTGACCATTTCTCATGTATGTGTATGTGGAAATGATTGCACAGTTTTTGGGGATTTTTGTCGCCATGGTTACTCGAAACACTTAGAAAAGTCATAGCACACCTTTCCCGATCAAACCGCACATTTTGATATAGGATGTGTGGGGTTTTTCCCAAAACTGTGGGAGGAGTTGAGTGTCAAAGTTTGTGGTGGAGAAGTACATTTAGATAGTAAGAGACTGACAAGCCCCCCCTAGCCCCTCCCCCTCCTCCTCCTCCTTACCTCACGCACACACGCACCTGTGTCTCTGTCGAAAACCTCAGACAACAGAGAAAACAGGCCCATTTAAAGTTGTCATATCTCATGAACGGTAAAGGATAGAGCTATAATTCTTGGTTTGTGAGCGCCACAAGGCTCTGAGCAGCGTCCACATTTAATTTTGTAAGAAACGGGTGAGAATTGACCGAGTAATGACAGTTTTAAAATGTCCTGAACTTGACTTTTCAAAAAGTCCAAATCCAAATTTTTAACATGGCAGTCGATGGGGACGTTGACCGGAACTCTCTGCGCAATTAGGTGATTTGAAGAAAAACCGCAAGTCGTATGAAAATAAAAACAACACACAGGGTTAGCCAACAACCATAGCAACGTTTCGATGTAAAAAATGTCTTTTTAAGTTGGAAATTGTGAGCAGGAGAGGAGTTTGTTTGGAGATTTTAAGTGAATAATGTTCCACTTCTCACTACAGTGTACACTCTAGCTACCGCCCACGCACGCAATACACACCCATTATAAAATTTAAAAACTTAGTTTTTTTTTACAAAACTTAAACTGCGATTGTGGAAAAACCGTAATATGTATCGAAACCGTGACTTAGGTGATAAAAGTCCCAAGTCTTGTGACCCGTTTAAAGTTAAAATCAGGTTTCTACGTTAAAGTATGGCGACACTGTGAGGCTCCAAAGCGGGCTTGGTTTGTCGACTTTTGCCGTCCGTTTCCCATTCATGTCTATGTGGAACTCGTTAAGGGTTTTTCGCGATTTTTGTCGCCATGGTTACGCGAAATCCTTATAAAAGTCATAGCACACCATTCCCGATCAAACCGCACGTTTTGATATAACTTGTGTCAGGGTTTTCTCAAAGCTGCGGGACAAGTTACGCGGCGAAAAACGGAAGGAAGAGGAAGCGGAATAAACGCATCGAATTATAAGAGATGCTTGCTCCGCAATGCATTTAGGCCTGAACTCTAGTTCTACTAGAGTTGAGGCCCTAAATGCATTGCGGTGCAGGCACCTAACTAGAAAATTCCGCCGGCGTAATTTCGATGGTGCCTGCAGCTTCCGGCATGTGTCGTCGCGTGCAGGACCTTTGCTGGTAAAGTTGTACAGCAAATATGTGGGCACTTGCCGTTAAAATGGGCGGACTTCCTGTTGGGTCAAGGGCGTGTCCCTAAACATGTTCAGGACGGGTCCCTTGTCTTACATATGATGTTTCATGCAGATCGGTCAATGTATGGCAACGTTACATTTAACTTCCTGTTTTAGGTGTTCCACTTCCTGTAGTGAGGTCTCCTTCTGCAGACATGTTCAGGACGGGTCTGTGGTGTCACATATAAAGTTTCAGGTCTCTACGTTAAAGTATGACCCCACTGTGTGGTTCTAAAGTGGACTGGGTCCTGATCATGTTGTTGAACGTTTCCCATGTATGTGTATGTGGAAATGATTGCACAGTTTTTGTAGATTTTTGTCTGCATGGTTCCGCAAAACGCTTAGAAAAGACTTAGCCGGCTATTGCCGATCCAACCGCACGTTTTGATATCGGATGTGTGGGTTTTTTCCCAAAACTGTGGGAGGAGTTGAGTGTCAAAGTTTGTGGTGGAGAAGTACATTTAGATAGTTGGAGACTGACAAGCCCCCCCTAGCCCCTCCCCCTCCTCCTCCTCCTTACCTCACGCACACACACACCTGTGTCCTAAAACCTCAGACAACGGCAAAATCAGCACCGTTTAAAGTTGTCATATCTCATGAACGGTAGATGATAGAGCTATAATTCTTAGTTTGTGAGCGTCACAAGGCTCTGAGCAGCGTCCAAATTTAATTTTGTGAGAAACGGGTGAGAATTGACCGAGTAATGACAGTTTTAAAATGTCGGTTTATCTTGTTTTTCCAAACTACAAATAAAAATTTTCAACATGGCCGTCTATGGCAGCGTTGACCAGAACTCTCTGCGCTTTGAGGTGATTTTAAGAAAAACCACAGGTCGTATAAAAATGAAAACAACACACGGGGTTAGCCAACAACCATAGCAACGTTTCGATGTAAAAAATTTCTATTTAAGATGGAAATTGTGGGCAGGAGAGGAGTTTGTTTGGAGAGTTTGTGATTTATTTTCACAATCTCAGCAGAGTGTACACTGTAAGGGACGCAATACACAGCCATTATACTAGGCCAAAAAAAGTCAAAAACTGAAACTGCGATTGTGGAAAAACCGTAATATGTATCGAAACCTTGACCTAGGTGATAAAAGTCCCAAGTCTTATGACACATTTAAAGTTAAAATCACGTTTCTACGTGAAAGTATGACGACACTGTGAGCCTCCAAAGCGGGCTTGGTATATGGACTTTTTCTGTCCATTTCCCATTCATGTGTATGTGAAACTTGTCAACGGTTTTTCGAGATTTTTGTCGCCACTGTTACGCGAATCGCTTATAAAAGTCATAGCACACCATTCCCGATCAAACCGCACGTTTTGATGTAACATGTGTCAGGGTTTTCTCAAAGCTGCGGGACGAGTTAAGCGGCAAAGTTTTTTGTGGGAGAAGGACAAGACCATACTAGAAAATTCCGCCGGCGTAATTTCGATGGTGCCTGCAGCTTCGGCATGTCGAGTTTTCGGGCAACGTCCGAGTTCAGGGAAGTTCCCTCGTTACATCTGTCAAGTTTCGTGCAGATCGGACAATGTTAGACTTTACTTCCTGTTTCGGGTGTTGCACTTCCTGTAGTGAGCTCACCTTTTCTAGACATGTTCAGGCCGGATCCCTGGTCTCATATATCCTGTTTCGTGCACACCGGTCAATTTACAGCAAATATGCGGGCACTTGCTGTTTAAAATGGCCGACTTCCTGCTGGGTCAAGGGCGTGTCCCTAAACATGTTCAGGACGGGTCCCTTGTCTCAAATATGATGTTTCGTGCAGATCGGCCAATGTATGGCAAAGTTACATTTCACTTCCTGTTCCGTGCGTTCCATTTCCTGTTGTGAGGTCACCTTCTGCAGACATGTTCAGGACGGGTCTCTGGTCTCACATATAAAGTTTGAGGTCTCTACGTTAAAGTATTACGACACTGTGAGGTTCTAAAGTGGACTGGGTCCTGATCATGTTGTTGACCGTTTCCCATGTATGTGTATGTGGAAATGATTGCACAGTTTTTGGCGATTTTTGTCTGCATGGTTCCGCAAAACGCTTAGAAAAGACATAGCCGGCTATTGCCGATCCAACCGCACGTTTTGATATCGGATGTGTGGGGTTTTTCCCAAAACTGTGGGAGGAGTTGAGTGTCAAAGTTTGTGGTGGAGAAGTACATTTTACTGACAAGCCCCTCCCCCTCCTCCTCCTCCTCCTTCCCTCACGCACACACGCACCTGTGTCCTAAAACCTCAGACAACAGCAAAATCAGCACTGTTTAAAGTTGTCATTTCTCATGAACGGTAGATGATAGAGCTATAATTCTTAGTTTGTGAGCGTCACAAGGCTCTGAGCAGCGTCCAGATTTAATTTTGTGAGAAACGGGTGAGAATTGACCGAGTAATGACAGTTTTAAAATGTCGGTTTATCTTGTTTTTCCAAACTACAAATCAAAATCGTCTATGGCAGCGTTGACCAGAACTCTCTGCGCTTTGAGGTGATTTTAAGAAAAACCACAGGTCGTATGAAAATGAAAACAACACACGGGGTTAGCCAACAACCATAGCAACGTTTCGATGTAAAAAATGTCTATTTAAGTTGGAAATTGTGGGCAGGAGAGGAGTTTGTTTGGAGAGTTTGTGATTTATTTTCACAATCTCAGCAGAGTGTACACTGTAAGGGACGCAATACACAGCCATTATAAAAGGCCAAAAAAAGTCAAAAACTTAAACTGCGATTGTGGAAAAACCATAATATGTATCGAAACCTTGACCTAGGTGATAAAAGTCCCAAGTCTTATGACACGTTTAAAGTTAAAATCACGTTTCTACGTGAAAGTATGACAACACTGTGAGGCTCCAAAGCGGGCTTGGTATATGGACTTTTTCTGTCCATTTCCCATTCATGTGTATGTGAAACTTGTTAACGGTTTTTCGAGATTTTTGTCGCCACTGTTACACGAATCGCTTATAAAAGTCATAGCACACCATTCCTGATCAAACCGCACGTTTTGATGTAACATGTGTCAGGGTTTTCTCAAAAATGTGGGACAAGTTAAGCGGCAAAGTTTTTTGTGGGAGAAGGACAAGACCATACTAGAAAATTCCGCCGGCGTAATTTCGATGGTGCCTGCAGCTTCCGGCATGTGTCGTCGCGTGCAGGACCTTTGCTGGTAAATATGTGGGCACTTAAAATGGGCCGACATCCTGTTGGGTCAAGGGCGTGTCCCTAAACATGTTCAGGACGGGTCCCTTGTCTCAAATATGATGTTTCGTGCAGATCGGCCAATGTATGGCAAAGTTACATTTAACTTCCTGTTCCGTGCATTCCATTTCCTGTTGTGAGGTCACCTTCTGCAGACATGTTCAGGACGGGTCTCTGATCTCACATATAAAGTTTGAGGTCTCTACGTTAAAGTATTACGACACTGTGAGGTTCTAAAGTGGACGGTCCTGATCATGCTGTTGACCGTTTCCCATGTATGTGTATGTGGAAACGATTGCACAGTTTTTTGGGATTTTTGTTGCCATGGTTACTCGAAACGCTTAGAAAAGACATAGCCGGCTATTCCCGATCCAACCGCACGTTTTGATATAGGATATGTGGGGGTTTTCTCAAAACTGTGGGAGGAGTTGAGTGTCAAAGTTTGTGGTGGAGAAGTACATTTTACTGACAAGCCCCTCCCCCTCCTCCTCACCTCACGCACACACGCACCTGTGTCTCTGTCGAAAACCCCAGACAACAGAGAAAACAGGCTCTTTTAAAGTTGTCATATCTCATGAACGGTAGATGATAGAGCTAAAATTCTTGGTTTGTGAGCGTCACAAGACTATGAGCAGCGTTCACATGTAATGTTGTGAGAAAGGGGTGAGAATTGACCGAGTAATGACAGTTTTAAAATGTCCCGAACTTGACTTTTCAAAAAGTCCAAATCCAAATTTTTAACATGGCAGTCGATGGGGACGTTGACCGGAACTCTCTGCGCAATTAGGTGATTTGAAGAAAAACCGCAAGTCGTATGAAAATAAAAACAACACACAGGGTTAGCCAACAACCATAGCAACATTTCGATGTAAAAAATGTCTTTTTAAGTTGGAAATTGTGGGCAGGAGAGGAGTTTGTTTGGAGATTTTAAGTGAATAGTGTTCTACTTCTCACTACAGTGTACACTCTAGCTACCGCCCACGCACGCAATACACACCCATTATAAAATTTCAAAACGTATTTTTTTTTTGCAAAACTTAAACTGCGATTGTGTAAAAACCGTAATATGTATCGTAACCGTGACTTAGGTGATAAAATTCCCAAGTCTTGTGACCCGTTTAAAGTTCAAATCACGTTTCTACGTGAAAGTATGACGACACTGTGAGGCTCCAAAGCGGGCTTGGTTTGTCGACTTTTGCCGCCCGTTTCCCATTCATGTCTATGTGGAACTCGTTAAGGGTTTTTTGCGATTTTTGTCGCCATGGTTACGCGAATCGCTTATAAAAGTCATAGCACACGATTCCCGATGAAACTGCACGTTTTGATATAACTTGTGTCAGGGTTTTCTCAAAGCTGCGGGACAAGTTACGCGGCAAACTTTTGGCGGAAGAGGAAAATCAAGCGGAAAAAGCGCGAAGGATTATAAGATGTGCTTGCTCCGCAATGCATTTAGGCCTGAACTCTAGTTCTACTAGAGTTGAGGCCCTAAATGCATTGCGGTGCAGGCACCTAACTAGAAAATTCCGCCGGCGTAATTTCGATGGTGCCTGCAGCTTCCGGCATGTCGAGTTTTCGGGCAACGTCCGAGTTCAGGGAAGTTCCCTCGTCACATTTGTCAAGTTTCGTGCAGATCGAACAATGTTTGACTTTACTTCCTGTTTCGGGTGTTGCACTTCCTGTAGTGAGGTCACCTTTTCTAGACATGTTCAGGACGGATCCCTGGTCTCATATATCCTGTTTCGTGCACACCGGTCAATTTACAGCAAAGTTAGTGGGCACTTCCTGTTTAGAATGGCCGACTTTCTGTTGGGTCAAGGGCGTGTCCCTAAACATGTTCAGGACGGGTCCCTTGTCTCACATACGATGTTTCGTGCAGATCGGTCAATGTATGGCAAAGTTACATTAAACTTCCTGTTTCGGGTGTTCCACTTCCTGTAGTGAGGTCACCTTCGGCAGACATTTTCAGGATGGGTCTCTGGTCTCACATATAAAGTTTCAGGTAGACATTAAAGTATTTCGACACTGTGAGGTTCTAAAGAGGACTTGGTCCTGATCATGTTGTTGACCATTTCTCATGTATGTGTATGTGGAAATGGTTGCACAGTTTTTGGGGATTTTTGTCGCCATGGTTACTCGAAACACTTAGAAAAGTCATAGCACACCTTTCCCGATCAAACCGTACGTTTTGATATAGGATGTGTGGGGTTTTTCCCAAAACTGTGGGAGGAGTTGAGTGTCAAAGTTTGTGGTGGAGAAGTACATTTAGATAGTTGGAGACTGACAAGCCCCCCCTAGCCCCTCCCCCTCCTCCTCCTCCTCCTTACCTCACGCACACACGCACCTGTGTCTCTGTCGAAAACCTCAGACAACAGAGAAAACAGGCCCTTTTAAAGTTGTCATATCTCATGAACGGTAAATGATAGAGCTAAAATTCTTGGTTTGTGAGCGTCACAAGGCTCTGAGCAGCGTCCACATTTAATTTCGTAAGAAACGGGTGAGAATTGACCGAGTAATGACAGTTTTAAAATGTCCTGAACTTGACTTTTCAAAAAGTCCAAATCTAAATTTTTAACATGGCAGTCGATGGGGACGTTGACTGGAACTCTCTGCGCAATTAGGTGATTTGAAGAAAAACCGCAAATCGTATGAAAATAAAAACAACACACAGGGTTAGCCAACAACCATAGCAACATTTTGATGAAAAAATGTCTGTTTAAGTTGGAAATTGTGGGCAGGAGAGGAGTTTGTTTGGAGATTTTAAGTGAATAATGTTCTCCTTTTCACTACAGTGTACACTCTAGCTACCGCCCACGCACGCAATACACACCCATTATAAAATTTAAAAACTTAGTTTTTTTTTGCAAAACTTAAACTGCGATTGTGGAAAAACCGTAATATGTATCGAAACCGTGACTTAGGTGATAAAAGTCCCAAGTCTTGTGACCCATTTAAAGTTAAAATCACGTTTCTACGTGAAAGTATGACGACACTGTGAGGCTCCAAAGCAGGCTTGGTTTTGTCGACTTGTTCCGTCCGTTTCCCATTCATGTCTATGTGGAACTCGTTAAGGGTTTTTCGCGATTTTTGTCGCCATGGTTACGCGAAACCCTTATAAAAGTCATAGCACACCATTCCCGATCAAACCGCACGTTTTGATATAACTTGTGTCAGGGTTTTATCAAAGCTGCGGGACGAGTTACGCGGCGAAAAACGGGAGGATGAGGATTTTCAAGCGGAATAAACACGAAGGATTATAAGAGATGCTTGCTCCGCAATGCATTTAGGCCTGAACTCTAGTTCTACTAGAGTTGAGGCCCTAAATGCATTGCGGTGCAGGCACCTAACTAGAAAATTCCGCCGGCGTAATTTCGATGGTGCCTGCAGCTTCCGGCATGTGTCGTCGCGTGCAAGACCTTTGCTGGTAAATATGTGGGCACTTGCCGTTAAAATGGGCAGACTTCCTGTTGGGTCAAGGGCGTGTCCCTAAACATGTTCAGGACGGGTCCCTTGTCTCACATATGATGTTTCGTGCAGATCGGTCAATGTATGGCAACGTTACATTTGACTTCCTGTTTCGGGTGTTCCACTTCCTGTAGTGAGTTCACCTTCTGCAGACATGTTCAGGACGGGTCTCTGGTCTCACATATAAAGTTTGAGGTCTCTACGTTAAAGTATGACGACACTGTGAGGTTCTAAAGTGGACTGGGTCCTGATCATGTTGTTGACCATTTCTCATGTATGTGTATGTGGAAATGGTTGCACAGTTTTTGGGGATTTTTGTCGCCATGGTTACTCGAAACACTTAGAAAAGTCATAGCACACCTTTCCCGATCAAACCGCACATTTTGATATAGGATGTGTGGGGTTTTTCCCAAAACTGTGGGAGGAGTTGAGTGTCTACGGAAGAGGATTAGGGCCACGGAGGAAAAAAAAAATTGAGTTCTGACTTTAAACTCAGAATTCTGACTTTATTCTCAGAATTCTGACTTTAATCTCAGAATTCTGACTTTATTCTCAGAATTCTGACTTTATTCTCAGAATTCTGACTTTAATCTCAGAATTTTGACTTTATTCTCAGAATTCTGACTTTATTCTCAGAATTCTGACTTTAATCTCAGAATTCTGACTTTAATCTCAGAATTCTGACTTTAATCTCAGAATTCTGACTTTAATCTCAGAATTCTGACTTTATTCTCAGAATTCTGACTTTATTCTCAGAATTCTGACTTTAATCTCGGAATTCTGACTTTATTCTCAGAATTCTGACTTTATTCTCAGAATTCTGACTTTAATCTCAGAATTTTGACTTTATTCTCAGAATTCTGACTTTATTCTCAGAATTCTGACTTTAATCTCAGAATTCTGACTTTATTCTCAGAATTCTGACTTTAATCTCAGAATTCTGACTTTAATCTCAGAATTCTGACTTTATTCTCAGAATTTCTGACTTTAATCTCAGAATTCTGACTTTATTCTCAGAATTCTGACTTTATTCTCAGAATTCTGACTTTAATCTCAGAATTCTGACTTTATTCTCAGAATTCTGACTTTAAAGTCAGAACTACGGGTACACCGTAAGGACCACTTCGCGGGAGGGTCCCTTTTCATGCAGGTGGGAGAAACGCAGGGTGGCAGAAGATGTCCATCGGCGATTTTTTGCGTGTTCGGGGGGTCCCAGAGGAAGCTATTTCTTTAATGGAAGACCAAAAGGTGAGTGAAAATGAAATACGTGTTGTTTAGGTGTTCGGAGTAGCACGCCCAGGTTAACACCCGCTTACACATTAATGATGTTAGAGACAGTAAAGACCCGCTGCGGTAGTCGGCTAATGTTGGTCTTTGTGTAGTCAATTGATAATAATGCATTTATTTTGCATACGGACCAAAACAACATAATGGCATGGTCACGTTCATGTAGCAATAACATACTATCCACCACTTGTAGCTTAGCTTCCGAAGCTACTCCCGTTTGCCAACATAAACAAACGGATATAAACTAAGAAAACACAAAATCGTGTGGCGCATATGTACTTTTCTCAACTAAGATCTTAGTGATAAAGTAGTGATTTGTAGCGTTTGCTGGGCTGCGGTCAGTGCCGCTCACGGTACCACTGCTGTGTAAATTTCTTCTTTGTGTAGTCTACTACAGCGTCCGTCACTCATATTTCCAAGCCACTACTGCCCCCTATTGGCGGAAAATGGTATAGCACTAGTTATTTCAGGGGAGTTTCAATTACTAGAAATGTGACAGAAACCCATTTGAATAAGAACAAAACTATACATATACAAAATACCGTTCATCTGTTTATCTAAATAATTACACAGGCATGCCCCTCCTTACAATCAATTGGCCTGTCAATTTGTTGTTTGATCCAATAACAGAACATTGTTTCGGTGTGTTAAAGTTTTATTTAGAATGATCCAGCCATTTAGCTCCATTCACCCTAATTCTCTCAGGTACCAGAGGGCTGGTCAAATAGCCATGGATTTCCCACTATGAAATGGTTTGACAGAAATAAATTAGATAATATCAGGTCTGATTGCAGTATTCAGATACTCATATTAAGTCAGTGAATGTGTAGTCTCACATTGAAAGGGTTATCACTACCTAGCTTGACACCAGTGTACTGATTTAAGGGGCTTAACCTCAACATTATGTTTGCAATGTGTACGGAGAAGAAAATAATTGTCTTTTATTCATTCTTCTTCACAGATTGACAGTGACGTCATTGCACTGATGGATGATGTGACTCTGGTAGACCCATGACTGGAGACCAAATTGCCCTCTCATGATTATTAGATAGATAACAATGCCTGCAATGACAGAATTGGATAACTTGATTAAAATGGAAGTGTACTCCCAAAGGCCAGCTTACATGTGATGAGACTGTTTTTGAACTGTGTTGTTTGCTGATGGAAGAGAAGAAGGGATGGGATGCCCCAGCAGATCCTCTATCTGCAACTGAACTATACATCATGTTAAGAGTGGAACTACTGAAAATTATTTGATCAATGGACAAATCCAATTTTTACGAAATACAACATTAGCCTCAGTGATATAATTTAATAGTATTTGTCTTATCTTGTCAGTATGGACAAGTATGGCTATACTGCAGGTGTTTTAAGAATGTGAAGTAATAGTAATTAAGTAATAAAGTAATGCATTTTGGGTGCAATCAAACACAATGCCTCCTTTTTGTTTTATCATCTTTCACTATTGTTTTTCAATCCAGCTGACAATGAAATAATTTGTAACATTCTATTAACACTGTATTTTAAACCTTATTTACCCCATCACTTTTTACAAATGGATAGGGAGCTTCATCAACATTCAACTGAAGAACTTGATACAAATGTGATTGAAAAAGCACTAACCCTAACCCAAAACATTTTATTAACATTAAAGTAACATTCCAATGCATAAAGTAGCATTTTACAGTCAACGAGGCTTTACTAGAGATCTCAACTAAAGTAATAGTCATGAGCTAAAAGCAGTTACTGAGTGAAAAGCATACAATTTAATTTTGATGGTAAATGAAAAAACTTAAAACTTTAGCCTTAGAGAGTCTCATGTAGCCTCTTTTTCATAAAATATCTTCTACATCAATGACCTAATGTAACATATTAACATTTCAGGTAATACCAGCTACTCAACTAGGGTCTGTAGTATCACAAAATACCTCACATTTCATCCATAAACATGGTGTAGAATAAAGGCAAGTGTTAATGCGTAAGAAGATGTGCATACAGCTATACTAAAGCTATACTCCAGACTTGCTTATAGCAACAAGGAAATACTTTCTGGTATTGTAATGATAACAAAACACCTGAAAATATAACAATGTGGAACAAGGAAGACTCAACAATTACAGCACCTGCTATTATCAAATTGGTTGACACATTAAGTGTGTAATATAAGAACACAAAATTATCAAACTGAATTGTTTAGTGCTTGTGCAATAACAATCATATTGTCCAAAATTAGAAGAGATTAGTTTGTGGTCTGTTAATATGAGATCACGACCAATAAGGACAGATGCAGAGTAGCTATATCTTCATAAGATTCAACTGAGACGTGGTGTCACAAGATACTGTAAGACCATCATCATTTTGGTTGATGAACGAACATGTGGTACCAAGAAAATATGACATATACATCAGAATAGCTTCAGTATTTACTATATACACTAATTTGCTTTTGCTATCTAGGAAGTGATATTTTAGCAGTCATCAGCTAAAGTACCTGCATGAAAAGGGACTCTCCCGCGAAGTGGTCCTTATGGTGTACCCGTAGTTCTGACTTTAAAGTCAGAATTCTGAGAATAAAGTCAGAATTCTGAGAATAAAGTCAGAATTCTGAGATCAAAGTCAGAATTCTGAGATTAAAGTCAAAATTCTGAGTTTAAAGTCAGAATTCTGAGATTAAAGTCAGAATTTCTGAGATTAAAGTCAGAATTCTGAGAATAAAGTCAGAATTCTGAGATTAAAGTCAGAATTCTGAGAATAAAGTCAGAATTCTGAGAATAAAGTCAGAAATTCTGAGAATAAAGTCAGAATTCTGAGATTAAAGTCAGAATTCTGAGAATAAAGTCAGAATTCTGAGAATAAAGTCAGAATTCTGAGATTAAAGTCAGAATTCTGAGAATAAAGTCAGAATTCTGAGATTAAAGTCAGAATTCTGAGTTTAAAGTCAGAATTCTGAGAATAAAGTCAGAATTCTGAGAATAAAGTCAGAATTTCTGAGATTAAAGTCAGAATTCTGAGATTAAAGTCAGAATTCTGAGAATAAAGTGAGAATTCTGAGATTAAAGTCAGAATTCTGAGTTTAAAGTCAGAACTCAATTTTTTTTTTTTTCGTGGCCCTAATCCTCTTCCGTAAGTGTCAAAGTTTGTGGTGGAGAAGTACATTTAGATAGTTGGAGACTGACAAGCCCCCCCTAGCCCCTCCCCCTCCTTACCTCACGCACACACGCACCTGTGTCTCTGTCGAAAACCTCAGACAACAGAGAAAACAGGCCCTTTTAAAGTTGTCATATCTCATGAACGGTAAATGATAGAGCTATAATTCTTAGTTTGTGAGCGTCATAAGGCTCTGAGCAGCGTCCACATTTAATTTTGTAAGAAACGGGTGAGAATTGACCGAGTAATGACAGTTTTAAAATGTCCTGAACTTGACTTTTCAAAAAGTCCAAATCTAAATTTTTAACATGGCAGTCAATGGGGACGTTGACCGGAACTCTCTGCGCAATTAGGTGATTTGAAGAAAAACCGCAAGTCGTATGAAAATAAAAACAACACACAGGGTTAGCCAACAACCACAGCAACTTTTCGATGTAAAATATGTCTGTTTAAGTTGGAAATTGTGGGCAGGAGAGGAGTTTGTTTAGAGATTTTAAGTGAATAATGTTCTACTTCTCACTACAGTGTACACTCTAGCTACCGCCCACGCACGCAATACACACCCATTATAAAATAAAAAAACTTAACTTTTTTTTTGCAAAACTTAAACTGCGATTGTGGAAAAACCGTCATATGTATCGAAACCGTGACTTAGGTGATAAAAGTCCCAAGTCTTGTGACCCGTTTAAAGTTAAAATCAGGTTTCTACGTTCAAGTATGGCGACACTGTGAGGCTCCAAAGCGGGCTTGGTTTGTCGACTTTTGCCGTCCGTTTCCCATTCATGTCTATGTGGAACTCGTTAAGGGTTTTTCGCGATTTTTGTCGCCATGGTTACGCGAAATCCTTATAAAAGTCATAGCACACGATTCCCGATCAAACCGCACGTTTTGATATAACTTGTGTCAGGGTTTTCTCAAAGCTGCGGGACAAGTTACGCGGCAAACTTTTGCCGGAAGAGGAAGCGGAATAAACGCATCGAATTATAAGAGATGCTTGCTCCGCAATGCATTTAGGCCTGAACTCTAGTTCTACTAGAGTTGAGGCCCTAAATGCATTGCGGTGCAGGCACCTAACTAGAAAATTCCGCCGGCGTAATTTCGATGGTGCCTGCAGCTTCCGGCATGTCGAGTTCTCGGGCAACGTCCGAGTTCAGGGAAGTTCCCTCGTCACATCTGTCAAGTTTCGTGCAGATCGGACAACATTAGACTTTACTTCCTGTTTCGGGTGTTGCACTTCCTGTAGGGAGGTGACCTTTTCTAGACATTTTCAAAACGGATCCCTGGTCTCATATATCGTCTTTCGTGCACATCGGTCAATTTACAGCAAAGTTAGTGGGCACTTGCCGTTGAAAATGGCCGACTTCCTGTTGGGTCAAGGGCGTGTCCCTAAACATGTTCAGGACGGGTCCCTTGTCTCAAATATGATGTTTTGTGCAGATCGGTCAATGTATGGCAAAGTTACATTTAACTTCCTGTTTCGGGTGTTCCACTTCCTGTAGTGAGGTCTCCTTCTGCAGACATGTTCAGGACGGGTCTCTGGTCTCACATATAAAGTTTGAGGTCTCTACGTTAAAGTATGACGACACTGTGAGGTTCTAAAGTGGACTGGGTCCTGATCATGTTGTTGACCATTTCTCATGTATGTGTATGTGGAAATGGTTGCACAGTTTTTGGGGATTTTTGTCGCCATGGTTACTCGAAACACTTAGAAAAGTCATAGCACACCTTTCCCGATCAAACCGCACATTTTGATATAGGATGTGTGGGGTTTTTCCCAAAACTGTGGGAGGAGTTGAGTGTCAAAGTTAGTGGTGGACAAGTACATTTTACTGACAAGCCCCTCCCCCCCTTCCCCTCCTCCTCCTCCTTACCTCACGCACACACGCACCTGTGTCTCTGTCGAAAACCTCAGACAACAGAGAAAATAGGCCCTTTTAAAGTTGTCATATCTCATGAACGGTAAATGATAGACCTAAAATTCTTAGTTTGTGAGCACCACAAGGCTCTGAGCAGCGTCCACATTTAATTTCGTAAGACACGGGTGAGAATTGACCGAGTAATGACAGTTTTAAAATGTCCTGAACTTGACTTTTCAAAAAGTCCAAATCTAAATTTTTAACATGGCAGTCAATGGGGACGTTGACGGGAACTCTCTGCGCAATTAGGTGATTTGAAGAGAAACCGCAAGTCGTATGAAAATAAAAACAACAAACAGGGTTAGCCAACAACCATAGCAACATTTTGATATAAAAAATGTCTGTTTAAGTTGGAAATTGTGGGCAGCGTTGGAGTTTGTTTGGAGATTTTAAGTGAATAATGTTCTACTTCTCACTACAGTGTACACTCTAGCTACCGCCCACGCACGCAATACACACCCATTATAAAAATTAAAAACGTAATTTTTTTTTGCAAAACTTAAACTGCGATTGTGGAAAAACCGTCATATGTATCGAAACCGTGACTTAGGTGATAAAAGTCCCAAGTCTTGTGACCCGTTTAAAGTGAAAATCACGTTTCTACGTGAAAGTATGACGACACTGTGAGGCTCCAAAGCGGGCTTGGTTTGTCGACTTTTGCCGTCCATTTCCCATTCATGTCTATGTGGAACTCGTTAAGGGTTTTTCGCGATTTTTGTCGCCATGGTTACGCGAAATCCTTATAAAAGTCATAGCACACCATTCCCGATCAAACCGCACGTTTTGATATAACTTGTGTCAGGGTTTTCTCAAAGCTGCGGGACGAGTTACGCGGCAAAAAACGGGAGGAAGAGGAATTTCAAGCGGAACTAGAAAATTCCGCCGGCGTAATTTCGATGGTGCCTGCAGCTTCCGGCATGTCGAGTTCTCGGGCAACGTCCGAGTTCAGGGAAGTTCCCTCGTCACATCTGTCAAGTTTCGTGCAGATCGGACAACGTTAGACTTTACTTCCTGTTTCAGGTGTTGCACTTCCTGTAGGGAGGTGACCTTTTCTAGACATTTTCAAAACGGATCCCTGGTCTCATATATCGTCTTTCGTGCACATCGGTCAATTTACAGCAAAGTTAGTGGGCACTTGCCGTTTAAAATGGCCGACTTCCTGTTGGGTCAAGGGCGTGTCCCTAAACATGTTCAGGACGGGTCCCTTGTCTCAAATATGATGTTTTGTGCAGATCGGTCAATGTATGGCAAAGTTACATTTAACTTCCTGTTTCGGGTGTTCCACTTCCTGTAGTGAGTTCACCTTCTGCAGACATGTTCAGGACGGGTCTCTGGTCTCACATATAAAGTTTGAGGTCTCTACGTTAAAGTATGACGACACTGTGAGGTTCTAAAGTGGACTGGGTCCTGATCATGTTGTTGACCATTTCTCATGTATGTGTATGTGGAAATGGTTGCACAGTTTTTTGGGATTTTTGTCGCCATGGTTACTCGAAACACTTAGAAAAGTCATAGCACACCTTTCCCGATCAAACCGTACGTTTTGATATAGGATGTGTGGGGTTTTTCCCAAAACTGTGGGAGGAGTTGAGTGTCAAAGTTTGTGGTGGAGAAGTACATTTTACTGACAAGCCCCTCCCCCTCCTCCTCCCCCTTACCTCACGCACACACGCACCTGTGTCTCTGTCGAAAACCTCAGACAACAGAGAAAACAGGCTCTTTTAAAGTTGTCATATCTCATGAACGGTAAATGATAGAGCTAAAATTCTTGGTTTGTGAGCGCCACAAGGCTCTGAGCAGCGTCCACATTTAATTTCGTAAGAAACGGGTGAGAATTGACCGAGAAATGACAGTTTTAAAATGTCCTGAACTTGACTTTTCAAAAAGTCCAAATCTAAATTTTTAACATGGCAGTCAATGGGGACGTTGACCGGAACTCTCTGCGCAATTAGGTGATTTGAAGAGAAACCGCAAGTCGTATGAAAATAAAAACAACACACAGGGTTAGCCAACAACCATAGCAACATTTCGATGTAAAAAATGTCTGTTTAAGTTGGAAATTGTGGGCAGGAGAGGAGTTTGTTTGGAGATTTTAAGTGAATAATGTTCTACTTCTCACTACAGTGTACACTCTAGCTACCGCCCACGCACGCAATACACACCCATTATAAAAATTAAAAACGTAATTTTTTTTTGCAAAACTTAAACTGCGATTGTGGAAAAACCGTAATTTGTATCGAAACCGTGACTTAGGTGATAAAAGTCCCAAGTCTTGTGACCCGTTTAAAGTTAAAATCACGTTTCTACGTTAAAGTATGACGACACTGTGAGGCTCCAAAGCGGGCTTGGTTTGTCGACTTTTGCCGTCCGTTTCCCATTCATGTCTATGTGGAACTCGTTAAGGGTTTTTCGCGATTTTTGTCGCCATGGTTACGCGAAATCCTTATAAAAGTCATAGCACACGATTCCCGGTCAAACCGCACGTTTTGATATAACTTGTGTCAGGGTTTTCTCAAAGCTGCGGGACAAGTTACGCGGCAAACTTTTGGCGGAAGAGGATGTTCAAGAAGAATAAACGCATCGAATTATAAGAGATGCTTGCTCCGCAATGCATTTAGGCCTGAACTCTAGTTCTACTAGAGTTGAGGCCCTAAATGCATTGCGGTGCAGGCACCTAACTAGAAAATTCCGCCGGCGTAATTTCGATGGTGCCTGCAGCTTCCGGCATGTGTCGTCGCGTGCAGGACCTTTGCTGGTAAATATGTGGGCACTTGCCGTTAAAATGGGCCGACTTCCTGTTGGGTCAAGGGCGTGTCCCTAAACATGTTCAGGACGGGTCCCTTGTCTCACATATGATGTTTCGTGCAGATCGGTCAATGTATGGCAACGTTACATTTAACTTCCTGTTTCGGGTGTTCCACTTCCTGTAGTGAGTTCATCTTCTGCAGACATGTTCAGGACGGGTTTCTGGTCTCACATATAAAGTTTGAGGTCTCTACGTGAAAGTATGACGACACTGTGATGTTCTAAAGTGGACTGGGTCCTGATCATGTTGTTGACCATTTCTCATGTATGTGTATGTGGAAATGGTTGCACAGTTTTTGGGGATTTTTGTCGCCATGGTTACTCGAAACACTTAGAAAAGTCATAGCACACCTTTCCCGATCAAACCGCACATTTTGATATAGGATGTGTGGGGTTTTTCCCAAAACTGTGGGAGGAGTTGAGTGTCAAAGTTTGTGGTGGAGAAGTAATTTAGATAGTTGGAGACTGACAAGCCCCCCCTAGCCCCTCCCCCTCCTCCTCCTCCTTACCTCACGCACACACGCACCTGTGTCTCTGTCGAAAACCTCAGACAACAGAGAAAACAGGCCCTTTTAAAGTTGTCATATCTCATGAACGGTAAATGATAGAGGTAAAATTCTTGGTTTGTGAGTGTCACAAGGCTCTGAGCAGCGTCCACATTTAATTTCGTTAGAAACGGGTGAGAATTGATCGAGTAATGACAGTTTTAAAATGTCCTGAACTTGACTTTTCAAAAAGTCCAAATCTAAATTTTTAACATGGCCGTCTCTGGCAGCGTTGACCAGAACTCTCTGCGCTTTGAGGTGATTTTAAGAAAAACCACAGGTCGTATGAAAATGAAAACAACACACAGGGTTAGCCAACAACCATAGCAAAGTTTTGATGTAAAAATGTCTGTTTAAGTTGGAAATTGTGGGCAGGAGAAGAGTTTTTTTGGAGAGTTTGTGATTTATTTTCACAATCTCAGCAGAGTGTACACTGTAAGGGACGCAATACACAGCCATTATGAAAGGCCAAAAAAAGTCAAAAACTTAAACTGCGATTGTGGAAAAACCGTCATATGTATCGAAACCTTGACCTAGGTGATAAAAGTCCCAAGTCTTGTGACCCGTTTAAAGTTAAAATCACGTTTCTACGTGAAAGTGTGACAACACTGTGAGGCTCCAAAGCGGGCTTGGTATATGGACTTTTTCTGTCCATTTCCCATTCATGTGTATGTGAAACTTGTTAACGGTTTTTCAAAATTTTTGTCGCCACTGTTACGCGAATCGCTTATAAAAGTAATAGCACACCATTCCCGATCAAACCGCACGTTTTGATGTAACATGTGTCAGGGTTTTCTCAAAAATGTGGGACAAGGGAAGCTGCAGGCACCATCGAAATTCCGCCGGCGTAATTTCGATGGTGCCTGCAGCTTCCGGCATGTGTCGTCGCGTGCAGGACCTTTGCTGGTCAATATGTGGGCACTTGCTGTTTAAAATGGCCGACTTCCTGTTGGGTCAAGGGCGTGTCCCTAAACATGTTCAGGACGGGTCCCTTGTCTTACAAATGATGTTTCGTGCAGATCGGTCAATGTATGGCAACGTTACATTTAACTTCCTCTTTCGGGTGTTCCACTTCCTGTAGTGAGTTCACCTTCTGCAGACATGTTCAGGGCGGGTCTCTGGTCTCACATATAAAGTTAGAGGTCTCTACGTTAAAGTATGACGACACTGTGAGGTTCTAAAGTGGACTGGGTTCTGATCATGTTGTTGACCATTTCTCATGTATGTGTATGTGGAAATGGTTGCACAGTTTTTGGGGATTTTTGTCGCCATGGTTACTCGGAACACTTAGAAAACTCATAGCACACCTTTCTCAATCAAACCGCACATTTTGATATAGGATGTGTGGGGTTTTTCCCAAAACTGTGGGAGGAGTTGAGTGTCAAAGTTTGTGGTGGAGAAGTACATTTAGATAGTTGGAGACTGACAAGCCCCCCCTAGCCCCTCCCCCTCCTCCTCCTCCTTACCTCACGCACACACGCACCTGTGTCTCTGTCGAAAACCTCAGACAACAGAGAAAACAGGCCCTTTTAAAGTTGTCTTATCTCATGAACGGTAAATGATAGAGGTAACATTCTTGGTTTGTGAGTGTCACAAGGCTCTGAGCAGCGTCCACATTTATTTTAGTAAGAAACGGGTGAGAATTGACTGAGTAATGACAGTTTTAAAATGTCCTGAACTTGACTTTTCAAAAAGTCCAAATCTAAATTTTTAACATGGCAGTCGATGGGGACGTTGACCGGAACTCTCTGCACAATTAGGTGATTTGAAGAAAAACCGCAAGTCTTATGAAAATAAAAACAACACACAGGGTTAGCCAACAACCATAGCAACGTTTTGATGTAAAAAAATTCTGTTTAAGTTGGAAATTGTGGGCAGGAGAGGAGTTTGTTTGGAGATTTTAAGTGAATAATGTTCTACTTCTCACTACAGTGTACACTCTAGCTACCGCCCACGCACGCAATACACACCCATTATAAAAATTAAAAACGTAATTTTTTTTGGGCAAAACTTAAACTGCGATTGTGGAAAAACCGTAATATGTATCGAAACCGTGACTTAGGTGATAAAAGTCCCAAGTCTTGTGACCCGTTTAAAGTTAAAATCACGTTTCTACGTGAAAGTATGACGACACTGTGAGGCTCCAAAGCGGGCTTGGTTTGTCGACTTTTGCCGTCCGTTTCCCATTCATGTCTATGTGGAACTCGTTAAGGGTTTTTCGCGATTTTTGTCGCCATGGTTACGCGAAACCCTTATAAAAGTCATAGCACACGATTCCCGGTCAAACCGCACGTT
This sequence comes from Microchirus variegatus, assembly GCF_963457635.1. Classification (NCBI taxonomy): domain Eukaryota; kingdom Metazoa; phylum Chordata; class Actinopteri; order Pleuronectiformes; family Soleidae; genus Microchirus; species Microchirus variegatus. The sequence goes on from NC_139808.1 coordinate 24,852,227, forward strand.
TTGATATAACTTGTGTCAGGGTTTTCTCAAAGCTGCGGGACAAGTTACGCGGCAAACTTTGGCGGAAGAGGAAGAAGAATAAACGCGTCGAATTATAAGAGATGCTTGCTCCGCAATGCATTTAGGCCTGAACTCTAGTTCTACTAGAGTTGAGGCCCTAAATGCATTGCGGTGCAGGCACCTAACTAGAAAATTCCGCCGGCGTAATTTCGATGGTGCCTGCAGCTTCCGGCATTTGTCGTCGCGTGCAGGACCTTTGCTGGTAAATATGTGGGCACTTGCCGTTAAAATGGGCGGACTTCCTGTTGGGTCAAGGGCGTGTCCCTAAACATGTTCAGGACGGGTCCCTTGTCTTACATATGATGTTTCGTGCAGATCGGTCAATGTATGGCAACGTTACATTTAACTTCCTGTTTCGGGTGTTCCACTTCCTGTAGTGAGTTCACCTTCTGCAGACATGTTCAGGAAGGGTCTCTGGTCTCACATATAAAGTTTGAGGTCTCTACGTTAAAGTATGACGACACTGTGAGGTTCTAAAGTGGACTGGGTTCTGATCATGTTGTTGACCATTTCTCATGTATGTGTATGTGGAAATGGTTGCACAGTTTTTGGGGATTTTTGTCGCCATGGTTACTCGAAACACTTAGAAAAGTCATAGCACACCTTTCCCGATCAAACCGCACATTTTGATATAGGATGTGTGGGGTTTTGTCCAAAACTGTGGGAGGAGTTGAGTGTCAAAGTTTGTGGTGGAGAAGTACATTTAGATAGTTGGAGACTGACAAGCCCCCCCTAGCCCCTCCCCCTCCTCCTCCTCCTTACCTCACGCACACACGCACCTGTGTCTCTGTCGAAAACCTCAGACAACAGCGAAATCAGCACCATTTAAAGTTGTCATATCTCATGAACGGTAAATGATAGAGCTAAAATTCTTGGTTTGTGAGCGCCACAAGGCTCTGAGCAGCGTCCACATTTAATTTCGTAAGACATGGGTGAGAATTGACCGAGTAATGACAGTTTTAAAATGTCCTGAACTTGACTTTTCAAAAAGTCCAAATCTAAATTTTTAACATGGCAGTCAATGGGGACGTTGACGGGAACTCTCTGCGCAATTAGGTGATTTGAAGAGAAACCGCAAGTCGTATGAAAATAAAAACAACATACAGGGTTAGCCAACAACCATAGCAACATTTTGATATAAAAAATGTCTGTTTAAGTTGGAAATTGTGGGCAGGGTTGGAGTTTGTTTGGAGATTTTAAGTGAATAATGTTCTACTTCTCACTACAGTGTACACTCTAGCTACCGCCCACGCACGCAATACACACCCATTATAAAAATTAAAAACTTAAATTTTTTTTGCAAAACTTAAACTGCGATTGTGGAAAAACCGTAATATGTATCGGAACCGTGACTTAGGTGATAAAAGTCCCACGTCTCGTGACCCGTTTAAAGTTAAAATCACGTTTCTACGTGAAAGTATGACGACACTGTTAGGCTCCAAAGCGGGCTTGGTTTTGTCGACTTGTTCCGTCCGTTTCCCATTCATGTCTATGTGGAACTCGTTAAGGGTTTTTCGCGATTTTTGTCGCCATGGTTACGCGAAACCCTTATAAAAGTCATAGCACACCATTCCCGATCAAACCGCACGTTTTGATATAACTTGTGTCAGGGTTTTGTCAAAGCTGCGGGACGAGTTACGCGGCAAAAAACGGCCGGAAGAGGAAACAGAAGAAGAATAAACACGAAGGATTATAAGAGATGCTTGCTCCGCAATGCATTTAGGCCTGAACTCTAGTTCTACTAGAGTTGAGGCCCTAAATGCATTGCGGTGCAGGCACCTAACTAGAAAATTCCGCCGGCGTAATTTCGATGGTGCCTGCAGCTTCCGGCATGTGTCGCCGCGTGCAGGACCTTTGCTGGTAAATATGTGGGCACTTAAAATGGGCCGACTTCCTGTTGGGTCAAGGGCGTGTCCCTAAACATGTTCAGGACGGGTCCCTTGTCTTACATATGATGTTTCGTGCAGATCGGTCAATGTATGGCAACGTTTAACTTCCTGTTTCGGGTGTTCCACTTCCTGTAGTGAGTTCACCTTCTGCAGACATGTTCAGGACGGGTCTCTGGTCTCACATATAAAGTTTGAGGTCTCTACGTTAAAGTATGACGACACTGTGAGGTTCTAAAGTGGACTGGGTCCTGATCATGTTGTTGACCATTTCTCATGTATGTGTATGTGGAAATGGTTGCACAGTTTTTTGGGATTTTTGTCGCCATGGTTACTCGAAACACTTAGAAAAGTCATAGCACACCTTTCCCGATCAAACCGCACATTTTGATATAGGATGTGTGGGGTTTTTCCCAAAACTGTGGGAGTAGATGAGTGTCAAAGTTTGTGGTGGACAAGTACATTTAGATAGTTGGAGACTGACAAGCCCCCCCTAGCCCCTCCCCCTCCTCCTCCTCCTTACCTCACGCACACACGCACCTGTGTCTCTGTCGAAAACCTCAGACAACAGAGAAAACAGGCCCTTTTAAAGTTGTCATATCTCATGAACGGTAAATGATAGAGCTATAATTCTTAGTTTGTGAGCGTCACAAGACTCTGAGCAGCGTCCACATTTAATGTCGTAAGAAACGGGTGAGAATTGACCGAGTAATGACAGTTTTAAAATGTCCTGAACTTGACTTTTCAAAAAGTCCAAATCTAAATTTTTAACATGGCAGTCAATGGGGACCTTGACCGGAACTCTCTGCGCAATTAGGTGATTTGAAAAAAACCCGCAAGTCGTATGAAAATAAAAACAACACACGGGGTTAGCCAACAACCATAGCAACATTTTGATGTAAAAAATGTCTGTTTAAGTTGGAAATTGTGGGCAGGAGAGGAGTTTGTTTGGAGATTTTAAGTCAATAATGTTATACTTCTCACTACAGTGTACACTCTAGCTACCGCCCACGCACGCAATACACACCCATTATAAAATTTAAAAACGTAAAAAAAATTTGCAAAACTTAAACTGCGATTGTGGAAAAACCGTAATATGTATCGAAACCGTGACTTAGGTGATAAAAGTCCCAAGTCTCGTGACCCGTTTAAAGTTAAAATCACGTTTCTACGTGAAAGTGTGACAACACTGTGAGGCTCCAAAGCGGGCTTGGTATATGGACTTTTTCTGTCCATTTCCCATTCATGTGTATGTGAAACTTGTTAACGGTTTTTCGAGATTTTTGTCGCCACTGTTACGCGAATCGCTTATAAAAGTCATAGCACACCATTCCCGATCAAACCGCACGTTTTGATGTAACATGTGTCAGGGTTTTCTCAAAAATGTGGGACAAGTTAAGCGGCAAAGTTTTTTGTGGGAGAAGGACAAGACCATACTAGAAAATTCCGCCGGCGTAATTTCGATGGTGCCTGCAGCTTCCGGCATTTGTCGTCGCGTGCAGGACCTTTGCTGGTAAATATGTGGGCACTTGCCGTTAAAATGGGCGGACTTCCTGTTGGGTCAAGGGCGTGTCCCTAAACATGTTCAGGACGGGTCCCTTGTCTTACATATGATGTTTCGTGCAGATCGGTCAATGTATGGCAACGTTACATTTAACTTCCTGTTTCGGGTGTTCCACTTCCTGTAGTGAGTTCACCTTCTGCAGACATGTTCAGGAAGGGTCTCTGGTCTCACATATAAAGTTTGAGGTCTCTACGTTAAAGTATGACGACACTGTGAGGTTCTAAAGTGGACTGGGTTCTGATCATGTTGTTGACCATTTCTCATGTATGTGTATGTGGAAATGGTTGCACAGTTTTTGGGGATTTTTGTCGCCATGGTTACTCGAAACACTTAGAAAAGTCATAGCACACCTTTCCCGATCAAACCGCACATTTTGATATAGGATGTGTGGGGTTTTGTCCAAAACTGTGGGAGGAGTTGAGTGTCAAAGTTTGTGGTGGAGAAGTACATTTAGATAGTTGGAGACTGACAAGCCCCCCCTAGCCCCTCCCCCTCCTCCTCCTCCTTACCTCACGCACACACGCACCTGTGTCTCTGTCGAAAACCTCAGACAACAGCGAAATCAGCACCATTTAAAGTTGTCATATCTCATGAACGGTAAATGATAGAGCTAAAATTCTTGGTTTGTGAGCGCCACAAGGCTCTGAGCAGCGTCCACATTTAATTTCGTAAGACATGGGTGAGAATTGACCGAGTAATGACAGTTTTAAAATGTCCTGAACTTGACTTTTCAAAAAGTCCAAATCTAAATTTTTAACATGGCAGTCAATGGGGACGTTGACGGGAACTCTCTGCGCAATTAGGTGATTTGAAGAGAAACCGCAAGTCGTATGAAAATAAAAACAACATACAGGGTTAGCCAACAACCATAGCAACATTTTGATATAAAAAATGTCTGTTTAAGTTGGAAATTGTGGGCAGGGTTGGAGTTTGTTTGGAGATTTTAAGTGAATAATGTTCTACTTCTCACTACAGTGTACACTCTAGCTACCGCCCACGCACGCAATACACACCCATTATAAAAATTAAAAACTTAAATTTTTTTTGCAAAACTTAAACTGCGATTGTGGAAAAACCGTAATATGTATCGGAACCGTGACTTAGGTGATAAAAGTCCCACGTCTCGTGACCCGTTTAAAGTTAAAATCACGTTTCTACGTGAAAGTATGACGACACTGTTAGGCTCCAAAGCGGGCTTGGTTTTGTCGACTTGTTCCGTCCGTTTCCCATTCATGTCTATGTGGAACTCGTTAAGGGTTTTTCGCGATTTTTGTCGCCATGGTTACGCGAAACCCTTATAAAAGTCATAGCACACCATTCCCGATCAAACCGCACGTTTTGATATAACTTGTGTCAGGGTTTTGTCAAAGCTGCGGGACGAGTTACGCGGCAAAAAACGGCCGGAAGAGGAAACAGAAGAAGAATAAACACGAAGGATTATAAGAGATGCTTGCTCCGCAATGCATTTAGGCCTGAACTCTAGTTCTACTAGAGTTGAGGCCCTAAATGCATTGCGGTGCAGGCACCTAATAATAAGAATTTGTACAATTTCAATTTAAATCTATGCTCTTCATCATCACTATGCTCCTCATCATCACTATGCTCCTCTTCATCACTGGGCTCCTCATCACTGTTGTGTACGCGGTCTTGTGTACGCGTTTTTACAATTACAATAGGTTCCTCGTCACGAGTGTAACGAGGACCCTAATTAAAGCTGCGAGCAGCGATGGGCGGGTCCTCGTTTCCGCCGGCGCCACCGCCAGGCCAAAAGCCACCAGCAGGCCGGGTAAGTCCTGGACTCTGCACTCTGTGTTTGTCGAGTCAATCGGTCAATATATGGGCGAGTTACAGGGCACTTCCTGTTTCGGGTGACCTACTTCCTGTGTGCTCCCCCTCCCCCCTCCCTCTCCTCCTTCTCTTACACACGCACGCACACACACACCTGTCATTAACTGTCGAAAACCCAGAAGAAACAGGGAAACTAGCACCTTTTAAACTTGTCATAATTCATGAACGGTAGATGATAGAGCTAAAATTCTCACTTCGTGAGCGTCACAAGACGTTCAGCTGCGCCCACGTTGAATTTCGTGAGAAACGGGTGAGAATTGAGCGATTAATGACAGTTTTAAAAAGTTTGTCGTCGTGAAATTTCCAAACTCCAAATCACAGTTTTTAACATGGGCGTGGATGAGAGGGCTGACCGGAACTCTCTGCGCAATTAGGTGATTTGAAGAAAAACCGCAAGTCGTATGAAAATAAAAACAACACACAGGGTTAGCCAACAACCATAGCAACGTTTGGATGTAAAAAATGTTTGTTTAAGTTGGAAATTGTGGGCAGGAGAGAAGTTTGTTTGGATATTTTACTTAATACTTTTCTTAGAGTGAGAGAAGACCACGCCCACACAATTTCAGAGCTCAGAAAATGGGCAAAACGTAAATTGCGATTGTGGAAAATTTGTGATATGTATGGAAACGTCGACTTAGGTGAGAAAAGTCCCAAGTCTTGTGACCCGTTTAAAGTTTTAATGACGTTTCTACGTCAAAGTATGCCGACACTGCGAGGCTCCAAAGAGGGCTTGGTTTGTCTCATTTTCCCATTCGTGTGTATGTGAAAATGAAAAGGCAAATTTTTTGTTGTTTTTTGCGATTTGTGTCGCCATGGTAACTCGAAACTCTTAGAAAAGTCATAGCCAGCATTTCACGAAGAAACCGCACGTTCTGATATAAGATATGTGAGGGTTTTCTCAAAACTGTAGGAGGAGATACATTTCAAAGTTTTGCGCCGGAGAAGAACGCATCCAAGATGGCCGACATAGCTTTTGCGAGAAATTTGCGTTCGTGGACATGTTCAGGGACGTAGTCCCGTGTCACATGTGAAGTTTCATGCCGATCGGGCAATGTATGGCAAAGTTATAGTGTGTTTCGTGTTTGGCGGCGAGCCCTCGAAATGCGCCAAAGTTCTGATGGCTGCCGTTTGCACGCCCTTTCAAATGTGGGAAATATTCTCCAAAGGTTTGATCGTGGAAGGGTCTAGTACAGTTTGACGCATTTTTCATCTTCCTAGGATAAACGGCCTCAGATCGGCAAGCTCAGATACGAAACTTGCTAAAAGCCCAGGAAAACGCCAAATCCAAGATGGCGGACTTCCTGTTGAGTTGAGGTCATGGTGTCAAGAGGAATTTTTGTTCGTCTCGGGCCGGGCAATATATCCACCAATTTTCAAGTACTTTGGCGAAACTAAACTTTTTCCAGCTCCATAGGGCCCTGACCTGTGGAGGCGCTACTGAGCCATTTTGCATCGGTTTGTCACAAGTCCATTATTTTATAAAATTTTTCGCCAGTTCTGATGTGCGTGCAAATTTTCGTTCGTTTTGAAGCACGTTTAGGGGGTCAAATTCCAGTTTCCCTGGAGAGAAAAATAATAATAATAATAATAATAATAATCTTTACAATTTCAATTTAAACTTATGCTCTTCATCATCACTGGGCTCTTCATCACTGTTGTGTACGAGGTCCCTACCCTCATCACTGTTGTGTACGCGGTCTTGTGTACGCGTTTGTACAATTACAATAGGTTCCTCGTCACGAGTGTAACGAGGACCCTAATTAAAGCTGCGAGCAGCGATGGGCGGGTCCTCGTTTCCGCCGGCGCCACCGCCAGGCCAAAAGCCACCAGCAGGCCGGGTAAGTCCTGGACTCTGCACTCTGTGTTTTTCGAGTCAATCGGTCAATATATGGGCGAGTTACAGGGCACTTCCGGTTTCGGGTGACCTACTTCCTGTGTGCTCCCCCTCCCCCTCCCCCTCCCCCTCCTCCTTCTCTTACACACGCACACACACACCTGTCGTTAACTGTCGAAAACCCAGAAGAAACAGGGAAACTAGCACCTTTTAAACTTGTCATAATTCATGAACGGTAGATGATAGAGCAAAAATTTTCGGTTCGTGAGCGTCACAAGACGTTCAGCTGCGCCCACGTTGAATTTCGTGAGAAACGGGTGAGAATTGAGCGATTAATGACAGTTTTAAAAAGTTTGTCGTCGTGAATTTCCCAAACTCCAAATCACAGTTTTTAACATGGGCGTGGATGAGAGCGCTGACCGGAACTCTCTGCGCAATTAGGTGATTTGAAGAAAAACCGCAAGTCGTATGCAAATAAAAACAACACACAGGGTTAGCCAACAATCATAGCAACGTTTTGATGTAAAAAATGTTTGTTTAAGTTGGAAATTGTGGGCAGGAGAGAAGTTTGTTTGGATATTTTACTTAATACTTTTCTTAGAGTGAGAGAAGACCACGCCCACACAATTTCAGAGCTCAGAAAATGGGCAAAACGTAAATTGCGATTGTGGAAAATTTGTGATATGTATGGAAACGTCGACTTAGGTGAGAAAAGTCCCAAGTCTTGTGACCCGTTTAAAGTTTTAATGACGTTTCTACGTCAAAGTATGCCGACACTGCGAGGCTCCAAAGAGGGCTTGGTTTGTCTCATTTTCCCATTCGTGTGTATGTGAAAATGAAAAGGCCAATTTTTTGTTGTTTTTTGCGATTTGTGTCGCCATGGTAACTCGAAACTCTTAGAAAAGTCATAGCCAGCATTTCACGAAGAAACCGCACGTTCTGATATAAGATATGTGAGGGTTTTCTCAAAACTGTAGGAGGAGATACATTTCAAAGTTTTGCGCCGGAGAAGAACGCATCCAAGATGGCCGACATCGCTTTTGCGAGAAATTTGCATTCGTGGACATGTTCAGGGACGTAGTCCCGTGTCACCTGTGAAGTTTCATGCCGATCGGTCAATGTATGGCAAAGTTATAGCGCGTTTTGTGTTTCGTGGCGAGCCCTCGAAATTCGCCAAAGTTCCGATGGCTGCCGTTTGCGCGCCCTTTCAAATGTGGGAAATATTCTCCAAAGGTTTGATCGTGGAAGGGTCTAGTACAGTTTGATGCATTTTTTATCTTCCTAGGATAAACGGTCTCAGAGCGGCAAGCTCAGATACGAAACTAGCGAAAAGCCCAGGAAAACACCAAATCCAAGATGGCGGACTTCCTGTTGAGTTGAGGTCATGGTGTCAAGAGGAATTTTTGTTCGTCTCGGGCCGGGCAATAAACCCACCGATTTTCAAGTACTTCGGTGCAACTAAACTTTTTCCAACTCCATAGGGACCTGACCTGTGGGGGCGCTACTGAGCCATTTTAAATTGGTTTGTCACGAGTCCATTATCATATATAAGTTTTCGCCAGTTCTGATGTGCGTGCAAATTTTCGTTCGTTTTCACGCACGTTTAGGGGCTCAAATTTGCGTTCGAAGACGGAGAAAAAGAATAAGAATAACTAGAAAATTCCGCCGGCGTAATTTCGATGGTGCCTGCAGCTTCCGGCATGTGTCGTCGCGTGCAGGACCTTTGCTGGTAAATATGTGGGCACTTAAAATGGGCCGACATCCTGTTGGGTCAAGGGCGTGTCCCTAAACATGTTCAGGACGGGTCCCTTGTCTCAAATATGATGTTTCGTGCAGATCGGCCAATGTATGGCAAAGTTACATTTAACTTCCTGTTCCGTGCATTCCATTTCCTGTTGTGAGGTCACCTTCTGCAGACATGTTCAGGACGGGTCTCTGATCTCACATATAAAGTTTGAGGTCTCTACGTTAAAGTATTACGACACTGTGAGGTTCTAAAGTGGACGGTCCTGATCATGCTGTTGACCGTTTCCCATGTATGTGTATGTGGAAACGATTGCACAGTTTTTTGGGATTTTTGTTGCCATGGTTACTCGAAACGCTTAGAAAAGACATAGCCGGCTATTCCCGATCCAACCGCACGTTTTGATATAGGATATGTGGGGGTTTTCTCAAAACTGTGGGAGGAGTTGAGTGTCAAAGTTTGTGGTGGAGAAGTACATTTTACTGACAAGCCCCTCCCCCTCCTCCTCACCTCACGCACACACGCACCTGTGTCTCTGTCGAAAACCCCAGACAACAGAGAAAACAGGCTCTTTTAAAGTTGTCATATCTCATGAACGGTAGATGATAGAGCTAAAATTCTTGGTTTGTGAGCGTCACAAGACTATGAGCAGCGTTCACATGTAATGTTGTGAGAAAGGGGTGAGAATTGACCGAGTAATGACAGTTTTAAAATGTCCCGAACTTGACTTTTCAAAAAGTCCAAATCCAAATTTTTAACATGGCAGTCGATGGGGACGTTGACCGGAACTCTCTGCGCAATTAGGTGATTTGAAGAAAAACCGCAAGTCGTATGAAAATAAAAACAACACACAGGGTTAGCCAACAACCATAGCAACATTTCGATGTAAAAAATGTCTTTTTAAGTTGGAAATTGTGGGCAGGAGAGGAGTTTGTTTGGAGATTTTAAGTGAATAGTGTTCTACTTCTCACTACAGTGTACACTCTAGCTACCGCCCACGCACGCAATACACACCCATTATAAAATTTCAAAACGTATTTTTTTTTTGCAAAACTTAAACTGCGATTGTGTAAAAACCGTAATATGTATCGTAACCGTGACTTAGGTGATAAAATTCCCAAGTCTTGTGACCCGTTTAAAGTTCAAATCACGTTTCTACGTGAAAGTATGACGACACTGTGAGGCTCCAAAGCGGGCTTGGTTTGTCGACTTTTGCCGCCCGTTTCCCATTCATGTCTATGTGGAACTCGTTAAGGGTTTTTTGCGATTTTTGTCGCCATGGTTACGCGAATCGCTTATAAAAGTCATAGCACACGATTCCCGATGAAACTGCACGTTTTGATATAACTTGTGTCAGGGTTTTCTCAAAGCTGCGGGACAAGTTACGCGGCAAACTTTTGGCGGAAGAGGAAAATCAAGCGGAAAAAGCGCGAAGGATTATAAGATGTGCTTGCTCCGCAATGCATTTAGGCCTGAACTCTAGTTCTACTAGAGTTGAGGCCCTAAATGCATTGCGGTGCAGGCACCTAATAATAATCTGTAGAATTTCAATTTAAATCTATGCTCTTCATCATCACTATGCTCCTCTTCATCACTATGCTCCTCTTCATCACTGGGCTCCTCATCACTGTTGTGTACGCGGTCTTGTGTACGCGTTTGTACAATTACAATAGGTTCCTCGTCACGAGTGTAACGAGGACCCTAATAATAATAAGAATTTGTACAATTTCAATTTAAATCTATGCTCTTCATCATAACTATGCTCCTCATCATCACTATGCTCCTCTTCATCACTGGGCTCCTCATCACTGTTGTGTACGCGGTCTTGTGTACGCGTTTTTACAATTACAATAGGTTCCTCGTCACGAGTGTAACGAGGACCCTAATAATAATAAGAATTTGTACAATTTCAATTTAAATCTATGCTCTTCATCATCACTATGCTCCTCTTCATCACTATGCTCCTCTTCATCACTGGGCTCCTCATCACTGTTGTGTACGCGGTCTTGTGTACGCGTTTGTACAATTACAATAGGTTCCTCGTCACGAGTGTAACGAGGACCCTAATTAAAGCTGCGAGCAGCGATGGGCGGGTCCTCGTTTCCGCCGGCGCCACCGCCAGGCCAAAAGCCACCAGCAGGCCGGGTAAGTCCTGGACTCTGCACTCTGTGTTTTTCGAGTCAATCGGTCAATATATGGGCGAGTTACAGGGCACTTCCGGTTTCGGGTGACCTACTTCCTGTGTGCTCCCCATCCCGCTCCCCCCCCTCCCCCTTCTCCTTCTCTTACACACGCACACACACCTGTCGTTAACTGTCGAAAACCCAGAAGAAACAGGGAAACTAGCACCTTTTAAACTTGTCATAATTCATGAACAGTAGATGATAGAGCTAAAATTTTCGGTTCGTGAGCGTCACAAGACGTTCAGTTACGCCCACGTCGAATTTCGTGAGAAACGGGTGAGAATTGAGCGATTAATGACAGTTTTAAAATCTTTGTCGTCTTGAAATTTCCAAACTCCAAATCACAGTTTTTAACATGGGCGTGGATGAGAGCGCTGACCAGAACTCTCTGCGCAATTAGGTGATTTGAAGAAAAACCGCAAGTCGTATGCAAATAAAAACAACACACAGGGTTAGCCAACAACTATAGCAACGTTTTGATGTAAAAAATGTTTGTTTAAGTTGGAAATTGTGGGCAGCACAGGAGTTTGTTTGGATATTTTTGTTAATACTTTTGTTAGAGTGAGAGAAGACCACGCCCACACAATTTCAGAGCTGTGAAAATGGGTAAAACGTAAATTGCGATTGTGGAAAATCTGTGATATGTATGGAAACGTGGACTTAGGTGATAAAAGTCCCAAGTGTTGTGACCCGTTTAAAGTTTCAATGACGTTTCTACGTGAAAGTATGACGACACTGCGAGGCTCCAAAGAGGGCTTGGTTTGTCTCATTTTCCCATTCGTGTGTATGTGAAACTGAAAAGGCAAATTTTTTGTTTGTTTTTTGCGATTTGTGTTGCCATGGTAACTCGAAACTCTTAGAAAAGTCATAGCCAGCATTTCACGAAGAAACCGCACGTTCTGATATAAGATATGTGAGGGTTTTCACAAAACTGTAGGAGGAGATACATTTCAAAGTTTTGCGCGGGAGAATAACGCATCCAAGATGGCCGACATAGCTTTTGCTAGAAATTCGCGTTCGTGGACATGTTGGGGGACGTTGTCCCGTGTCACCTGTGAAGTTTCATGCCGATCGGTCAATGTATGGCAAAGTTATAGCGCGTTTCGTGTTTGGCGGTGGGCCCTCGAAATTCGCCAAAGTTCAGATGGCTGCCGTTTGCACGCCGTTTTGAATCTGGGAAATATTCTCCAAAGGTTTGATCGTGGAAGGGTCTAGTACAGTTTGACGCGTTTGTCATCTTCCTAGGATAAACGGCCTCAGAGCGGCAAGCTCAGATACGAAACTTGCGAAAAGCCCGGGAAAACGCCAAATCCAAGATGGCGGACTTCCTGTTGAGTTGAGGTCATGGTGTCAAGAGGATTTTTTGTTTGTCTCGGGCCGGGCAATATATCCACCGATTTTCAAGTACTTCGGCGCAACTAAACTTTTTCCAGCTCCATAGGGACCTCACCTGTGGGGGCGCTACTGAGCCATTTTGCATTGGTTTGTCACAAGTCCATTATTTTATCAAATTTTTTCACAGTTCTGATGTGCGTGCAAATTTTCGTCCGAATTCACGCACGTTTAGGGGGTCAAATTTGAGTTCTTCGTCGGAGAATAATAATAATAATAATAATAATCTTTACAATTTCAATTTAAATCTATGCTCTTCATCATCACTATGCTCCTCATCATCACTATGCTCCTCATCATCACTATGCTCCTCTTCATCACTGGGCTCCTCATCACTGTTGTGTACGCGGTCTTGTGTACGCGTTTTTACAATTACAATAGGTTCCTCGTCACGAGTGTAACGAGGACCCTAATAATAATCTTTACAATTTCAATTTAAACTTATGCTCTTCATCATCACTATGCTCTTCATCACTGTTGTGTACGAGGTCCCTACCCTCATCACTGTTGTGTACGCGGTCTTGTGTACGCGTTTTTACAATTACAATAGGTTCCTCGTCACTGTAGTGTAACGAGGACCCTAATAAGATGAAAATTACATTGCTAATAAAGTAAAAAAAAACATCAACAAAAAAACAAAGCTGAAGTGAATGAATGATTATTATTTTATTTTGTTAATTTAGCATTAAATACAAACTCTCAATGAGGACAAAAACAACAGTAATACAATTGTATACAGGTAAATAATAAATAAATCAAGGCAAATAAATAAACAGGTTATGAATGAATGAAGGAGTGCATGAAAAATGCCTGCAGCCACTTCCGGTTGCAGCCTCCACTCTCCAGCCCGGAAGTACACGGCACGTAGAAACTTAAAAAATAAAAGGCTCTTGTATGAGGGCCGGAAATACGCGATATGAACAATAACAACGTGTTAAACGTATTTTTTATCACTCCATATTCTTTCACTCAACGTGTAAAATAAAATCTCCCCCTCGCCTTCATGTATTCAAATTTCCCATAAAGTTTTCTTATCGTACGGCACGAGTATTTTTGTTGCAGTACCACGAGTGGCCACTGGAAAAAATGTCTTCAAAATGTTCTGCATCCAGGAACTAGGCATAAAAGACATATAATATAAACACACGGATCAAAGCTACACGTACACATTTAGACGGGAAATGCACAACATGCATACATTCAACTTGTTTAAAATAAATGAATAAATAATTAATTTACAATCGCATATAAATGCTCACTAACTCCGCCCTTCCGGGAGCGGGTCGACGCCAACAGACGCACTTTCCGATTCGCCATTTTCCATCGAGGAGGACAGAGAAAGAAGCCAAGCTGAAGGACCGCGTAGCTTCAGGGCCACTCAACGTCGACAAGATTGGTAAAGTTCGAACTAAATCCTTAAATGTGCGTGTGTGTTGAAACGTACACATATATCAACCATTATCACCGTTATCCCGTTTAATTTCTGCCGCCGTTACCCGAACGACGCCGCCTGGGCCTCGACAATGCGACAGCCATTTTAGCTATCCGCCTGCACCTAGCTTAACCTCTTAGCTTTTGTCGGTTATCGCTCGACGAAATTAAGTCAAATTTCAAATGTAAGAGAGCACGAACGGTCGGCGAGTGTGTTACAAGCTATAAATGAAAGTTTAATGTGAAGTCAAACACGCCGTAGAGCACAAAGTAGGGCTAATCTGTTGCATTTTAGTAAATCGAGCGTTAGCTTTGTCTACGAGCCTGGCTGAAAAAGTAGGCCACGCTCCTGGGGGTTGGTAGGTTGAAAACGTGTTCTCGGCAAAAACATGTTGTTTCCATGTAGTTTATAATCACTAACGTGGAAAGTCGTTATACATTTAGACACAACGTTGTTGCATGTTACAATTACAGCGAGTTGTGCATTAAGCATGTTCATTTTCGTGCAGCACCTTAGTCGCTAATATGGCAGAATCTTGCTGAGCCAAATATTAATGTATTAAAGTATTTAACGCTGAAAAGCAATGTATACGTGTGTATTTACTGTTAAAGATGGGGTATTGTGTGTGTGTGTATCCACGTTTGTGAATTAATCATTAAGATATTTTGGTTCCTCTTTCTTCCTCCTCTATTCTAATCCAAGTTGTTGTGCTTTTGTTTCCCTCAGATCCAGCCATGCATCGGGATTGTCCTCTGGACTGTAAAGTCTATGTCGGTAATCTGGGGAACAATGGCAATAAAACGGAGTTGGAGAGGTCATTTGGCTACTATGGCCCTCTCCGCAGTGTCTGGGTGGCCAGGAACCCCCCGGGCTTCGCTTTTGTGGAGTTCGAGGACCCAAGAGATGCAACTGATGCTGTGCGTGAACTAGACGGAAGGTAAGGTGTCCTGTAATGTATAGAAATAACGGCAACAAAACAAGGAATGAAACAGTTTCAAGTGTTTATGTGGACTGTTTGTTTTTATAGGACATTGTGCGGTTGCCGTGTACGAGTAGAGTTGTCAAATGGCGAGAAACGCAGTCGCTCCCGCGGCGCTCCCCCTTCGTGGAGCAGGCGTCCTCGGGATAGAGATGACTACAGGCGGCGCAGCCCACCAGCCAGGCGGAGGTGACCTATACATTTTTTGTCTACAGTGACCAGTAGAGTCAACAAGTGACATACATCTATAGTCCTGCTCTGTGGCTCAATTAATTTGCTCTTTTACCCACAGTGTGTTTCCTGGTAGTTGTTCACATTTTCCAGTCTAGACATTTGTAATTGAATCTGATTTTTTTGCATTTGTGACTGTGCAATGTTTAAGGCTTGCAATATCATCATCATTGACATTATCGGTCATTTAATTTGGGAAATGTGACAGATAGACATTCGCAAAATAAATTTTGAGTATGGCATGGGAGTATTACATTAAGGCTTAGTGAAGTCGTCTCAATTTTTAACTTCTTTAGAATGACAAATTGGGCATGTGAAACAGGATTACTTATTTCTTATGTCAAAATGAGTATGAACTGTTAAATTTGGGGGAGGGTGAAAGTGTCAAATGTGATGCTTTTTTTTCCTTTTTGTTTGAGGATGCTTTTTTATTTTTTCCATCTATATTAATAAGAATGAAACCCGTTGCAGAGCCACCACCATGCCTCTTCTCACCACCCTCTGAGTCAATCTACTAGTCCTCTTTCAGCATCATGTGACTGCTGACCATCGTGCCCCAATCAGCATGGCTGGTGCTCTCACATGACCCGGGCATGGCCAGTCGTCAGGTTGCACCAGCCCATTGGTTCCTCAGCATGCCGTTCTCAACCTCCTCCTCCTTCAACCTTAACCCAAACGGCAGCGGCCCACCTCACATTCCCGACCAATCAGCGTATTACGTTTCCAAATGTCTACAACCTACCAGCAGCAGCCTTCGGCTAACCAATTAAAGCAGGAAAAAAGCTACAGCCAGCCCCCATCTGCCTGCCACCTAATCACCTTGCAGCATCTGGCCAGTCCTATTCAGCCAATTCTACCTACCCAGCCGACAGTCTGCCTCCCTTTCGTCATATGTAGCTTGTTGAAAACCAAAAATACTAGTAAGTTTTCCTGCTTCATTCAGTTACACTGCTGATAACAGTTTTGAAAGTGAAGAGACAGCTGGTTTGAAAAGGTTGTTTTTTTTTAACCTATCATTTAAACACAAGTTTGTTGTTTTGGCCTCAAAACATTTAATAGAACTCATTATTTCAAAGAGGAATGGTCTAATGCCAAAGTCTGGAACTGGAACTTGTTATTTCCAGAAATAACACTTAAGAGTTAAACATGTGGTATGTTTTTGGGAGCTCATGAATCCAAAGTCTCCTCATACCCTACACTGAATATCATTTTAAGTGTTGTGTGGATGGTTTTAGCTGATCATATTGGACTTTAATTTTCTTACAGTTTCCCTTGAAAGTGTAGTGTAGCAGTTTCATTCAGATGGAGCCCCGTGTGTGTTTTTAAACTTTACACAAGGGCCTGTCCATAGTGTCAAATCCTGATAACAAAACTTGGTGGCTAGCTTACATAAAAGCTCAGGCAAATCTCTGTTTAGGGGCCCGTCCCAATGTGGAACTAAATATCAACGACAATAATTCATACTGCTAATAAAATCACAACATTATTAAGAGGAAGGTGATATTATGGGATAGGTGGGGGGGAGGGGTCATTCCTAAGCACCTTCTGTCTGCAGGTAATAGGTCCATTGCCACAGACTTACATTTTTTCAGTAAGTTGTTTTTGTGGACAAATGCCCAGGTTCTTTCATTCTGAGTTACAAAGATAGAAATAAAGCTGTGTTGATGGAGCCCCATAAAAGAGAGGGATTAAACTAGCGTGGAGCTATGCGCGGTATTGAGTGCCGACTTTGCTAACACTGGTGTATTTTTCCTGCGCAGATCCCCACGCAGGAGGAGTTTTAGCCGCAGTCGTAGCAGGTATGATGATGATTCACCCCTTAAAACATGGACTTGAGTCAAACTGAAGCGAATGATGTGAAGTTAACCGTTTTTTTTTTTTTTGCAGGTCTTTCTCCAGAGACAGGAGGAGGGAGAGGTCCCTCTCCCGGGAAAGGAACCACAAACCTTCAAGATCGTTCTCCCGATCAAGGAGGTACGAATGATTTTGTCTAAATATCATCTGGGGGTTTAATATTTGTGGAGTTTATGGTATGACGTGTAGCTGCATGTCATTAAATTGTATTGTTTCTTCCCTTTCCTTCCCTGCAGTCGCTCCAGGTCCAATGAAAGAAAGTGAAGGACCGTGTGAAGGTGTAAAAGGAGCTTGAGATGAACGGTTGACCAGACTTTGCCGTTTAGTGACAAACTTCAACTTTGGTCATTGTTTTTGTGTTGGGTTTTTTAAACAATTAAGCATTTTAGTGTCCCGACCCCTTTTTGCTGTCGTCGTAATTTTCAAACATTTTTAGAGGGTGTGCACAGGAGTGCACTTCACAGAAGTCATGTCTGTCCCTCGGTCCTGAAAAAGTTGTACCATCTAGCATTCCAGTTCATCGTTAAATCTCTTGAAGCCTTTTTTTTTTTTGTTAATGAATGTACTGTGTAGTTTGGCGTAGTGTGACTTAGTTAATTTTCATTGTGTAAACACCAGCATTTTTTTTAAGTGGGACTGGGATGTATTTCGAGCCGTCTGTCTGTATAGCATGTTTTTCAAACTGCTCCTTGATTCATACTGAAGGTTTCCATCTGTTAAAGATGCAAAACTATTGGCTTTTCTTAAAAGGTGTAATAACACAAGTCCATTTTTTTTTTGTTCTGACATTTTTTCATTATTTTTTCATTGTTTCATACTCTGAAACAGTCTCTCAATAAAAAAATAATGCTTGTTCTACATTGGGATGTCCTAGTGTCCACTCTTTTCTCCACAAGGGGGCAGTCATGTCAAAGTTGAGTACCGTCTGATAAGCAGTAGTTTGAGGGAAGATGTTTTTGTTATTTCTCCAAAGGTTAAATTATTATGAACCCACTGGGTGAGTTTGCGAATTGGAATTACTTATTTTTGCACACACTGATTATTGATGGTGAATTTGGCCACTGCATTTAACCGCCCTTATTGCACACTAGTGAATACACAAATGAGCAGTGGGTAGCACCCATTTGAACTGACGACCCTCTGCTTACAAGCCCAATTCCTTGCCTCTCGGTCACCCTGTGACATCTTGTGGTACTTTCTTACCCTGTTAATGGGGTCTGGAGCACTACACCAGCCTGCATTTATACCTTCTGCCAGGCCTTTGGACACATGGCAGCACTCCATGTTCTTTTATGCTGTGCCGAGTCTTTTGATTTCTTCTCTGCAGCAGCAGACTGAACTTGGCAGAACTTTCTGAACATAACAAACTGGTTTGAGTTTAATGGCACTGAGCAAATATGGTGAGATCTGTCTTCCACGTTTGTATACGAGTGCAAATGCTGAATCGAGTCAACTTTAATATCCTCAAGGAGCAATTTGTTTTGCAGACAGTCTATATGTGCATACATAGCACAGAGCCATCACACCCACACCGTGATTATTTATAAGAAATGGGCATGAGAATAATGCATCCAAAAAATTGTTTGCTAATGAAAAGTTATTAAAGGAACAAAATACAGCCTGTATCTATTGATGCTGCCTTTTCAGATTTCCACAACTTAAAAATAAATAAATTAATGTATGGTTTATATTAGGGATGTACGATATTATTGGCAAGATATCGGTATTGGCAGATATTGGCTTTAAAATGTGCTATTGGCTATCGGCAAACACACCAAGACCTGCTGCAGATATGAATGTAAGATAAGATGCTACCTCTTTGGAGAGGATGCTAGCACCCTCTACTACTATATTTTTTGACATTTTTATCAGT
This sequence comes from Microchirus variegatus, assembly GCF_963457635.1. Classification (NCBI taxonomy): domain Eukaryota; kingdom Metazoa; phylum Chordata; class Actinopteri; order Pleuronectiformes; family Soleidae; genus Microchirus; species Microchirus variegatus. Next base: position 24,871,107 of record NC_139808.1, read on the forward strand.
TATTGCCCCTCAAGCTTTCCGATATATCGGCTTATCGTATATCGGGGAAAACTACAATATCTTGCACCCTTAGTTGATGTAACATATTAAATAATTGTAACATAATTTCTTTTTTAGCCACATTTGCAAAGGTTTTTATTTATATTCACGTACTTCATTTACATATCAGAATGTTATGCAAATTATAAAGTAATAATAATAAAAATAATAATTCATCTAAAAATAGTTTGCTAATAAACAAACTATTGTTTTTTTATGAGTTATTAAAGGAACAAAATACAGTCTGTATCTATTGATGCTGTCTTTTCAGATTTCCACAAATTAAAAATATATTAATTAATGTATGGTTGATTAGGGATGTACGATATTATTAGCACCATATCGGTATTGGCAGAATGTGCTATTGGTATTGGCAAACACACCAAGACCTGCAGATATGACTGTAAGATAAGATGCTACCTCCTTGACTTTTATGCTAGCACTCTCTAGTACTATTTTTACATTTCATTTTTAGCAGTTATCGGCTCAAGCATTCCCGATATATCGGTTTATCGTATATGGGCAAAAAGTCCAATATTTTGCACCCTTAGTATTTCTAAGTTTAAAAACTATTGTTTTTTAAAAATATATGTTTTTATTTATTTATTTCCCTGTTACCATAAAACAACAAGTACTTAATTTACACATCAGAATGTTATGCAAATTGTGAAATTACAGACCTGTAGAAAAAAATCTGTCGTCAATCTGTTTTCCGACGACATTAAACGCAGCATTGTGAAGACCACGCCCCCTTCAGCTGTTGGTAACCGCCCACAAACTTACTCTCAGCCAGGTGACAGCTGAGCTGACAGCAGGGAAGTACCGCGACTTCACTCCAGTCTACGCAGCATAACAAACGATATCACGGTAATTGTCTACGCCGAATCGAAGAGCGCTCAGTGCCGCACACTTCACCGCGGAGAACCCGTTCCCCGTTTGTCCTACGAGAGGTAATTTGACAGCCGCTCTGCTTCCTGTCGCTGTTGCTGCGCGAGGAGGAGCCAGAGCTAGCCGCGGTTAGCGTCAGACATTCACTTCCGAAGCAGACCTAATAATAATAATAATAATAAGAAGAAGAATAACAAACGGTTGTATTCTCGTCCAGGTAACGTCAGTTACACCGTCAGCATGTCAGAGGCGGCCGCCGCGGAGGCGAAGCTGGAGGTGAAGCAGGCGAGCAAGGAGGTGAAGGAGAGCGAGAACGTAGCGGAGAAATATTCAGCCATGACCGTGAGCAAGAACAGCGAAATGAACATGGGAGAGCTGTCGTCCGCGTTCAGCGCCGTGCCCACTCACAAACCCGTCAAGAAGGTAAGACAAAATAATAATAATAATAATAATAATAATAATAATACACTGTGAGTTCATGCACTGCTTTTTAGTCATAATAGTTATTGTACCAGGCGTGGAGTTCATGAATATGTTCATGAGTCACTTATGTTTAAAATAAGCTTAGTGCCAACATTAACAACACCTGATTTATGAAATTTATATTGGTTCACTGAAAATAAAACTTTTAATTCTATCAAGTTTGCGTCGTATGTCTAATAATGAGCACAATTTAAAATAATATTAGTTGCAAATTAAACATAAGGGGAACATTCTCGGAACCACAAGAGAATATTCTATATATGTTGAATAAAAATTTACATTAGGGGAATGTTCTGGGAACCTTTTAGAGTACGTTCTCTCAAGGTTGTTGAAAGGTAACGTTAGGGGAATGTTCTGGGAACCAAAAGAAAACATTCTCTAAAGCAGGGGTCACCAACCTTTTTGAGATGAGAGCTACCTTAAGGGTAAAAAATAATATGGAGGGCTACCACGTTAACATTTTTTTGTTTGTTTACCATTTAAATGATTAATATTATGCATTCAACTGCATACACATTCATTCCAGTGCTTACTCCTAACGATTACCAGTTTTTATAAACAATATCAAAGATATTTTACTGAGCGATCATACGGATACATGCAAGTGAGGTGAAGTGAAGTGAGCCCGCGGGCACCGTATTGGCTGCCTGCGGGCTACCAGGTGCCCGCGGGCACCACGTTGGTGACCCCTGCGAGTCTAAAGGTTGCAAAAAAAAAAAAGGTTAGGGGAACATCCTGAGAACCAAATGTGCCACCAAAAACTAACGTTAGGGGAACTACCACACTACTACATGATAACCTAGGGGGCAACCTTCAGGGAGCGTTCCCACAACCAAAATCTAACGCTAAGGGAACGTGAGGAAAACTATCCCTTGTCAACCAAAGGATAACCTAGGGGGGAACCCTCAGGGAACGGTCTCACAACCAAAAACTAACGTTAGGAAAAATTCCCTTGTCAACCAAAGGATAACCTAGGAGGGAACGTTCCACAACCAAAGACTAACAATAGGGGAAGGGGGAAAAAGAAAACCAGACACATTGGGTTATTATTTACTGGCAATTGTATCCTCTCTGGCATCAACTGTAGAAAAACCTGTATCAGTCTCGTATGTATCTCGTTCTATTATCTTCACACTTTTCAAATGCATATCATATCTCCCACTCACTTTCCTCACCCGTGTCGCTCTTACATACGAGACTGAAATTGTAACTCTGGCTCACACAGATACTGGGTCAAGGTGCTCTGAAAAAAACTGAAAAGTAAAACACTAGGAAGTGGAACCAGTATCTCTAATCCAAGGACTCCCACAACAGACTTTGTCTTTAAAAAACAAACAACTTAATCATAGAGCGTTATCTACTGTATGCTGCGAGGGAAAACACTTTATCACGGGGTGGATCAAAGATAAGGTTCCGCTTGTAAAATGTTGGCAGAGGATAGAGTTTAATCTAATGCATCATAATATATTGTAACGCACAATACAGTGTCATGTATATGAGTTTTTGGTTTCATCTTGTTTTGATTTTCTAGTCTTACAATGCATTTTTATCTACATTAATCACACTGTCATTACACATGTTACGTTCAAGTCTCTACGCCTTTTGTTTTTTAGTGGCTGCAAGAAAATTTAACTACACCAAAAATTGTACAATGTCAATTTTAAATCACTGGCTCCAATCCACTTTATGAACTATGTGCACAAGATGAGATTTTCCGAGACCACCCAGAATGCATTGCGTGTTTTGACATAACAAAGATGGCGCCGAAAGCAGCGAAACGAGTACACTACAAATGAAGTATTTTCTTTGTTAATAGAGATATAAAAATGATGAAAACCATTGTATTATCTTAGTTTAGGCCCATAATATGGATTACTGACGTCATTGTTGCGTAACATTTATTTTTATTTTACGATCTTTTGTCAATAGCCGGCCGGAGCAGACAAGCGATCGTTTGCTATAGTTTACTTTTCAATAAGCCGTGGTGTGTGGTAACTGTCAGCTGAATATTTCGGTGGTTGTGGTATTTGTATGAGTATCATCTTATAACTAACTGACAACCTAATAACTTGACTGACAAACGGATCGTAATAAATAATCCTGACATGAATGTGTTCTTCCTCTTTTTTTTTTTATTTGACAGACTGGACGCAGCTTTCGCGTTATTCTGCCCCCTACAGTCTGAAGACGTATCTGCATTTAAGGGGTGTCCCATTTCTAAGTGACAAAATAACCCTCAACACTTGGTTTTGAGGCCAGTTAAGATTAAGGGTTGAGTTTGAGGGTTAAGATAGGAATTGGAATTGGCCCTAATTCTCATGGGGGAAAATCATTTGCTTGCAACTCAGTCATCAACACCTAAATATTAACTACAGCATGTAACCATTCAATGTGCAACATAATAACTTTAGCATAACATTAGCAAAACGTTTATGTGAAAACACAACAGACGTCATGGAGTGGAGAGCCTGTAAACCACACTAACACCATTATTCATGCATTCTGTCATCTCTGCTTCACTGTGGAGGAACTCAGTATTTGCTTTTTTGTGAAAGAGTTTCTGTACATATTCAGGTTTTTTCTCAGAATTACAAATAAAAATCATATCAGTATTACAAAGATATGTTGTATATAATATCTTATAAGCTGGGATGGCACTGGAGATTTGGGCGAGTGGGGTGCTCCATAGATTAATTTTCAATCTGTGGTACTACCATTATTGACCTCGTTCATTTTCAAGTACCTCCTCCTGCTAATTGGACAATTAATTTCTGTTTTTATCAAGTGTCATGAGCACAATTATGAGAATAATGCAACATGCAAAAAATTATTGGCATCACAGCCCTAAATACCAGATGATTTCCATTGAATTTTCTCATGACATGATATTCTGCTTTATCATTGCACTCTTCGACCAAAGCAAAATAAATGCTTCCATATAGTGCGATTGTGGTGGCTGCACAGACACTAAGTCCCACCCGAACAGAGAATGAGGATGTGAAACAGTTTTGAGTCTGTCAGACCATAAGGAACTATGAAGGAGAGACACTGAGAGACCTTTGACAGATTCTTGACACACCAAAAAAGAACAGATTAGAGAAGAGCTTGTACATTTTGTCAGGAGCTGGTTTTCAGCATCAGTGTGTTGGGCAAATACCTGCCATTGTCAACACTGAAGAAGAATTTTAAAAGGTGCAAATCTTCCTGGTTCCTTTGACAATGGATTATTTTGTAAATGTTAGCCTGAAAAATGTCCTATTTCCAGTTGAGGGAAATAATTACAAGTAAAAGTGTTGGTCTACAAATGTACGGGCCAATTCCAATTCCTATCTTAACCCTCAAGCTCAACCCTTAATCTTAACTGGCCCTCAAAACCATGTGTTGAGGGTTATTTTGTCACTTAGAAATGGGACACCCCTTAAATGCAGATATGTCTTCAGACTGTAGGGGGCAGAATAATGCGAAAGCTGCGTCCAGTCTGTCAACTCCAAAAAAGAAGAAGAAGAAGAACACATTTACGTCATGATTATTTATTACGATCAGTTTGTCAGTCAAGTTATTAGGTTGTCAGTTAGTTATAAGATGATACTCATACAAATACCACAACCACCGACATATTCAGCTGACAGTTACCACACACCACAGCTTATTGAAAAGTAAACCATAGCAAACGATCGCTTGTCCGCACCGGCCGGCTATTGACAAAAGATCGTAAAATAAAAATAAATGTTACGCAACAATGACATCAGTAATCCCTAATATGGGCCTAAACTAAGATAATACAATGGTTTTCATCATTTTTATATCTCTATTAACGAAGAAAAGACTTAATTTGTAGCGTCATCTTAGTTATATGAAAACACGCAATGCATTCTGGGTAGCCCTTGCTCCCAAGGGTGGTCTCGGAAAATCTCAATATTGAGGGCGATGCAGCCCTTTAACTTGGCCCTCAACTTAATTTTTCTGAGTATCGGGACAGCACTTGCACTAGAGGGAGCGCACATTTTTGAGATTGAGGGTTAAGATTGAGGGTTAAGCAAGGAATTGGAATTCACCCGTACTCAAAAAAAGTAGCTTAGTAAAAGTGACTTTTTTAACAAGGTTGGGGTTCTTTCTTGTGTCGTGCAAAAAGGACAACAGGGGGGACAACAAATCCACACAACGCATCAGTGAACATAGGTCAAAGGTCACAAATGTCACTCACTAAGGGGCCTTAATTAACGCCAATTCACCTGTCTTCATCATTCACTGCCAAAGCTTCCAGTGTGTGAATTAATGAATGAATGAATGAATGAATTAATTCATTCATTCAATCATTCATAACGCGTTTAAAGGTTCATCCACGTCTCTACGTGAAAGTATGACGACAGTGAGGTTCCAAAATGGGCTGGGTTGAAATAGTTTTTTTTGACCGTTTGTGGAAATTATTCGCAGTTTTTTTTACGATTTCTGTCGCCACGGTTACTCGAAAGACACATCATATATCAAACTGCACGTTTTCATATAGGATATGTGGGGGTTTCCTCAAAGCTGCGGGGCAAGTTTTGCGGCGAAAGAGGAAAAAGAAGAACTCTGCCTTGCTAAGCAAGCACTACCGACCGCTTCAGCTTGCTTAAAACTCAATAAGTGACAACATTACAAAACTTGGAGTTCTTCCAATTATCATATTAATCCCACTCAATAGTGGTTACATCACCATCGGTATCACCACCACAGCATTAGTCATGCAGTCTGTCAGGAGCATTCGCACTGTAGTGAGCAACTATAATCAAGGAAAACCAAAAAATTCAAGGGAAACCTTAAACTTCAGGATCAGTCAGCCGTTTGTTTCCCTGCAGCTCACACTCTCCTGTCCAGGGAGAAAATATGTGGTGTCATGTCACTGAAAGCTCAAGGAAACAGCTTCACACTGTCCCCTGGTTGCTATGTAGTATTTACTGGTATGTGAAGGATTTTCAGGAGCAAGTCTTCAACACAGTGCTAACTTTTATTATCTCTCACATGCACTGTTTCTTTAAATCTCTATGAATTCTCCAAACCTTCTATTGTGAGAGGCTGGTGTCACTGCTCCTGCAGGATTTTTCCACTTTGTCTCATTGTGCTTTGCTTATGTGGACACAAACTGTCTGTCAACGTTTTCTTTTTGGACTGGTTTAACGACGGAAAATTAGCCGACCAGGCATAAAGCCAGGTTCACCTTCACACATCTAAAAAGTTGTATCACACACACACACACACACACACACACACACACACATGCTGTTTTCAGTTTACGAGGATGGATGAATTGCACATTTTGTCAAAAAATCGTCATAAAACAACAAAAACTCAACAGAAGCCTCATCTAACAAAAAAAAACTAAATTGGAAAATATCAAACACAAAATTAAAGTTATTGAAGTTTTTAATTGTGATGTAAAATGTAAAATTGTCATGTCATTGAAAGTGACGTTTTCTTTTCTTTCACTTTAAAGATGTAATATTTCTTACATTTACACGAACACACACAGGAAGGCCCTCGGTCAAACTGGATGCTTTTTAGGATTAGGTTAACTGGACACTCTTAACAGCTCAAATCATAACTTTATATGACATTGTTATTATTTAACAAGACATTTTGATTTTTTTTTTTGCCACAGCAAATCCAGTTTGTGGAGGACAAGCAGGAGTTCAGCCGCTTCCCCACAAAGGCAGGCCGTCGCTCGCTGTCCCGCTCCATCTCTCAGTCGTCCACAGACAGCTACAGCTCTGGTAATAAAGACAAGGCACCATTGACTTCAATATGTCTGCATTATCATCATCATATAGACTATATATGATTTTATCTAACATATTATTATTATTATTATTATTATTATTATTATTATTATTATTATTATTATTATTATTATTGTTCTGTACTTTGGCTAGTTTGGGTTTTTTACTCGTAGTTCCTTAAACGGAGAACAAAATGAATGCTTGTTCAGAATTTGCCGGGCCACAATTTCCCCTTATAGCGGCATCATATACAGATAGCTCCGACGACGAGACTTCGCCTCGGGACAAAACCCAGGTCAACTCCAAGGGCAGCAGCGACTTCTGCGTCAAGAACATCAAACAGGCTGAATTTGGCAGACGTGAGATTGAGATCGCAGAACAAGGTAAAGCATGACGTTTGCAGTATCCATATGTGTAGAAATACACCATACCGTTCAAAGGTTTGGGCTCACCTTTACAATATTTGTTGTGTTTTCCATTAAAAGTCACCTTTCTAAGTGAGCCCAAACTTTTGAACAGTAGTGTATATTGTGATCTGTTCCCTCCACTCATTCCTTATTCTTTTTATGATCTCTTGTTTTACAGATATGAACGCGCTGATCTCTCTCAGGAAGCGAGCGCAGAGTGAAAAACCATTAGCAGGTGCCAAGATTGTGGGCTGCACTCACATCACTGCCCAGACTGCAGTAAGATTCTTCTCCGATTCTAACACGCTGCAACTATCAACGTCTTAATATCTTGCCAAAACTCCCGTATAGAGTGCAAATAAACCGTAAATTCCCCACTTCGACTGTTGTTCACCAGGTGCTGATCGAGACCCTGGCGGCTCTGGGGGCTCAGTGCCGCTGGACTGCCTGTAACATATACTCCACGCAGAATGAAGTGGCGGCTGCTCTGTCAGAGACAGGTTAGTGATGGAGAACGTTACACAACGTTATTGCTCACATTACCTGCGTTAAGAAGCTATGCGAAGCTACACTACTGTTCAAAAGTGTGGGCTCACCTGTACAACTGTTGGTGTGTTTTCCATTAAAAGTCTCACTTGTATTCATCAAAATTAATAGAAAATATAGTCAAGACATTGACAAGATTAGAAATAATGATTTTTATTCATTTTTATCATTGCACAAGGCTTTTCAAGGCTTTTCTAATCGTCTAATAGCCTTCTAACGCCATTAGCAAACACAATGTACCATTAGAACACTGGAAATGGGCCTCTATACACCTATGTACATATTCCATTAAAAACCAGACATTTGCAGCTAGAATAGTCGTTTACCACATTAACAATGTATAGAGTGTATTTCTGATTCATTTAATGTTATATTCATGGAAAAAAAAAGTGATTTTCCTTCAAAAATAAGGACATAAAGACATGTACGACATTAGCATTTGCTGTAGTCTGACATGGAGGCAGCGGTGTCTCTCAGAGCCGTTGGTAGATGTATTAATAAACTCTTGAAAAGTCAACCCTGCAGAGATAATGGGGAAGACATAAGAGGTAACATTTAGCGCAACAACAGCCCAACGCCAGCTCTTTTTTTCTGTGGTTGCCGTGCGCTGCTTCGAGTATGTAGTGTAATAAAGATGCACCGTCGAGCTGTAATGGTCTGACGGGGGTAGGCACAGATTTAGAGTTACTCAGTGAATTGTGGGGTTGGGTTATTTGTGTATGCGTTTCAGTCTTTACTCTATGGTGAGACTTTCTACTAAATACACATTAATACTATCTCATGTTGTGCGTCTGCAAAATTCATGACAATTTTGCCACACGGTGTGATTGATATTGGACAAACACTGTATTGTTGATTGATGTGAGATTTCTGAAGATATCGTCCCCCCCGTCTATTTCATCTCAGGTGTGGCCGTGTTTGCCTGGAAGGGGGAGTCCGAGGACGACTTTTGGTGGTGCATCGACCGCTGCGTCAACACTGAGGGTTGGCAGCCAAACATGGTATGTTCAAGTTTCTTTTTTTTTTTTTTTTCTTTGGGGAGCAGTTCTCTCTTTAATTTTAATGTTTATTTTTTTGAGTTTATTGAAGGACAGTGGATAGCATCAACGTAAATAGGCCGGAATCGCTAAATGACATATGTAGTCCTAAGGCAGGCCGTCAAACAAAGATAATGGGCAATACCGACTTTATTGAGTTGTTTTCAACTGAGTTGGTATAGTGATTAGCACTCTTTCACGACAACAAGGGCCTTTCTGCATGGATTTTGCATGTTCTCCCAGTGTGTGTGGTTCTCCAGCTTCCTCCCACAGTCCAGAGACATACAGATTTTTGGATTAGCCAAACTGGACACTCTAAATTGACCGTAGGTGTGAGAGTGTATGGTTGTTTGTATTTATGTGTCCCTGTAGTGGACTGGCTTTCAACTAAAACTCCTCTGCCCTGAATAGACGTACTGTAATAACTTTATTCCCCCCCCTGTTAGATTCTTGATGATGGAGGAGACTTGACGCACTGGATGTACAAGAAATACCCCAACGTATTCAAGAAGATCAGGGGCATCGTAGAGGAGAGCGTCACTGGGGTTCACAGGTACTTTTATTGCATAAGAAACATACGTTGTGTAAATATTTAACTGCACGTACACTACCGTTCAAAAGTTTGAGGTCACCTATACCATTTGTTGTGTTCTCCATTAAAAAAATCACACTTTTATTCATCAAAAGAGTTGCAAAATGAATAGAAAATATAGTCAAGACATTGACAAGATTAGAAATAAACAGTTTTCAGCTGTGCTAACATCATTGCACAAGGGTTTTCAAGGGTTTTCTAAACATCCAATAGCCTTCTAATGCGATTAGCATACACAATGTAGCATTAGAACACTGGAAATGGGCCTCTATATGTCTATGTACATATTCCATTAAAAGCCAGACGTTTGCAGCTAGAATAGTAATTTAGAGTGTATTTCTGATTCATTTAATGTTATATTCATTGAAAAAAAGGTGCTTTTCCTTCAAAAATAAAGACATTTCTAAGAGATCGCAAACTTTTGAACAGTCGTGTACGTGAAATGATTCCTGCCACCTTCTTCTTTCCAGGTTATATCAACTGTCTAAGGCTGGAAAACTGTGCGTGCCGGCGATGAACGTAAACGACTCGGTGACTAAGCAGAAGTTTGACAACCTGTACTGCTGCAGAGAGTCCATCCTGGACGGGTGAGTTCATTCACAGCCCGGATTGTTGGAGGGTTCAACAACGACAAAGTACAACTCGTGTTTAAACACAAGGAAAGGTTTGTCTAGTGATTTCTTTATAGCGGTGGGAGTGAAATACGGTCTGAAACTGTTGCTGTGAAGGTCACTGTTGACCTTCAGAGGCTGGGCCAGCTCAAACACAAACACTGTAATGATTGCACTGCACGCTGAGATCTAACGCTCATATCACCTGAAGGTTTTTGTAACCTTTTAAAGCTGCTGCCAGTGCAACAACAAAGACGTATTTCTTTGTTGTTTCCATCATAAACTTTGATGAAAATGCTCACTGAAGCAGTGTGAAAACAAGCTAGTTATTTACTATTTTGCTGTTACGTAAGCCCCTTTTCCACTAGCGGTTATTTTGCTTGTTGCCATAAGCAGTTTTTTTTTGTACCTGCTCTGGCGAAGTTCCAAGAGAGCTGAGCTGATATTATGAGTGCCGTCACAGGAACTGAACTCTGGATCAAATAAAAACATTAACAATAGGGGTGGGGGAAAAAATTGATTCACATAGGAATCGCGATTCTAATCATCCGCGATTCTGAATTGATTCATCAACTTCAAATCTCGATTTTTAAATGTATTTGTTAATTTTTTTTTTTTAAGTTTCTATTTTTTAAAAACCACACAAAACAGCAGTTTGTGTCATTTGTGCACAGTTTATTTTTGTTACTTCTGGGAGAAAAAGGCAGCTAGTCTAAGCTTTTATTTATGCAAGTTATTTTTTTTGTACAGTTTTTATTTGTTTTGAATGAATAAATGTTAACTTTTGACTTAAGTTTGCCTTTGTGTGATCACATTATCACATTATCTTATACAAACTGTATTGTTTTGATGCCATAATTTGCCTTAACACACTATGCATTGTATCAATATTTGAATCGAGAATCGTATGAATCGAATTGGTTGAATCGAGAATCGATTTTAAATCGAATGGTGACCCTAAGAATCGGAATCGAATCGTGAGCCGCCCAAAGATTCACAACCCTAATTAACAATCCTAAAAATGTGGCTTAATCTCCAACAATTACCAGGGAAACGTCTAAAATCTCATCATTTAACAGAGGAGTCTGGTGTTATTAGCAACAGCACTGCTGAAAGCCTGGCGATCTGAGCGGCGAGCTGCATCACGACCCCGTTTTTCTAGTCACTAGTGGATTTTCCACTGCCCCAACTCATGTTTTATTGCCGTTTCCTATGACTGTAAGATATACTGATGTCGAGCAGGTGCTCGATTATGAATTATGGCATCACTCTAAATAAATATGAGCAGACTTTATTGTTGTGGGGATATTTAAAATCTGCATTGTGTGTCATTTTTGGTTTGATTTTTGCAGCCGCTCTCGCTTTACTAGAGCGTTGTTACGGTTTCCTTTTGTCTGTTTTGACTTCAATCAGGGATTATTTGTGTTTCAAAGAGTGAAATGTTATCAATTTGTCAAATTATTATTATTCTGAAATATTGTTTTACTATTATACTTGACCTAGTGATTTAGAAATGGCTTCATAAATATATTTTTTATAAATTTTTACTGCTACAGTACTGAGATGTAATTTTGTATAATATGCAAATGTCATGTTTCTGTCCCCGTGCAGCTTGAAGAGAACCACAGATGTCATGTTTGGAGGCAAACAGGTGGTCGTGTGTGGGTACGGCGAGGTGAGTGAAACATCGCTTTTTTAAATGTTAACATACCAAAACTACTGTTAATCATAAAACTGTGGAAACGATCATGCAGGACTCACAACTCGCACTGAACAGACCGTGACACATCACACGCACACACACACCAGACAGCTGTCAAGTATAAAATATGTACAAACCAGTGAGTGTTGAATATCTATTTTGATTAATCTATATTTCCATGTCCCAGGGTCATTTACATGGTGAGAGTTGTCTACACATTATCTAATACATGATCTTATTTTGTCTTTACAGGTTGGAAAAGGATGTTGCGCTGCTCTGAAAGCTCTGGGATCCATCGTCTACGTGACGGAGATCGATCCCATCTGTGCCCTGCAGGGCTGGTGAGGGGAGAGGATGCACCGTCCTGATTTAATTTGCAATTAATAATCAATTAATAATAGAATCTGTCCTCTTTGTCACTGTGCCCTTTCCATTCACTTGTGTGTGCGAACAGCATGGATGGATTCCGGGTGGTGAAGCTGAACGAGGTCATTCGCCAGGTTGACGTCATCATCACATGCACCGGTAAACTCGACTTGACCAGCTCACGTGTCGCGCGGAGGACATCATTTTTAAAACACGTCGAAACACACTGAATGTGAGTGGTTGTGTGGTTTTATTTCAGGGAACAAGAATGTGGTAACCAGAGACCAGCTGGACCGGATGAAAAATGGCGCCATTGTTTGCAACATGGGACACTCGAATACTGAGATTGATGTGGTAAGATGGTTGAATGCTTAAACCTAATTCACACTTATTGTGTAACACTGATGGTCTCTTTCTCATAAGTGTTTAGTGCCTGTTATTAAAACAACGGAACTTTTTTAAACATCATTTATCAAGTTTCTAAGACCAAAAAAGGGGCTTGATTAATCTGTTTTAAGACGGGTAGATTAAAGAGGACGTGGGTGACAAGGTGATACTTTTGTACTGAGATTGATGTGGTGAGATGGTTGAATGCTTAAACTTAATTCACACTTATTGTGTAACACTGATGGTCTCTTTCTCATAAGTGTTTAGTGCCTGTTATTAAAAAAACGGAACTTTTAAACATCATTTATCAAGTTTCTAAGACCAAAAAAGGGGCTTGATTAATCTGTTTTAAGACGGGCAGATTAAAGAGGACGTGGGTGACACGGTGATACTTTTGTCTCTTCCAAGGCAAGCCTTCGAACCCCTGAGCTAACCTGGGAGAGGGTGCGCTCTCAGGTGGACCATGTCATCTGGCCGGATGGGAAGAGGGTTATACTTCTAGCTGAGGTAAGGAAGTCTATGTATGCACTCTTAAATCATACATAACACAGATGTATAATACATTAAAGCTCAAGTTTCCTTATTTTAATCTGTTTTATTTCGATTCCAGCTTGGTAGCTCTCAAGCTAACTAGCATGATTCACACCGCTAGTCCCTGTGTTGCCACGTGGTCTGAATTTGTGCATGTGAACAACAAATATTGCTTATAACTGAGCTAACCTGGGCTCAAATCATATGTAACACAGATGTATAAGACATTAAAGCTCAAGTTTCCTTATTTTAATCTGTTTTATATCGATTCCAGCTTGGTAGCTCTCTTGCTAACTAGCATGATTCAGACCGCTAGCCCCTGTGTTGCCACGTGGTCCGAATTTGTGCACGTGAACAACAAATATTGCTTATAATTGAGCTAACCTGGGCTCATATCATATGTAACACAGATGTATAAGACATTAAAGCTCAAGTTTCCTTATTTTAATCTGTTTTATATCGATTCCAGGTTGGTAGCTCTCTTGCTAACTAGCATGATTCAGACCGCTAGCCCCTGTGGGGACCGTACCTATGTTTCCCGGGTCCTATGTTCCCCGCTTTGTATGTGACCGAGGAACATAGGACCCTTTCTCTAACCCTAACCCTAACCCTACCCTTTTTCAAAACAAGGGTCCTATGTTCCCCTGTCACATACAAAGTGGGGAACATAGGACCTTTTTTGGAAAAACGGGGAACATAGGACCCGGGGAACATAGGTACGACCCCGCTCATGTGGTTGCCATGTGGTCTGAATTTGTGCACATGAACACCAAATATAGCATATAATTGAGTTTTAACTGTAAAACTCACCCGTAATATCACTGCTGTACATGAAGTAAATGACCTTTCACAGCAACGGACCGATATGTAAGGTTTATGCTTTAAAGATGTTTACAAATGCGCAAAAATCTAAAGTTGTGTCGAGTTGTAGTATTTTATTATATTTTACTCATGTTTTTCTACAGGGACGTCTCCTGAACCTCAGCTGCTCCACTGTCCCAACCTTTGTCCTCTCCATCACAGCCACCACTCAGGTAATGTGTCGACGTAAAACAGCGACTGCAGGAGTTACTGCCGAATTAACCGGAAATCACCGGTGTAGATATAGATAATAAGGGCTGAGTTCCGTGAAGCTGCCCTAGTTTCAGGTTTGCAGGCTGGTTTACGTTCACCACCTCGTTCACCACCTCCAAAACCACAAAACAGAGTCATCCATCATTAAAGTGAGCTGAAACACCTGCGCTTATTTCTTCCTGGCTTAACAGCGAATGCTCCGACCTGAAAATGTCAAAAAAATCTCAAAAGGGGGAACAGAAAGTAGCTGAGCTGGGTTTGTTTCCTGTATGTAGAGGACACAACGCCATGTTGTTGTAAAGTATACACTTGTGTTCATATACGCGTTTATCACGTGTTACTCTTCTTTAAAAAGTCCATCATTTAGGAGTTAATACTTGTTTGTTTTTCAGGCTCTGGCCCTCATAGAGCTGTACAACGCTCCAGAGGGACGATACAAGAAGGATGTTTACTTGCTTCCCAAGAAGATGGGTGAGGACATACAGCACATAACTAATCATGACCTGTAGTATGTAAAGAATGTTTGATTCTGCGTGTGTGTGTGTGCGTGTGTGTGTCCAGTAAGAACACAAAGCTGTTGATGAAAATGGGTTTTTAATATTCAAACACCTCTGACTAACATTAACGTCGCTGCAGCACTGAAATTTTACCCTGTTCCATTTTACAAGTTTTAAGATTGTCTTTAAGATTTAAGATTACAAGTTTAACTACGGTGGCCCTGAGGTGCAAAACGATAATCGCAAACGCAAAACAAAAAACGCAAAACAAAAAACACAATCTCAAATCACGAAACGCAAATCGGAAAAACACAGAGCACAAACACACAAACGCAAATCACAAAACACCAACACAAAGCGCAAAACGCAAATCACAAAACACAAACGCAAATAACAAAACACCAACGCAAAGCACAAATCACAAACGCAAAACAAAAAACGCAAATCACAAACGCAAAACAGAAACCGCAAAACCACAAACGCAAATCAAAAAACACAAAAGCAGAAAACACAAAAACATTAACTAAGTTTGTGTTTTTGCGTTTTTGTTTTTTGATTTGAATTTGTGTTTTGCACCTAACACCGGAGATAAGAGGGAACCTGAGACCTCATATTTACTCATGTTCTCTGGTGTTGGTGGGGCTGTAACTAACAAGAGGCAGACACAAGAAGATTTTCCGTGTTTTGTTGTCTTGTGTATGCAAATCTCTTTTTTTTCATGTCATTCCAGATGAATATGTTGCCAGCCTCCACCTGACTACGTTCGACGCCCACCTGACAGAGCTGTCTGACGAGCAGGCAAAATACCTCGGCCTCAACAAGAACGGACCTTTCAAACCCAACTACTACAGGTACATTTCATTCATTCATTCATTCATTCATTCATTCATTCATTCATTCATTCATTCGTTCTCAAAATGTGAACTAAGTAACTTTTATTAACCCTTTAACACTGAGCGTATTGTAGACAATGCGTTTGCACAAGTGCACTTTGAATTACCGTAATTACGCGACGGTTTGTGCTATCTGTAAAATTCCAATTGTTTCTGAAAGCTGAGAAGTCATAGCCTGTAATTAAAAGCGGGTTATTACGGTAATTTTGTGCTCGTGCTTCAGCGTCTTGAGAGGAGATAGTTGGTAAAACCCCTGTACATAGTTTCCATCTTTTTACGTTTTTGGATATTGGGACAAAAACTCCAACAAATGTTACTTTAAATATGTTTTATACTGTTCAAATTTCAAATTTAACACACACAATCTGGTGTGTTAACCACAACTACAGTGGTTTTGTTGTTGTTAATACACTATTTTAACATGCAGTAAATTGTACATTTCTTGCCCTTTTATTTAAAAAATAAGCAAAAAAAAGTCTGGGCGGACATTTTGAGGCTTAGGTGTTAAAGGGTTAAATGTATATTTAAAGAAATGTTGTTAACATTAACCTGTGTTTGGTTCTCACAGGTATTAATTAGTCTGCAAGCGGAATCGCCAGTACGCCTGAATGTGGACAGTCCCTGACGTTGCCTATCAAAGACAAACGAAAAGATGTAACGTTTATTGTGTATTTTATACTCACATGCACAGCTCCCTGTATATTTCGTAGTATTTCACTGGTCACGGCAAACACAACTTCATCATTTGCTGCTGCTTCCTACAGATGGAGAGGCGCCCACCTGGCCGTTTAAAAGTCAGCGTAACTGCAGCGCTCGCATGCAGTTTATTTCTCTGATGCAGCCATTTCCGTACTTGCCATACTGACGATTGAGACTTCAGATACACGCTGAATACTGTATCGACATATTGTGCCAAATGACTGTGACGGAGGAACATTAGAGTTAGTTGTGAAATCGGTTACGTGAAGCTTAAAGGGATACTTCACCGATTTGAATGTGGCTTTGTATTGCTAGAATAGCAGTAGTATTTTTTAGAAAATGCGCTTCCCTCCCTCAGTTTTTCCCTGACTTGTAAAAAAATCTGTTTTCCCTTATCCAAATGTGCCCTACTGTGAGTCAAATGACGCGTTTTACATCACAGTAGGGCAAATTTTGAAAATGGAAAACAGATTTTTTTACAACTCAGTGAAAAACTGAGGGAGGGAAGCACATTTTCTAAAAAATACTACTGCTATTCTAGCAATACAAAGCCACATTCAAGTCGGTGAAGTATCCCTTTAAGGCTTGCTTATAATGGGGAAAATCTGCTAAAGTCGTTAGCCGCGTTTAGCTTGCTGTTTTGGCTCCTGTATAAAAACCCACTAACAAGTCAGTGTTGACTGCTCGCTTGTGAATGCAGAACACTTAGTTTTCAGCTTAATTTGGTCAGTCTCATAAAAGGTCCCTGCTCTGCTTCCTGTTTCCTCCAGGACAAACATGCCCAGTGTATCTGAACGTCTGATATGGAAAAATTGTGTTTTCAAATGAAAATGAAGTCAGAACTAAATAAATTATAAGGATTAGGAGCAGTGGGGAGCAATGGGGGTTTCGGTACCTTGCTCAGGGGTACCCCAGCCCTTTTATTGTCCTGGTAGGGACTCAAACCGGCAACCCTCCCATTTACAAGCCTGTAAAAATTGGGCTGCAGACATTTTTTCACAATTAGTCGTCACTGTTTCTGCTGGGTGTTTAAAGTAGGCCACTGTTTGCTTACACGTGAGCCATAACTGGATTGTATATGAATGTTATGCGAGTCTTGTTTTTATTTTTTTTATTTTAATTTTTTAAAATCCCCTAAGTCTTTCTTTCTATTTGATGTGGCGGCACTTATTCTCCTGATACATTCCATCAACACAACGCAGAAGAAAATGTCCAGACCTCTCTAGAAACCATCACCATATTAGACTTCATCACTCTTGACTATGGCAAACACAAAAAAACCACTTTATTTTCTTGAAGAGATTTGTCCATTTTTTGGAGGTTTTGGTATCTGGTAAAATAAATAAATAAATAAATAATAATCTGCACCTCAGGGTATCTCAAATGACCTGTAAATATATTTGTATGGGCTAACCTTCAAAATCCACGTCCAACCTCACTGTCATTCTCATCCACATATTACTCAGTGTAAAGGTTTAAAAAAATATTTATAATAATTATATATGTTTTGATACTCTATGATATATATGCCATATATATATATCACGTGTCTGGAGTAAGTTGATTATTACAGCTTTGGATTTCCTTTGTAACGTTGGTTGAGCCTTGTTGATTACAGTATGTGTAAGGTAAAGGAAATCCGAGGCTAATCGAGCAACTTTAAAGGTAGGGTTTGAGATCCTGGAAAAAATCCTGTTCAAGATTCAAAAGTCCATGCCCCTTTCTTCAGACTTCACTCCCTAAGCCACGCCTCCAGAGCACAGGAACGCGCAACATACACGGATTCACGGTCTGTACATTTTCGGTACTTTTCGATGACGCTAAGTTTTTTTGGGTCATCACTTTGCAGCCCTTTCTGGGCTTTCAGTTGTCGCTAGCGTTCAAACCCAGCACCGATGTTCACTCTGGTCTTGGATCGCTCTACGTCAGCCTTTGTCTTGGCAGAAGCTTTTACCCCCCAAAAAAACGCATTTCGTTTGCGACAAACACCTGTTGTTGATTCATTTTCCGTCATAGAATTGCGGCAACTGTCTCGTTGGATTTAGCAAGCTAGCATAAACTCTGGCTTTGTCTTCTGAGAATGCACCATTAGTGCGCGGATACGGGGGAGGGAAATGGCCTCCCAGGGGACAGCCCTATGTTCTGAAATCCCTATGTTCCGAAAGCACTATGAGGTTTTGACCTCCTTGCCCTGTTTCTGACTAGCACTTTGAGATGTAGTAACTTCCACATTTCAAATACTGGCCTGGCCTTTCGGTGGAGGGCGATTTCTCGGCACTGACAAGCCCGCGGTACCGGTTTCGCAGGGCGGAACGAGCCATACGCGTTGGGGAAGCGTGGATTTATCCTCAGGGTTAAGGTTAGGGTTAGGGTTAGCATTCTGTATTCTGCAGGGCTTTCAGAACATAGGGATTTTGGAACATAGGTGTGTAACTGATTTCCCACCCTACCTTTCACAATCAGTGAATTGTTTGATTGTCGCAGAACTCTGATTTTGTGTTGACTCAAGGGTGTTTTTATATTTTAGCAGTCCTCTGACGCTCTGGGTGTAGAAATGGGATAATATTTGTTTGTCAACACATTTGCTGCATAGATTTATTAAATTAACCGATGTTCTGTTGCTCCGTCGCACCGTTATTATCGCTACTCTAGTGCTAACGCTAGCCTAATTTTGCTCCCTGGAAATGCTCATTGTTTAAAAGCATGAGTGATGTTTACTGGGGTTTGTTAAGAGCACATTTGAACATTTCTTTCTTTCTGTCTTTTTTTAAATCATTGCAAGATGTATTTGAGTGATTCATTTTTAAAAACCGCTGTAGTGTGCAGGCTCGAGTGATCTCTCTCTGAACGTTACACTCTTCAACACAGACCAACGCAACGCGACTGTCGGCTCGTCTTAACGTCAAAGACTTATCTTTTCCCCGTCACCGTTGGAAACTTTCTTGTACTTTGACGATGATAATCTTCGTCACTCCACCACCTCTTGTCCACCATTAGCGTGCCGCTATGAAGTGCACTCATCTTTGCACTAACGGCTTTAAGGCCATTGGAGCCAAGGACTTTTCAGTGAGGACGTCATTGTCGGCGAGATGAGTGCTGTAACCATGGTTACTGGCCACTCGGCAGTGCCTTGTGACTCACTCAGTCATTTCTATTCACACAAACAACTGTGTATACTTCCCTCACAAGTATGGCGACGCCTCACATGGCTGTTATTCTGCAATATACTGTACACATGAATAGCTATGCAGCTAGATATCCTCAGTTCACTGTGTTTGGAGAGTTATTTAAGCAGTTTTAATAGATTACATTTTTACATTTACACCAACTCTTTTGTTTTGTTTTATGAACTACGAGAGCATCCGTCAAGTCATCATGAACCCTCTGACTAATACTTAGGGAGATCTCTTTCTTACTGTCCTTTAACCTTTTAATCACTGACATTTTTCGACAGTATAAATAGAAGTAGGAGTCATTTCAAAATGATGTGTAGTTGGATTAGACAAATAACTGAATCGTCTCTGGAACAGACGGCTTGGCTGTGAAACGTAAATCAGGACGTCTCTGATCTGACTGGCACTGTAGCCGGTTTCAGGTTTTTGACGTAGACTAAGGTTTTTTTTTTGCGTATAAATTATGAGCTGTACGCCTGTGTTTCATTCATTCAAGCATTGTAACTGTAGTTAAGTTTGAACACACTCGCTGTTGTGTTACATTTCTTTGACTGTTCCCTTTTAATAAACTGCTTTTAATTTGATTCAATGGCTCCAATGCATCATTTTGTGCAAAAAAAACTGGCCTTGTGAATCTGGCTCATGGGGATTTTTCTGACGTATGTTCATGCTATGTTGATATTTTATGAATCTCTATTAATATTTTATCAGCACTTTATAAATATTATATGAACTATTACAATTGTACAGTCATTTTGGCTGTACATTCAACAGTAACCCTGTTACAGTAAATTATATGCTAGCTGTCTTGGCTAGAATTGCTTCTACTACTAATTCTTCCACCACTACTACTACCACTAATGATAATAATTCATTCATCATTGTTAAACCCCATTTATTTATGTTGAGTTTTTTTTTAATAGAACATATTTGCAATTTACATTGAACGGAAATAATGAAATAATGTAAAATAATATAAATAAGTGGTAGTAGTGTTTTTAAGCAACGGGTGTCTAAAATACAGTCAATGGGTGAAACACTATGGATGTCAGACCTCAAATCTATGGAGGATAAATAAATAAATAATTAAATGCATAAATAAATACATTAATTAATGAATTAATTAATACATTAATTAATGAATGAATGAATTACTACATTAATTAATTAATTATAATTAATTAATTAATTAATACTTTACATTTATTTATTTATTTATTTATTCCTGTATTTATTTATTTATTGATACATTTATTTATTCCTTTATTTATTTATTTATTTATTGATATGTCAGGTCTCGTCCTCCATACAGAGCAACTGTGCAGCCGAATCCCGTAGACTTGTTCTCGCGAGAAGATATTTCGCCCCCAAAGTAATGGACGTCGGTGGGAACGGTGGAGGGCTACCTGTAAACAACAAACAGAGAGCCATGATACCAAATAAAAGCAGGGGCGAATTTACCCGCAACCCAAGGAAGGATTCCGAGGTACGTAGACACGACTTTGTCATTCCCTGGAAGCGAAATGTGAACTTAGCAGCTCCTTCAAACGCTGCTGTGACACTCAACGCTAGCCACCTTAGCTCGCACAGGCTAACACTTGTAAAATGTGAATCCGCAGTGTGAACTAACATGATGAATAAAGGCAACAGCAACATAGTTTTTATTATTATTGTATAAACAGATCGACAGGGTTTCATGTGTAGTGTATGTTTAGTGCTTTCGTCTGACGTTGAAGAGCAGCGTAGCATAGCAGATTTTAGCTAGCTGGTGCTAGTTAACCTAGCACCTGCTCTGTCTGTCAGGAACTTCAAGATCCTTTATTTATCATTTCACATGGTATTTGTAAAAGAATACTCACGTTGAAGCGAAATTATGTTTCTCACCAGCTTCTGACATTGTATAATATTGAAGAATAAAAGAAAAACAAAGCTAAGACTAAAACTAATCCCTTAAATACCTCCCATAAATATAAACACTATACATGAGACTCATAGCGATCTGATGAAAGCTGTATATTTTCTATACTCATATTTAAAACGACCGTGTTTTCTAATGTGGTGCCTGGTGATCTGCTCACAAATTTACCACATTTTTGTTCAAGAAACTATACATTTTTGTGCCTCTGGAAACAGCTACACCCATTTCCAGAGTCCAGATTCCTGTCCTGTTGTAATGACAACACTCAGCTGTACCTCTGTGATGCAGATGGATTTATTTTCATACCCTAAATCAGTGGTTCTCAAACGTGTTTACTCCAAGGAAGACCACCTGAGAAAATATTGAGCTTTTAAAGTGACACCATTGTTGGCAACGTTAAGATACAGTGGTGTAAAATAGGCAGAGCAAAATTGGCTTACAGACTTTTCACAGGAGGCAGATTTAATCCCAGTAAGATCATTTGCTGACAGATGCTCGTATAGAGAAATTGTATTTAGATGGAGCTCAATAAATGTGACTCTAATTATTATTATTATTATAATTTTACTCCAAAGACCACCAGAGAAAAACACATATTAAACGGTGACTGAGGTGCAACCTTTCTTCTGTTACAGTAGACTCTTAAATCTGATCTTTCATACATGATAGTATTATCTTTTCATTTGCCCTTTTTTTCAGTGTATATGCCCCTCCAGCTGTAATTATGCAGTTTGTGTGTTGGGTCAGGTCTGGTTTGTTTTTCTGACTCCTAAAATGTGTCAACAAAAGTCATGTAATTTAATCAGTTGCTTTATTTGGGCTGCTGTAGGAACACGGTACGGTAAGAGTGGTAGCCTCTGTAAAGTAAAGCCCTTTCTCAAAAACAATTGTTCTATGGCTACGACAACCAAGTGATTTGGGTTTTAAACGTACAAATGTGCTTATGTCTGATGTGTCTAACAATGACTTGAATCTAGAGTGTCCTGTCATGTTCCATAGGGGCTGTCTGAGTCTCCAGACCTGGAGTTTGAATATGCAGACACAGACAAGTGGGCTGCAGAGCTGTCAGGTGTGTGGTTAAGTTTTTACATTTTGTCATCACACACAATATATATCCTGATTTGTTTTCTCCCCTGACCTCAGATTACTAACATATTCTGTATGTTTGTTCCAGAGCTGTACAGTTATACTGAAGGACCTGAGTTTGCTCTCAATAGGAAGTGTTTCGAGGAGGAATTCAGAGCACACGGTATGTGACTAAACTTGTCTTGTGTTGTACAACAGTCGTTCAGTGCTTGATCCCTTTGTGAAATGTACATTGCCAAGTTTGTGTTGAACTGTAATCACACCACCTCTGATGTGCCTCAGTGTCTGAGAAGAAGTGGACAGAGCTCGATGAAGACCAGCACAGAGCTCACGCTATGCGCCTGTTGGATAATCTGGAGGTGATCGCTAGGGAGAAGAGGCTGAAGGTTGCGAGGGCCATTCTCTACATGGCTCAAGGTGAGTCCACATCACCTGATGATGAGCAATTAGATCGTTAAAAAACTTGCTAAAAGTGGCGTTGATCAGTGACGGTTATTTTACATTTGCTTCGCCTCTAGGAACCTTTGCTGAGTGCAGCTCTGAGGCTGAGGTGCAGCACTGGATGAGATACAACATCTTCCTGCTCTTGGATGTGGGGACGTTCACTGCTCTGGTGGAACTCCTCAACATGGAGATTGAGTATGTTTTTTAGTTAGCCTCATAAGAAGAAAATGTTGGTTGTCTCTGCAAAGTTACAAGTGAATATTTTGTCAGTAGATTTTGTGGTGACTCTGACATATGATCCATTTTCTTTCTTTCTTTCAGTAACAGCGCTGCCTGCAGTAGCGCTGTGAGAAAACCAGCCATTTCTCTTGCGGACAGCACAGATCTTCGAGTGCTGCTCAACATCATGTACCTGATGGTGGAAACGATTCAACAGGATGACCTGACCGACAGACCCGAGTGGAAAATCATCAGAGAAACTTTCAGAGCAGAACTGGGTACAGTTTTATCAGGCTCTTAAAGGGATAGTTCGGAATTTTGGAGATAAGACCTATTTTCCAACTCAGCCGGTGTGATGGAGATGTCTGGAGACGTTTTCAAAAAATTTCATTCAGTTCTTCTATTGCAGAGTTCGCTGGTGCTATGGCTAACGCAAGTCAATGGTACACGCTAGCATGGCATTAGAAACACTCATACCGACTGCATCCGAGGCAAATCAATTGTAACGGCAGACTATCGATGTACATATCTGTGTTGATGGAATAATATTTGAAACAAAACTAACCTCGCATCGCATGAATTTTTGAGGGACTACTTTCTCAGCAGCAGCGGAATCAGTCCGCCGCTGCCGGAAGTATGACGTGCTGCTGCTGAGACATAAATCCTTCAAATTGCAAGGTTGGTTTTATTTTAAACATTCTATCAACACAGATATGTACGTCGATAGTCTGCCGTTACAATTGATTTGCCTCGGGTGCACTGTGGAGTCGGTATGAGTGTTTTTAATAGCATGCTAACTTGTACCATTGACTTGCACTAGCCATAGCACCAGCGAACTCGGCAACTAGAAGAACTGAATGAAATTTCTTGAAAACGTCTCCAGACGTCTCCATCACACTGGCTGAGTTGGAAAATAGGTTTCCGAACTATCCCTTTAAACACTGTTGTCATATTAAAGACATACAGAATCTGACAATTCATTGTTTCTCTACTCTAGGATCTCCTTTGTACAACAATGAGCCCATTTCTGTCATGCTTTTTGGTATGGTGACCAAGTTCTGCAGCGGACATGCCCCCCACTTCCCAATGAAGAAGGTGTTATTACTATTGTGGAAGAGCATACTTGTAAGTCATGGAAATTCTGCCTTTCATAAAGTCTACAGTGACATTTGTAGCTGGGAGACATGATATACAGTAAATATCCTCCTCCTCCTGTGTTTTGTTTCAGTTCACACTTGGAGGCTTTGAGCAGCTCCAAAGCATCAAGGTTCACAAGCGTGAGGAGTTGGGTCTCCCGCCTCTCCCAGAGGACTGTATACGTGTTATCCGTAGCATGAGAGCTGCGTCTCCTCCTGCGTCTGCGTCTGACCTGATAGAGCAGCAACAGAAACGGGCACGCCGCGAACACAAGGTAATCTAAAATGACTGCTGCTGCTTCTGCTCTCAGAACAACTTTTATTCACCAAAAGAGTTGCAAAATGAGTAGAGAATATAGTCAAGACATTGACAAGATTAGAAATAATTATATTATATTCAAAATAATAATGTTGCCCTTTCGTCAAAGAACCAGCACAACTGTTTTCAGCTGTGCTAACATCATTGCACAAGGGTTTTCTAATCATCCAATAGCCTTCTAACGCCATTAGCGAACACAATGTACCATTAGAACACTGGAAATGGGCCTCTATACACCTATGTACATATTCCATTAAAAACCAGACGTTTGCAGCATTAACAATGTATAGAGTGTATTTCTGATTCATTTAATGTTATATTCATTGAAAAAAATTATTTTCCTTCAAAAATAAGGACATTTCTAGGTGACCCCAAATTTGAACGGTAGCGTATATTTGAACCACTACTTTTGTTGTTTTTAATTGCTGTTAAAGTCAAAGTTAAAGTGATTTTTGGACATTTGGATTGGAATGATGTAGTTGAAAGTTGATTTCATATATATTAGCAAACATTGAATCACATTTGTATGTAAATAAACCTGGCATAATAGACTTTATTTACAGCTGATATGAGATTTATTAACATGCCATAGTGGGACAAACACAGGTTTTACTAAAAAAAAAAATTAATTAGGGATCCACTCCAGGTTTAAGTGAGCCACGGTGTAAGGGTTGGTCTAACTCTTAATACTTGATACTTGAACCTGTAGACGCTGTTTTTATTTCTGAAAATGTTGTAACATGAAAACTGAAAACATGTTTTAAGTTTAATCTGGATGTGTTCCAATAATAATGTACACTTCACATAATCAATACATGCTGGGACACTCAAACAATCTACCCAGAGCCGATCTGTCCATTTTAACAGGCTTTACTTACTTGTTTGTGTGCTGCACAGTCTCTAATCAAACAGGACAACCTGGACGCGTTCAACGAAAAGGACCCGTACAAAGCCGATGACTCGCGCGACGACGAGGACGACAGCGACGACAACGACAACTCCATAGAGGCAGAGACGTTCCCGCTGGAGAGGGACGAGGTGATGCCGCCGCCCATTCCACACCCTCCTTCAGAGAGGATGTCCTTCCCCAAAGGTCTGCCGTGGGCTCCGAAAGTCAGGTACTGTTCAAGCTGACTGCAGGGATAGTCTGCATTTGTGATGACTAACTGTGATAAAACAAAGGAAGAATAAACATAAACCTCAGCAAAAATCTTGTTTTGATTCTGACCTCATTGTCTTCTCCATCACAGGGAAAAGGACATTGAAAACTTCCTGGAATCTAGTAGAAGTAAATTCATTGGTTACACACTCGGGAGGTACGTAAGGATCACGGATTAACACATATTTTATATGTGTGCCAAAATAATATGTATTAAAGCCTGCTTATTTTGGTGTGTGTCTGTGCAGTGATACAGACACAATTGTTGGCTTACCCAGGCCAATTCATGAGAGCATCAAGACATTAAAGCAGGTAGTTGATCTTCACATTTCATTACCTTTTTACTCCAGAAAACGTTTAGATTTAGAACTTCTCGACTATAATTTCCATTATTGTTTTTCAGCACAAGTACATCTCCATAGCTGAGATGCAGATCGCAAAGGAGGAGGAGTTTCAGAAAACCCCCCTGTCTGTCGTGAGTGGCAATCAGAATCGGATTTGTTGTTAAGATGGCCGTCTGTACATTAAGAAACACACTCTTTCCCCTCATCATGTAACCTTCTGCCGTCGTTGTGGTTTGCTGCTTCCTCTCCTTCAGGGTGAAGAGGAAGTGGAGATGTGTGCCACAGAGCTGCTCTATCAGGGGATTCTACCCAGTTTGCCACAGTACATGGTGAGTTGTTGTTTTTCCAGGCTGTCGGCTTAAAGGACAAGTTAAGTCAATGCTAATATGGATAGTTCCTTATCACTCAGTGAAGTCCATTTGTACAATTTGATAGGGAAATAGCAATCCCTTGTGGTGAATTAGAATACAACTAAAATTGATCATATGTTTCAATAAAACGCTTGCGGGGCCACAGGAGCTGCTGGTTTACTGCTGCCTCGTGTGGTCACTTTGTGTCACCGGGGTAAATCTAAATTAAGTATTTAAATTGCCGAATTCATGAAATCAGACATTTGAACTTACTGATGGAGGCAGCAGTGGATCGATAACTCCTGTGTGCTGTGATGTTAAAATCACTGATTTTCTCTATGGGGGTTGATTTGGTGTGGGAGAGTGAGTTTGGTTTAAGTCTAAATCCCTGTAGTTATTCTCTTAATACTTCATATAGGCAGCAGAGTTGCAGATTTTTTGAATACTAATGTGACAAGTGATCCTCAGCCCTGCAGATTTGAACTTTCATGCTGTTTTGTGACTGACGCACAGTGCATTTATCTCCCTCCCCGACTCTCAGATTGCTCTGCTGAAGATCCTGCTCGCAGCAGCTCCAACCTCCAAGGCCAAAACAGACTCCATCAACATCCTGGCCGACGTGCTACCGGAGGAGATGCCGTAAGTAATTATGTGCTTTTTAGGGGCTTTCCATGTTTTATCCACAAGGAAAATACGTTTATTTGGAGCACTGTAAAGAAAACCAGACGTGGCGTTTGCTGTCATTGTTGTTGTCATCTTGTGTTTGGAGTTTGTTTTGGGTGTTTTCAGTGTGGATGAAGACATTTCTTGAAACTGCGCCTTGTGTAGGGACGAAGAAATATATTATTTAGGAACTGTTTCCGTGTGTATGAGGCCTTAAACGGCTTCAAGTGCCTTTCCGTTCTGGAGTGCAGCGTTATTTCCTGAACAAGGATCATAACCTAAATGTAGTAGAAATACTGTCTGTCTCTGCAGGACCACAGTGCTGCAAAGCATGAAACTAGGTGTCGATGTCAATCGACACAAAGAGATCATTGTCAAGGCGATCTCCGCGGTGCTGCTGCTGCTTCTCAAACACTTCAAACTGAACCACATCTACCAGGTATGGACACCACAACTCCAAGTTGGTTCAGTGGTTTGTGTCAAATGTTTTAAACCGTTTCCACATCGGATTGTTTCTTTTCACTTATCTGAATATCTCTCTGTGTCTTTACAGTTTGAGTACATGGCTCAACACCTGGTGTTTGCCAACTGCATCCCCCTCATTCTCAAATTCTTCAACCAGAACATCATGTCCTATATCACAGCAAAGAATAGGTAATATTTCAATTGTAAATATGACTAATTTGTGTGTGTAATTTTAATGAATTTTTGAAATTGAGGAAATTATCTATTTGCCCTGATGCACTTTGACAGTGAGGTGACAAAGTCAAAAAAGACAAAAAGTATCTTGAAATGACTTGAAATTTACTACAATAATAGTTAGCATCATCCTGAACAAGGATCCATTGAAAATATTTGCAAACCTCTAGTGGAATAATTTTTATAATTTTTTGAAATTGAGGAAATGATCCATTTGCCCTGATGCACTTTGACAGTAAGGTATCTTCGAATGACTTGAAATTTTTGATAATACATTTATATTGAGTGTATCTCACTGCTCTTAACTTTCTTTTTCCACCACAGCATTTCAGTACTTGACTTCCCTTACTGTGTTGTGCACGAGCTCCCAGAGTTAACTGCAGAGAGCCTGGTAACTGTTTTTTATGTGTTATGAATTGATTTGTACTTCAACATTGACTTAAGTAAGTGTTGCTTTGACTATCTGTGTGTGTCAAACTTGTGTATGATTTCTTAGGAAGCGGGAGACACCAATCAGTTTTGCTGGAGGAATTTGTTTTCCTGTATTAACCTGTTGAGGATTCTCAACAAACTGACCAAGTGGAAACACTCCAGGACCATGGTGACCGCATTCGACTCCCCACGTTTACTAAGACGAAATTAAAAGGGTGTCACTTTTAAACGAAAAAATCAATAATTTCTCCCTCAGATGTTGGTCGTGTTCAAGTCGGCTCCGATCCTGAAGAGGGCGCTGAAGGTGAAGCAGGCCATGATGCAGCTCTACGTCCTCAAGCTGCTCAAGGTGCAGACCAAATACCTGGGGCGTCAGTGGAGGAAGAGCAACATGAAGACCATGTCGGCCATTTATCAAAAGGTCCGGCATCGCCTCAACGATGACTGGGCTTATGGAAATGGTGAGTGGTACCGTAAAACGTCACAATCTCACCTCAGACGCTTTGATTACTTTGTTTGGTTTACGTTCAGTGATAATCAAAGCTTCCGCTGATTGATTTGCAGAACGTTTCCCGTTGTCTTTGGTCATTTGTGATGATGCAATCTTAGTTATTCCATCACTTATTTATTTGCCGGAAGTTGACAGGGATTATTTTTAGTTAATAGTCAAATAATTGGCCCAAAATTGAAGGATTCTTTTGGTCATCCCTGCCTGTTATGAAGTTCTTGTGGTTGGACAGTGTAGCCAACGATATGGCGGTGTCGGGTCAGGACACAGGAGGAAGGAATGTCCGTTTACAGGTTTATTTGACACGAATAGAGATGCACAGGCACAGACTCCCTTAGTAGGGCTTCCGTGCGCCTTTAAAATGGGATGAAATAAAGGACATTACAGTGGTGCCAACTATTTCTCTATCTCTAACGAACACAACACGATACATTTCACAAATGCTAAATGATTACCATAGTCTATGCTCTACAACCAAGTGAAGCTCAACAGGAACATCTGTCAAACCTGAACATACAGCATAAATAATCAAGTGTGACAATAAAACAGCGTTGCAGAGACACAAAAACAGCACTCATCAGTGATTATAGATGCCTGAAAACTGAGAAATCAACACAGACGACCTGTTTAGCTCTTAATTGCTTCTTTATTGGCTTTACAGACAGTTGTCCACACAAGCCAGCATGCTTGTGCTTCTTCTGCCTATAAAACCTACAATGTGTTTCACACTGGACCATTAAGTAATTTAAAAAGCATTCTATGTCGTTTTGTAGCTGGTTAATTGGACAACTGTGTCCTGTGTCGGTCAGAATTGTTGGGTGTTGAGTTGCGCTGTCTCCATGAGCAGATTTGGACGCTCGTCCCTGGGACTTCCAGGCCGAGGAGTGCGCTCTGAGGGCCAACATCGAACGCTTCAACAGCCGCCGCTACGACAAGACCCACAGCAATCCAGACTTCCTACCTGTGGACAATTGTCTCCAAAGCGTTCTGGGCCAGAGAGTGGACCTGCCCGAGGACTTCCAAATGAACTATGACCTCTGGCTGGAGCGGGAAGTCTTCTCCAAACCTATTTCCTGGGAAGAACTGCTACAGTGAGCATTGGCCGCTGTGGACGTGGTGACGTTTTTCCAAAAAAAAAGGAAACGCTGTTTGAATCAGGAGAAATTTAGAGAAACCACCGTCACTGGCTGCATTGGTCAGACCTCAGTGAGTGCATTATGTCACATGTCATGCACAGACTCCATGGATTTCCATCATCGCATTGGATCAAGTTTGAGGTTGTGGTTTGACCAGGGCCGCAACCAAACGTTTTTTTTAAGATAAACTTCGGTCTGGGTCATACTTTCCACATCCGTGAGGTCCACGAAAGTCAGTGGGATATAAATTCTGTCATCTGCCCAGTACAGTGCAGTGTTTCCATCGTGGTATGGTTGGGTTTGGTACAGTATTGGCGTGTTTGGAAGGCTATCGATGGAGATACTGTACCTGTGTCCCAACAACAACAACAACAAAGATGACATCGAACGCAACCACAGCAGCTTTGGAGTGACACTCTTCTTTCGCCCCAATCAGCTCACTGTTGTGGGAAAAAAAATGGAAAGGTTGGGGCCGGTTAATTTGGTCCTATTCCAAATAAAATATGGACCGTACCGTACTGTACCAAACTGAACTGTTCCTTTCGATGTAAACACAAAAAGAAATCCAGTTGTCCAAGTAGAGTGAAGGAGACGGTAACCATGGAAACAGAGCTAGAGGGCGCATTGCGTGGAATGCTAAACTGACACAGACCCACGTGTTCGAATGGAACGACTGGAAATGCACAGTGGCTCTGTGCGGATTTATGGAACGTGGAAAGTATTACCCAGCCCTCGTCCTACACTAATGGCGTGTTTCCACTGGCTCGCCTCGGCACAGCACATTTATTTTGCTTTTCCATTAGCGATAGTACCTGAGCCGAGCCGATACTCTGCGTGACGTCGTCGGACCAAGAGACACAAGAATCGAAGCCAACAATCCGGAACTATAGATCAGTTAAAAAGACTTAACAATCCTGAAAACAGTCATGGAGGAAGTTCTGAACAAATCTTTGTAATTTACTTGAGTCTAAATACTCAGTTCCATGGAAAACAACAACATAACTCGTCACTAGCTTGTGTCTCGCATATAAAATCAAGAAGTCACGGCAGTTTCATGCAGCCGTGCTGTGACGACCCCTCCCAGGTTGAGTCGAGGAGAGGCGGTACTATACAGTGGGAAAACGCCATCAAGCAAAAATAAAATATCTAAATTAAAGTGCTAAATCCTAAACTCAACTCCTACCTGAGTTTCACAGGTGTTTAATCTATATGTCCACGTGCCTCTTCACCTGCTACAGAGGATCAGTTACCTCAATCTCAAAGCACTACATGACAGTGCGTCAACTCTTGACTTTAAAACAAAATGTATTTGGATTTTTTTTTTTTTTATTATTATTATTATTATTATTATTATTATTATTTAATTAAAATTGTGGAGGAAAAATTAAATGGCAGGGATCAACATACAGCAAATTTAGAAAATAAATGCTGTACTTCAGAGGGATAATGGGAGTGGGGTGAAGAGCGCTTTTTAGTCTGTTTGTACAAATATAAACGTCATATTTACTCTGTTCTAGTAATTTTCCTGGAGGAGACATACTCGTGTTTACCTGACTTACTTTTGTTGTGCCGTTGTATTTGCAGACGATTTCAACGTTGTCTGTATTTTATTGATAATTTAAGTGAGGGCTGCCTCCACATCTTTTCCCTGGGACCATTCACAGACATCGCAACATACAGGCTTGAATTTTTACATTACTTTGCATTTCTACATTTTAAGTACGTTTTATTTACTGTGTTTAAAACTGGTTGTACATTGCCATAATTCGAACGTTTGAAAGAAAATGAATCTGAGATCTGTGTTCATAAGTGGGGAAAATAACTAAAATTGCCAGTGACTGAACCATTTCCATTTGTTCTTTTCTACTTTTGGACAGTGTTTTTGTTTTATTATCAAGCTTAAGGAAATGAGGATACATGTAAATTGTGGGAAACGTATTTATCACAGCTTTGCGTGGTTTATATTGACTTAAATACTGTAATAAAAAATATACTGCCATTCACGTTACATTTTGGTTTTTAAGCTTTTCCCTTCTGTGTCACTGTGAACTGATTAGTAGTACGTCCTGTATGCATTGTGTGGAAAAGTTTAATCAGAACGAAATGAAACGTTTCAATGCTACAGAAGAGTATTAGGGCCTCATGTGAAAACAATGAAAGAAAGAAAAAAATAATATGGCTTTAATTCTGAGGAAAAAAGGCTGAATTCTGAAATTAAAGTAAAAGTCATAATTCTGAAATTAAAGTAAAAGTCAGAATTTGGAGAAAAAAAATCTGAAAGTCTGAGATTAAACTCTCAATTCTGAGATAACAAAAGTAAGAATTCTGAGAAAAAGTCATCATTCTGAAGTTAAAGTCAGAATTCTGAGGAAAAAAGTCTGAATTCTGAAATTAAAGTAAGTAACTTTTAATAAAAGTAAGAATTCCGAGAAAAAGTCAGAATTCTGAAGTTAAAGTCAGAATTCTGAGATAAAAGGTCAGAATTCTGAGATTAAAACAAGTCAGAATTTATGAAAGTCTGAATTCTGAGATAAAAACAAAAGTCAGAATTTGAGAAAGTCTGAATTCTGAGATTAAAGTTAGAATTATTAGAAAAAACTCAAAGTCTGAATTCTGAGATTAAAACAAAAGTAAGAATTCTGAGAAAAAAAATATAAGAAAGTCAGAAATCTGAGATTTAAGTCTCAATTCTGAGATAAAAGTAAGAATTCTGAGAAAAAGTCATTCTGAAGTTAAAGTCAGAATTCTGAGGGAAAAAGTCTGAATTCTGAAATTAAAGTAAGTAACTTTTAATAAAAGTAAGAATTCCGAGAAAAAGTCAGAATTCTGAAGTTAAAGTCAGAATTCTGAGATTAAAGGTCAGAATTCTGAGATTAAAACAAGTCAGAATTTATGAAAGTCTGAATTCTGAGATAAAAACAAAAGTCAGAATTTGAGAAAGTCTGAATTCTGAGATTAAGGTTAGAATTATTAGAAAAAACTCAGAAAGTCTGAATTCTGAGATTAAAACAAAAGTAAGAATTCTGAGAAAAAAAATATAAGAAAGTCAGAAATCTGAGATTTAAGTCTCAATTCTGAGATAACAAAAGTAAGAATTCTGAGAAAAAGTCAGCATTCTGAGATTAAAACAAAAGTCCGAATTTGAGAAAGTCTGAATTCTGAGATTAAAGTTAGAATGCTTAGAAAAAAATCAGAAAGTCAAAAATCTGAGGTTAAAGTCTCAATTCTGAGATGACAAAAGTAAGAATTCTGAGAAAAAAGTCTGAATTCTGAAGTTAAAGTCAGAATTCTGAGATTAAAGTCAGAATCCTGAGATAAAAGTCAGAACTATTATCTCCCAGTGTCTTTAAACCCAGATCAAAGTAGAACTTGATTAAACTAAACAAGCCGTCCATGTTGTTATAAATCAAACTCTCAATAAATGAATTAATGCGTTCATTGCTTAGAATGTCTCTCTAAACTCAGAAAAAAGTATTCAGTAAATGAGAAAAAAAATACTCAGAAAAGCAGACCAAAAGCAAATTACTCAGAAAATCAAAACAAAACAACAATTACTCCGAAAAGCAGAAGACAAATACTCGGAAAAACAAACGCGCTTCTGTAGGATTCTGAGAATTCTGAGAGAGTCTAAAGCAGTTAAGACTTTTCTCACAAGCAGAAATGAAAGTAAGTCTGTTGAATTGTGGCCACGCCCCCTTTCTGCAAACTCAAATTTCAGAGGAAGTTTGACCAAAAGTGAGCGCGAGCTCATGACAAACATGTCTGAGTAACCTCCGCTGCACGCTTTGCTCTCGCCTCCTCGACATTCCCGTCACCGTGCCGTGCTGCGGACACTCCTTCTGCACGGAATGCATCCGGAAACGCTCGCAGCGAGACCGGAGGAGCGAGTGTCCCCGCAGCTGTCCCGAGTGCGAGTGCGTGTTCCTGTCACCGCCGCAGCTCATCACCAACACCGCGCTGGCTGAGAAGATGATGAGGGACATATGGAGGTCTGCTGCTGCTGGTGGTGGAGGCGGGGAGAAGCAGCAGGAGCAGGAGCACCATGAACCTAGAGGAAAGTCTCCGCAGAAGAGAGCCCGCAGAGACGCGGCATCGGGAGACGCTCTGTGCCGGAAGCACAACCGTCCTCTGGATGTTTACTGCTGCACCGGAGGAGAGATCATCTGTGCGGCGTGTGCTCAAGCCGAGCACCGAGGACACCGCATCGGCTGTGTGGGAGAGGAGCGGAGGAGGAAGGAGGTACACGAAACACACTTTTGTATCACGGTTTGGAACGGTAAAGTTCGGTAGAGTTCGACGCAGGTCCTTAAAGAGACGTAGAAACTGTTATTTCCGTGTTTCTCGGTCGTGGAGCTTCCGTGACTTTTTGGAGGCTGTTCTGTTCAGGATGACCTGCTTTTTTAAAAAAAAACAGTATGTGAAGTAAAAATATACATATTTGCACATATAAAATTCGATCATGTTAAGTATCCTATAGCAGACTCTAATGTGTAGGTCACATGTGTCAAACTCAAGGCCCGGGGGCCAGATGTGGCCCGCCACGTCATTTTATGTTGCCCATCGAGTGATAAATTTGTCTTAAAAATCTGTGTTTAAAAAAGGGGTCTATGCTGCTTTAAGCCGTGCGTTGACCATAAACTACATTTCCCACAATGCATTGCGACCGTGTTACCCGCAAAGTGATGGCACCGCCACTAGATCGGAGTGCATCATTGTATATGCATCATGCGAAGAGTGAAATTCAATAAGTAATAATTACAAAAAGTTATTTAGCAATATAGTAAGTAGTTTCCTGTATTTTACATTATATCTGGTTACATTTAGTTACATTTATTCTGTATGACAGTTACATCTGGCCCTTTGAGGGTAACCATTATGCTGATGTGGCCCTCAGTGAAAATGACTTTGACACCCCTGGTCTAGGTTATTTCATATTTCCAGTGCAGTCTTGATCACAGCGACTCCGGCTATTATCGTGCCAATTTTCATGCGTTTTTACTGTACAGTCTTTGAGAAAATGAATGAGTAAAACCTAATAACAGTGTGTCCATGTTCCCATACACACTCAAGGAGGAGCTGAGGAACATGCAGAAGTCAAACAAACAGATTCTGCAGAAACAGAAATGGACATGTGCAAAACTGAAGAACCTCCTCACACAGATCGAGGTGAGCAAAACGCATCTTCACGTTGATGTTGAGCATTCACAGTTAGTTTCACGGCAGTGAATCGTCTGTGTGTGCGTGTGAAACAGGAAGAGGCCGGACAAACGGCAGACTACTGCGAGAGCGTGCTGGTCGGCGTCATGGCCTCCCTCCAGAAACATTACCTGTCCGTGCGGGAGCTGATTGGAGCTCAGGAGGAGGCAGCAGCGAATCAGGTGTCCAACTCTGTTCAGACGCTGGAGGCGAAGATCGAGGAGATGGAGAAGTGGAACGCTGAGCTGGACAGTCTGGCACAGAGTGACAGCGACACCCGTTTCCTTCAGGTGCTGTTGCTGTGTGTTGTTTTCATTTACATACAACTTGCGGTTTTTCAGCTATAACCAGCAGGACGTTGGATGATTGAAATGTTCTCTCCCTTTCCTCATCTTCCTCATCTTCTCCCTCTTTGCAGGAATGGCCGGCACTGCAGCGTCTCTGTGAAGCGGACCGGATCCAGGTCCAGTCCGAGCTGTCAGAGGATCCACTCCTCCCCTTTAAGTCCACAAAAAGAGCTGTTCAAGAGGTCGGGGCGAGGCTGAAGGAATTTTGTAAAAAAGAATTTGCTTCAGTTACCGAAACTGGTACGTGTCTTTGCTGACATATGGAACAATTATCTTCACTTATTGCCTCTTTATTTTATTTTTTTTAAATAAATGTTTAATATTTGTGACTTTGTTCAATACAGAAGACAGTGATGTGGAACAGGATACAGAAGACAGTGAAGATGAACAGGAGTTACCAGGAAACACAGAGGAGGGTGTCACGATGCAACGATGTGGCAGCAGTGACTCAATCAACCGTGGTTCGTTTTAAATTTGATGTGATCATGTTTTGATTTTTGTGTTTGTGGATTAATAACTTGATCATTTCACACATCACATTTGAAAAACAAATTAACCTACGTACCTGACTGATTACCTACCTATGTTCCTGACTACCTACCTACCTACCTACGTACCTGACTGACTACCTACCTACCTACGTACCTGACTACCTACCAACGTACCTGACTGATTACCTACCTACCAACGTACCTGACTGATTACCAACGTACCTGACTACCTACCAACGTACCTGACTAACTACCAACGTACCTGACTAACTACCAACGTACCTGACTACCTACCAACGTACCTGACTACCTACCAACGTACCTGACTAACTACCAACGTACCTGACTACCTACCAACGTACCTGACTGATTACCTACCTACCATTGTACCTGACTACCTACCTACCTACGTACCTGACTGACTACCTGACTACCTACC
The DNA here is from genome assembly GCF_963457635.1 of Microchirus variegatus. Lineage (NCBI taxonomy): Eukaryota > Metazoa > Chordata > Actinopteri > Pleuronectiformes > Soleidae > Microchirus > Microchirus variegatus. The sequence continues at coordinate 24,907,674 of NC_139808.1, forward strand.
AACATACCTGACTACCTACCTACCTACGTACCTGACTGACTACCTACCTACCAACGTACCTGACTACCTACCAACGTACCTGACTACCTACCAACATACCTGACTGATTACCTACCTACCAACGTACCTGACTACCCACCAACGTACCTGACTGATTACCTACCTACCAAAGTACCTGACTACCTACCTACCTACGTGACTACCTATGTACCTGACTGACTACCTGACTACATACCAACATACCTGACTATCTACCAACGTACCTGACTGATTACCTACCTACCAACGTACCTGACTACCTACCTACCTACGTGACTACCTACCTACCTACGTACCTGACTGACTACCTGACTACCTACCAACATACCTAACTATCTACCTACCTACGTACCTAACTGACTACCTACCTACCAACGTACCTGGCTGATTACCTACCTACGTACCCGACTACCTACCAACATACCTGACTATCTACCAACGTACCTGACTGATTACCTACCTACCAACGTACCTGACTACCTACCTACCTACGTACCTGACTGACTACCTACCAACATACCTAACTATCTACCTACCTACGTACCTAACTGACTACCTACCTACCAACGTACCTGACTACCTACCAACATACCTGACTACCTACCTACCTACGTACCTGACTACCTACCTACCTATGTACCTTACTACTTACCTACCAATGTACCTGACTACCTACCTACCTATGTACCTGACTTCTTACCTACCTACGTACCTGACTACCTACCTACCTATGTACCTGACTACTTACCTACCAATGTACCCGACTACCTACCTACCTATGTACCCGACTACCTACCTACCTATGTACCTGACTACCTACCTACCTACGTACCTGACTACCTACCTACCTATGTACCTGACTACTTACCTACCTACGTACCTGACTACCTATGTACCTACCTACCTACCTGTTGCGCTGACCAATCAAACTGCTCGCTAAGTTTTCTCATGTTGACACTGACTGATGCCCTGATGTTTCTTACAGACATGAATTTCTCTCTGGAGCCGACGACCAGAGCAGAGTTTCTACGATGTAAGTTCATCGTCTTGTGTTTTACTTCACTTCACTCCACCACAGTCAAACATAACAAATCCTGTTTCTGTCCTTATATGGACATGTCTCCATGGTCCCAGATGCACGTGATCTCACCCTGGACCCCAACACAGCTCACGAGGACCTGGTTGTGTCTGAGGGAGACAAAGAGGTCAAGCGGAGGTCTACAGATTCAAGGAACTCGCTTCCATCTGTCCGTCGCCCCGAGAGGTTTACCCTCCGGCGGCAGTTACTGTGCAGAGAAGCACTGCAGGCCGAGCGCTGCTACTATGAGATCGAGGTGGAAGGAGACAAGGTTGAGATTGCCCTCGTGTACAAAGGAATGGACAGAAAGTCGCACACTAAACGGTCAGCTTTTGGAGGCAACATGTTCTCCTGGAGTCTGGATCGATTCTCAAGCTATGCAGCGAGTCACAACAATAACAGCGTTCAGCTCACAAAGTGCCCCCAACATCAGAGGATCGGGGTTTACGTGAAGTTCAAAGAAGGAACGGTGTCGTTCTACGAGGTTACAGACAGTATGATCTTCCTTTACAAGATTGAGGCTAAATTCACAGAACCGTTGTATCCAGGCTTCTGGCTCGGAGAAAAATGTGGCATCAGGATCTGTGATTTGAGTCCGGACATATAAATGCTAAAATGTTCTGGAAACGCTTTGGCAGTACAGTCTTATTTACCTACCTACATGACTATCTGACTACCTACTGTACTGTATACTCTATAGTCTTAGTGTAAATATGTTTTCCCTTTACAGCTGTGTTTTTATGTATTTAAGTAAATTTATTCCGCACTTTTGTTTTGTTTCTGTTACACATTTGTAGGCTCACATTCATTCACTGCTCTTCCAGAACCATCTCCAAAGTTTGTGATTTGCCAACTATCATTCCTTCCTCAGGGTTCTCACAGGTCCTTGAAAACCTTGACACTTTCTGAATAATAAAAATAAAAATCTTGAAGGTTTTGAAAATTACCCTCCACAGACATGGGGTCATTGAAAGTGTTTGTATTTTGTGCAAGAAAGACGATAAGTTAAGGTAAATGTTACGACTCCACCTACTGTTTCATGCGCCCTGCATTGCTCGATGGACACGGACTGTCAGCGGTGTTGTGGACACCTGTACATTAAACTTGAGCTTTAGGTTGATTCAAGTTAACTTTCCACACTAAACTTAAAGTGTTATATCTCACCTCTGATGTGGTCAGGAGTCCTGACTACCTTCCTTCCTACCTGCACTTCAGTAAACTAACTGACCAATGGAATCCGTCCAACTGGATCCACAAATCCGTCTTTTTTGTGTAACACCCCTGTGAGGAAAGTTCATGACTCTCTGTATCATAAACAGATTTTGCTCATTGAAGTCTGGTGGTTATAATTAGATGCGATCTTATAGATCGATGAAAACAAGCATGTGAATACATGTAGGACTACTGGAAAGTCTACAGATGGATCTCAGTCCGATAATGAGCCTACCTACCAACGTACCTGACTAACTACCAACGTACCTGACTACCTACCAACATACCTGACTGATTACCTACCTACCATTGTACCTGACTACCTACCTACCTACGTGACTACCTACCTACCTACGTACCTGACTGACTACCTACCTACCAACGTACCTGACTACCTACCAACGATAATGAGCTGTGTTTATGAGTGTAGTGCACGACTACCCGAGCTGCTCCAAGGTCGACTCTAAACAGTCACAGCATTGTTTACATTCCTTGCTGGGACTGGTACGACTCCCTAAACCATAGATAACGCTGCAGCAGGGAACGCATTATTCCTGAGAGAGCTTGTGTCTTCCAGACCCTAATGTATTAGACAGTTGAATACTGTGTATGTGTCATCTTTGAGGACTGATCTTCAGAAAATGTAACTAAATGTACTACCGACCTACTTACCTGACTGACTACTTTCCTGATTATCTGACTACCTACCCTCCTATCTGATTATTTGACTACCTACCTGCCTAATTATCGGACTACATACCTGCCTAATTATCGGACTATCTACCTCCCTAATTATCTGACTACCTACCTACCTACCTACCTACCTACCTACCTACCTACCTACCTGATTATCGGACTACCTCCCTAATTATCGGACTACCTACCTAGTCATCTGACTACCGACCTACCTACCTAGTCATTTGACTACCTACCTACCTACCTACCTACCTACCTACCTACCTACCTACTCATCTGACTACCGACCTACCTACCTACATACCTACCTACATACCTACATACCTACCTAGTCATCTGACTACATACCTACCTAACTACCTACCTACCTATCTACCCACCTACCAAACTACCTACCTAGTCATCTGACTACCTACCTACCTAGTCATCTGACTACCTACCTACCTACCTACCTACCTACCTACCTACATACCTACCTACCTACCTACCTACCTACCTACCTACCTACCTACCTACCTACCTACCTGATTATCTGACTACCCATCTACCTGATTATCGGACTACCTACCTATCTGATTATCTGGCTAACTACCCACCTACCTACCTACCTACCTAATCATCTGACTACCTACCTACCTAATTATTGGACTACCCATCTACCTGATTATCTGACTACCTACCTACCTACCTCATTATCTTTGGTAAGTATTATCTTTCATCCTCTAAAATGTTTCTGTCTTCGTTTTTATAGAAAATGTTAACCTTTCCGCTGCATAAAATTATTTTAAACCAGTGGTTGGAGCATCCGGCTTGTCAACCTTAGTCTTTATAATCTGTGTTTTAGGACACGTATATAAAAAAATTGCCGACATTTTTTTCATTCCCGCCAACACCTTGACAGTAATCATATTGTTAATGCAAACTTACTCATTTCCCTTTTTCACGTGTCAGAGTTGTGTCTAAAAGTTGAAAAACAAAAAATCCAGCAGCAGCAGTTTGTTGAATCTTTATTGTTAATACTTTGGTGATGCTCACAGTTGTTTCACAGACACTTTCAGTATCACACAATCCAGGGAAGGAGATAGAGAGAAGCTAAGTAAAGGGATATTTCATAAACATCTCTTCTTTACGTACATACAGTGCTTCATCGTATCCCTTTGTTTATATGTGGACTATCACTACTCTGCTATTAGCAGCTAATGCTTCCTTCAGCCACTCATTTTAGTCACTGAACTAACTTGATATTGCTTCCTGGAAATTTGCTGCCACAAGGAAAAACAATTGCTTTTTAAAAATTATTATTATTACTATTATTGCAGAGTGATTTGAAAAGCACAATTCATGACTAATCTTTGCTACGTTTACTCATTAAGACGTCGATATACTTAACACAAACAAAATCCATCTTCAGAATCATTCGGTTATTTACAGAACAGAAGTGAACAGCGTGACTTTCGTCCTCAGCAGGAAGAAAAATGGGTCACAGGAACTTAAACATCACAAGAAAAAAAAAAAGAATTCTTTAAATAAACGTTTCTAGCCACACTTGAACTCAAGGGAGACTCATTACACAGCAGAAAGTCAAATTGCTGAGTAGATGAATAATTGAGTTTCACTATTCTTAGATTAGAGGTGATATAAAGTTTGGTCTGCAGATGGCGCCAAAAGCAAGGTCATATCTGCAACGCTACACAGCTCAGTGAGATGCATCCAAGTAAAGTTAAATGATCTAAGTTATGTTGGTTAGTTCGATACCACAACTTAAACTTGTGTGAACTCTGCCTCAACAGAGCTTCAGATTTGGGATTTTGGCTCAAATTCACCCTCAAAATTCACATTCAGTAGGAGGTAAAAGTACACTGTGACATAGTAAAAGTACACAAATCACACACATACAGAGAAGAAGAAAACATTCTGCGATCCCACACAGTTTGATAAACCAGTTTTGCAAACCAAACAAAATAGAAATATGCACGATCAGCATGTCATTTATATACAGTAATGGTTATTTTGCTACTTTCCCCTTTGTACTTTGTGCCAAATGTGCCATTTATGTGATTGTAGTACGTTCATATTACACAGGCTGTGTTGTGCAAAAAAGAAAAAACATAATTTATATATGTTTTATAAGTGAAATGCTAGTGTGGCTAGAAACTTGTCGGACCAGTGAATCTCAGGTGGAGGCAGGTGAGGCGTCCATGACGACAATCGTACAGACTCCACCTGCCGCAACAAGAATGACTTACACAAACTACAAATTACATAAATCTTAAAATATACAGCTACACAAGATGAAAATATACAGTAATATATATTATATATATATATATATATATATGTATATACACTGGTCACCTTTAAAAGATAAATCTCTGTTACACTTACATACACTGAAAATTTACAGGAATATAAACATTTTGACCTTAACATCATCAAAATAATATATATATATATTTATACACAAAGAGGAGTCTTTGTTCTTTAAACGCAAACATAAATGTGCTTAGTTTGAACTGGCAGGAAACATCGGAATGAAAAAAAAATGTCTGTCCTTAACTTTAACACGTTTCTGAAAAGCTGAGAAGTTGCACGTCAAAGCCAACGTGTGGTTATTACGGTAATTTCACTCGCGCTGTTGCAGGAGGCCGGAGAATCAGCGTCTTTGTGCGGGAGTTAGAATTTCACTTTAAATATGTTTTATACTGTTCAAATTTCACATTTCAGTGTAAATCTGGTGCCTGTGTACAACTACAGTGTTTTTCTCCATTTGAAATTGTTAATACACTTTTTTAAACATGCAGTTAATTGTAAATAACTGACAGATATTGATCGTTATTCTGGAAAAATGGGGAAAAAATCACACTGTATACAGAGTGTGCACGTTTGTGTTTGAGCATGTGCTGCAGGAGGAGCGTGTGAGGAGTCTACAGTATACTACTATACTATATAAGTTGATACGATCACGTTTATTCTGTCGATTTGTGCTCTATCACTTATTCAGTTTTTCACTTTTTGCAGGAAGAGAATCTGAACCACATCAGAGACGTGTAAGAATCAGGTAAGTTGTGCTTCCTGTCTGTGCTTTGTGTTTACGTTCAAATGTGCTTACTTCACTGCTCCTCACATATAAAGACTTCAAGTTTGACGTTATTTACCCATCACTCTTTGGTGGTGAATTAAATAATAAAACATGAATAATGAGTGAGATGTATGAGGTTTTTAGCTCCTTTAAGATAATACAAATCAATTTTCTATATTATGTTATATTGCTATACTGTACATTACATAGAATGAAGAATGAACTGTCTCCTGATGAACGTGTCGAGGAAAAGGTTCCTACAGAAACTCTGTCACAATCATATCAACCCAAACTCAAGGGCAGCTCAAGGGCAATGGTTGATGATAAAACTGATAATGGTGATGGACAATATGTTTAAGTTTGGACAAGACAGTAGAGTCATAATGACGTCACAAGGGGCCTTGGAATAGTCTTGGACAACAAGAACAACAAATCATTAACATGTGGGAAGTAACTACTAGCCCCCATGAAGGAGGGTTTGGGGGAGGGGCTTCCCACCAAGGTTAATAAAAAAGGGGAAATGGAAACACAGAGACACGATTAGAACCAATCGGGAGAAGCTTGTGGCGGAAAAGACGATTTAGTGTGAAAAAAACTGAGTTGATTATCTCGAGTCTGCGACGATAAGAGTTTCAGAGCAACAGAACAGAGGTGAAAAGTCAACGCTCGGTTCAGACCCGTACTGAAATGACTGCATACTGTGAAATATAAAATAAATAAATGATTCTGTACGGCTTTGACGCTTTAAACCTGGAAATAGTTAACCTTTAGTGCGTCACAGATCTGTGAATAATACACAACTCCTTATATGGACATCAGGGGGTTTGTGTTTATAGGTCACATATTCAGGTTTTTTTTCCGTCTCCTTATGTGTTGTTGAGTCAAAGTTATGATTCAATTTATATCGCATTTTTAATTGTGAGTGTGTGTAAAGTAGCAATAATTGTGCAGAAGTCACAAAATTAGAATTTTTTTTTGTTTTTTGTTCATAACAATTAGCAAAGTGAAATTTGAACTGTGACGTATTTCACACATTTCGCAAATTCAATCCGATTTTAAACATTTTGAGTACTTTTTGCTCAGGTGTGTTTATATAGTTGGTAAAAAAAAGGATATAAGACACTCTATATTGCACATTCTTATAGCCTCTGTGTATATACTGTACGTTTAAACATAGTGATGGAAAAAAAGCAGCCGGAATGCTCTGTGTTCTAAGGGTTAAACTCACATTCATTCAGTGTTACCTACATTCGTACCTTCAGGGTTCTTATACGATAAGGCAAAGAAACACACCTTTAGCACTTAAATAATAAAAAAAAATAGAATAGAGGTGAACATGAATGTGTCTGTTTTTTCCTGCTGTGTTTTGGTGTCGTTATGGGAAGCGCATGCTTAGGATAACTGGACGACTACATACAGTTTTGTGTTAGCAGGGCAGTGTTGGAGACTCTCGGCGTTGCAGCTGGGGTCCTTGGTGGAGATTTCATGGCTGAAAGGTAAACTGTGCTACAGGGCTGGACGTCAGTCAAGAGTCAGACTCTGCCGTTATAGGCGTGGTCGGTGTTGTCGGCGTGGTGGGGCTGATGGCAGCGTTTTGGTAGCTGGTGCCATAGCAGCTGTGTGGAGACAGGGAGTTTGGGTCCAGGGGTTTGTTCTTCCCTGGACTGAGGTATGACTTGTGCGCGGGGACTGAGGACGGCGGCGCACCAGGCTTGGCGCCGAGGATGAACCTGGACTCGTCCTGCTCCTCCAGGTTGGAGATGTCCTTCATCATGGTTTTACGGTAGGAGACGGAGAGCTTGTTGGAGCCGTCGGACATCAGGTTGAAGTGACGCGCGATAAAGACGACGGGGAGAGGGAGCATGGCCGCGGCGATGAGAGCGAAGCACATGGCGAGTGCCCAGGGAGGGTAGCTCTGGAACCGTTCCCGAGCCTGGAACATGTACACATCGCAAGTTAGCAGAGCAGGGAATATGATGGCCCGACTTTGTAGCAACAGTTGCTACAAATGTTGCTAAAGTGATGAAGATGTATTGTCCACGGTGTCCACCATTGCTGGGTACACTTTGTCCGACAAGAACATCAGCAACAGAGACAAGGAAGTGGACAAAATGATCACATTGCTGACAACAGCTTGAGGAAAAGGGATGTGTGGCAACACACACACACACACACACACACACACACACTGGTTTCCATGACTTCAACCCCAACCATAACCCAACCCCAACCCCAACCCCAACCCCAACCCCAACCCCAACCCCAACCCCAACCATAACCCCAACCCAACCCAACCCAACCCAACCCAACCCAACCCAACCCAACCCCGACCCTTGTGAGGCCACTCATGGACATTACACATTGCCTAACCTTAACTAACACAACTGAATGCCTAATCCCAACCTTTACCCTTATCCTAACCCTAAAACCAGGTCTTAACCCTCAAAAAGCCCAAGATGTCCTCACTCCCAATGGTTTTAAAGTCTTCTGGTCCTCATAAAGATACCCTTACAAGATTACACACACACACACACACACACACACACACACACACACACACACACACACACACACACACACACACACACACACACACACACACACACACACACAGAGGGACTGACCAGCTCTTGGACCCATGCGTTGTATCCGGGTGGACTGATCGTCATCTCAATAACAGAGGCTGAGATGAGAATGATGAGACAGAACGGCGACACGTACTTCCACAGGTAGAAATAGATCATGCACGGTCTGAAACCCAGCATGTCCTCCAGGTCCTGCATGAACCTGAGACAAGAAGAACATTGTCGCAGGGACGATGTCGCAGTGTTCATATGACATATATACATATATTACATATGACAGTTAATAAACAGCTGCAGGTGCGCGTACCTCTTAGTGCCGTAAATCCAAGCGACGGACAGGTTCTCCAGGATGACCACAATGGTGAGAGGCAGACCAGCAGAATAGTCGTCAAACATGGTCACAAAGTAATTCCCTGAGCGCTGAACAAACAGCAGACCACACAGGAAGGCCACGATGCAGCAACCCACTGCAACAAATAAAGAGGAAAAGCTTTTATCTTCACTTTATTTTGCTTTTAATGCACCCAGAGCTAAAATAATTATCCCTTAAGGCCCTGGTATACTGGTAGACCCAACGTGCAGGGTGCACGTGCAGCCCAGATTTTGAAACCTTGAGTGGATGTACTGAACTTCCGACCCACCAGTAGGTGGAGTATTAAGCCTTGCTCACCAAGCAGAAAAAACATTTCCATAACAGAAGAAGTAGTCGCCAATGACAGTCATCCGAGCCAAGACCTGGCAACCCTCGAAAACCAGCTGACACCCTGACTCCCCTGCCCAACAGGCCTTTCAGTTGCTGAGCCGCTGAAACTCGATGTTCTCTTCTTCTTTGTTGGGAATGCGTCCTATTCCCTGCGTCCATACTTCTACAACCACCCTTATGTGCACTTAGAAGTATACCAGGGCTTTAAGTGCTACTACATAGTGACCTCTGGGTCAGCCAGGGGCACTTACCTGTTAAAAGCTCCCTCTGGACTTTGTAGGCATCAAGGATGGGTGTAGTGATGCCGGTCATGGTGCCAATCATGCTGCCCAGACCGAGGTTAATGAGCATGAAGAAGAACATGACCGACCAGAACGGAGATGCCGGGAAATGGGTCATTGCTTCTGTGAAGGCAATGAAGGCCAGACCAGTGCCCTGGACGGCCTGAAAGAAACATGCAAGGTAAGAGTCAAATACGTAACACGCTGTGATGAAGTCTGCAGAAAACTGTGCCAAAGACTCACCTTGTTGAGTTCGTCCTCAAGGACACAAGGCTCCAGACCCAGCTGGGCGAAGCCGCCCTCCTTGACCGCCTTGATGATGCCGTACAACTCAGCGTAGTCTGACGTGGTGAGATGGGTGAAGTTCACATGCGGTGGGATGAGGTCATGACTCAGGACGTCTGTGTTGAGATATCCCAGGATCTTCTCAGCATTCCTGTGGCGTTAAAAACAGCTTCTTCAGCTACACATTTTATGTGATGAGGGCTTCAGGACAAACAGAGACTTCAGGTGTTAACACTCACTCTGCGACACACTTCTCGTTCATGAGGTTAGCTTTGAAGCCCAGGACAGCGAACACCACCAGAGTGGCCAGAATGGACGTGAAGAAGTTGATGAACGAGACGAGAACGGCATCAAAGTGACAGTTGTTGTCAATCTTGTTGTAGCTGGAGAAAGCGATGACCCCTCCAAAGCCCAGGCCCAGGGCGAAAAAGACCTGGGTGGCTGCTTCCCTCCACACCTGGGGCTCCAACATCTTCTCCAGCTGTGACAGACAAGGTGTTAGTGTTATATACTTTATAAATATCATGGAAAATTTGGAGTAGGAAAGCAATGGGAACCTTGGGAGTGAACATGTGAGCAATACCGTCCACAGATCCCTTCAGCATCAACCCTCTGACCAGGAAACAGAAGAGGACCACGTAGGGGAACAGAGAGCTGAAGTACATCACCTGTGAATCATGGGAGGAAAAGCAGATTAAGTAAAGAAGAGACCACTGCCCTCATCTGTGTTTTTCCTCTCATTTTTATATAGTGCCACGACTACACTACCTTCCCAGAGGAGGCGATTCCTTTGATGACGGCAAGACAGACGATGATCCAGCCCACAAACAGAGACAGAGTCATTTTGAGGTTGAGGCCTCCGCTCTCTGCAATGGTGCTGGTCGTGTTCAGCGTCTGACGGTACCAGAAGTAGGTCGTCGCCGAGCTTTTGTCGCACTCTGGCTCCACGACTGCGTGTTTTGCAGAGAGATGGATTAGATTGTGAGATAATGAGCGCGAAGGAAATGTGAGTGAAGTGGGTGCGATGATAACAGCGAGCGAGGGGAGGGCGACGAGGAAAATGCAACGAGGTCGAGGATATTTTCCTCCGGGTCAATATCTCAATTCTCCGCTGGTTCACACTTCTCAGACACCAGCGAGCCAAACAAGGTCAAAGCGTATACTTGCTATGCGAATCTCGCAAGTTATCATGCTAGTTATCATGCTAGTTAGCTTGTGAGCTACATCTATCTATCTATCTATCTATCTATCTATCTATCTATCTATCTATCTATCTATCTATCTATCTATCTATCTATCTATCTATCTATCTATCTATCTATCTATCTATCTCGCGAGTTATGCTAGTTAGCTTGTGAGCTACCAAATTGCTATCTATCTATCTATCTATCTATCTATCTATCTATCTATCTATCTATCTATCTATCTATCTATCTATCTATCTATCTATCTATCTATCTATCTATCTATCTATCTATCTATCTATCTATCTATCTATCTATCTATCTATCTATCTATCTATCTATCTATCTATCTATCACACACACATGTATTCACGTTCACAGTGGTTTATGTGTCACACTGGTACGCACACTCTGTCTTTTCAGTGTCATACTTGAGGTTTTGTTGACGTTGATGAATGTATTAGCCCAATATTATGACCTTATTATCATTATTATTACTTACTTGCAATTGACCCATTCTTTCTGATTGGACATTCGCTCCATGGCAGAGGATACTGAAAGGACTGGAAGAAGTAGAAGATGCTCCAGCCAATGATCACGTTGTAGTAGAGGCCCACAAAGCCACACACCTGGACAGACAGACAGGTTTTTAACTTGACAGTTTATGCTTTGTGCTGACAGACAGCATACATCAACATACGTAATGTAAAGTTCTCTGCCTGTATTTCATCGCTGAGCTCGATCCGTATGCAAATAAGGCATTTTGCGCGTCATGTTGCTGTCAGTCTTCTGAGCAGCCAGGACACTCAGGAGCTAAATAAGGCTGAGGAGAGCATGAATAATTAAAGTGCTCTCTTTTCAACTGCGATCTTGTGTGGGATATTTATAGCTCCGTCTCTGCACACAGCGCAACAGTGAAGAAAGGCTGGTTTTCACCCTCAAACAAACACGTCAATACCTGCCACACACACACCCAAGAGAGGCTGAAGTTGTTGTGGCGACTCCAGAGGAAACACAGCACTTACACTGGAGCACTTCATTCATATTGAAGACACACTGAGGTTCATTTTTAGGTATAAAGACGTTGTCTTTTGCATGTTGTCGCTCTCTGCAAAACTAAAACCAGTTTTCCAACCTCCCCAGTTCTTATCCGAAGATCCACACATTCTCTAGCCCACTTTGCTGCTGTAAAACCGGCAAATAGCACCTATAACAACTACACAGCACAGTGTAATCAGGAGTATGTCTGAGGCTCGCAGCTACAGAAATGACAGATGATGGAAATGTGATAAATGTCTCCTCCTTTACCATCAGACTTGACATCCCAATTCCACCCAGACGAGGACACACGTAGTTCCACACGCCGATGCTCCCACGTCGGACCTTCTGACCCACGGCGAGCTCCAAGAAGAAGAGCGGGATTCCAATGATGAGGAGGAGGATAAAGTATGGAACCAGGTAGGCACCTGGAAACACCAGCATATCACTGAGATGTCCATGTCTCATAAAAATATTAACAAATCTATCCATATTGCTAGTTAACATGCTAAATAGCTTTCAAACTATCTATCTATCTATCTATCTATCTATCTATCTATCTATCTATCTATCTATCTATCTATCTATCTATCTATCTATCTATCTATCTATCTATCTATCTATCTATCTATCTATCTATCTATCTATCTATCGAGTTATCATGCTAGTTAGCTTGGGAGCTACCGAATTGCTATCTATCTATCTATCTATCTATCTATCTATCTATCTATCTATCTATCTATCTATCTATCTATCTATCTATCTATCTATCTATCTATCTATCTATCTATCTATCTATCGAGTTATCATGCTAATTATTCTGCAAGCTATCAAGCTAGAATCTATCTATCAATTAGAATATATAGTATAGTACATATACTGTATAGTAATATACTATAGTGTATAGTCTCCTTGCAGTTTAATCTTGGGGGAATATCCATTTTTTAAATCTGAGGTGTGAGTCATGACCCCAGATATATCCATTCCATCACAGGACATTTAACTGAAGCGTGTGATAGAGACGATAAATAACAGTCACTGAGTGTAAAGACGTGAGGAGAAATGATGAAGAGGAGCGAGGAGCCCACACAGCAATAACTCCTAAACACAGTCCTTTAATGTGACGTGAAAATGGCCACTCGCCAGACTACTGTCAGTAACGCCTGCATTAATGCAGTAAATCCGATAGTTACACTTAAATACTGAGAGCAAAGGAAGCAAATTACACTCTATATACTGTACACCTCAGATTACATGCATCTCAAACAAAAATAAAACCCCTTTGGTTTAAAGTTACAACTGAGCTCCTTTGTGCTCTTTCTCGACTTGCGCTGCCGCCAATAATAATCAATGATGCAGCTATAGTTAGACCCATCTCCTCTCCACTCAGTACAACTGCTCTCTTGTCTGTTCTGTCCTGAGTGGAAATGCAATGTTTATAATGTTTGGGGTCAATCATCCCACTAAAGTTAAGACTGCAAATCAGAAAAGAAAACAGCATCAACAAATCACTCAGGTTAAGTAGGGATCGACGATACTTTGAGAAAGTCGATAGCCCTTTTGTCAAGGCTGTACATGACTTTGATGGTAGAGCGACTGGAGGAATATCAAGTTAACGCAGAAACATGGTTACTCTCAGGTTAATCAGGAATAAAAATTTAGTTAAATCTAGATCTGGATTGCTATAATATTTAGTTAATGTGACTGAAAGGGTTCTGAAACCTCACCCAGCAGTGATGTCATGGTGTAATAACACACTTTATGTTATGTTCTGCAAAAACACTGTATCGTGCCTATATCAAGCTACATGTCCTGTATCTATCTATCTATCTATCTATCTATCTATCTATCTATCTATCTATCTATCTATCTATCTATCTATCTATCTATCTATCTATCTATCTATCTATCTATCTATCTATCTATCTATCAGCTAAAAGTTGGCTTAGTTAGCTAAAACAATTGCTATATATCTATCCATATATCTATCAGCTAAAACAATTTCTATCTATCTATCTATCTATCTATCTATCTATCTATCTATCTATCTATCTATCTATCTATCTATCTATCTATCTATCTATCTATCTATCTATCTATCTATCTATCTATCTATCTATCTTGCGAGTTATCATGCTAGTTAGCTTGTGAGCTACCAAGCTGGAGTCTATCTATCTATCTATCTATCTATCTATCTATCTATCTATCTATCTATCTATCTATCTATCTATCTATCTATCTATCTATCTATCTATCTATCTATAATAATGTGTAATAACACTACGTCATGCCTACATGTCCTGTATGTGTTTGTTTATTCATGTTTGGGGCTTGAAGTGGCGACGGTAGCTCAGTGGTAGAGCCAGTCGTCTTTCAAATTGAAGGTTGTGTGTTTGATTCCTGACTCTGCTAGTCTACATCCTGGTGTGTCCTTGAGTAAAGCATATGGATGTGTGAGTGAATGGCAACAGCTGTAGGTAGTGTAAAGCATCTTTGAGTGGTCATCAAGAACAGAAAAGCGCTGTAGAAATACAGAGCATTTACTATTTTGATCATTTGTTTCCTGGGAGATCCATTATCTGCCACTTAACCTTTGAAGGTCACACGGGGAACACGAGCCAATCCCCAGTCATGTTGGTGTACACTCACAGTCCGTTTATAAAGACGTTAAAGTGGACATAGTTTGCTGGTTTGGTGATTGAAGTCAACCAGGCACAAATAATGTTCAGCTGGTTCCAATGAGCGCGCCGTTTGAATGGAAGTCGATGGTAAAATGAGCCGACTTCTCACTGGATTTATGACATCAGTAAACATTTTCCAGAGGAGTTAATGGTCTCAATTGCCAGTTTCAGGTCTTCCCTAATAGAGCAATGTCAATTATTTTAGTTAGTTAGCTAGTTAGTCTAGTTAGTTAGTATGCTAGTTAGCTTGCGAACTACGAGGCTAGAATCTATCTATCAGCTAAAAGTTGGCTTAAGGTTAGCTAAAACGACTGCTATCTATCTATCTATCTATCTATCTATCTATCTATCTATCTATCTATCTATCTATCTATCTATCTATCTATCTATCTATCTATCTATCTATCTATCTATCTATCTATCTAGTATGCTAGTTAGCTTGCAAACTACAAGGCTAGAATCTATCAGCTAAAAGTTGGCTTAAAGTTAGCTAAAACATCCATCCATCTATCTATCTAGTTAGTATGCTAGTTAGCTTAAAAGCTAGAATATATCTATCTATCTTACAGTTAGGGTTGCCACCCGTCCCGTAAAATACGGAATCGTCCTTTATTTGGCAATTAAATGTTCGGTACGGTATGTTCCGTATTTCCTTAAATATCCAATCCACATGTCTGTCACACACACACATCAACACTAAAGATAAAGATGAAAATAAAACACAGGGAATACTAAGGCCAGCAAACTTGTCGTGGCGGGATCTATGCAGGATCTCGGCCGCCCCGGCTCCGGTCCTCTGTGCTCGTGCTGCTGTCACGGTTGCCTAGCAACAGACGCCACACATCGGTGCTGCTCACAGTTAACTAAAGACATCAGCTCATCTGATTAATCTGTTATTCCCTTAATTACAACTAAACTAAAGCTCTTCTACAAAAAGATTGAGACCACGGAGTGAAAACAATGAAAAGTGCGCTGTTAAGAGTTGTTAACACTAAGATCTACTCGGATCCCCTGCACGTCATCGCGACTGTACTCGATCCTCGTCATAAAGATTATTATTGGATGTAAAGACAAAACTGCGTGTAGAGAAATAGTCCAGGCTGTGCTGATACGGAAAGATCGCTTGGAGGAAAAGCTCAAAGCGCAGCAGCAACGCACAACGCAGCAGAGAGAGAGAGAGAAGCCACAGTGCAGGTGCGGTGCGCAGAAAAAAAGGCCCGTCTACACCAGATGAGGGGGCGCACTCTATAAGATAATATACTATAATTGCAATGCCTTGACTTTAGTGAGGTAAGCACACACAGTCCCTGCCATAACAAAACTAGAAATAAAAAACAATGGTACAGAATTAGCACAATAACTTATTTCGGTTTTTCCGTTTCGGCCAACTGTTTCCTGATTTTCGGTGCATCCCTAGTTACATTGCTCTTGCCAATAAAGACATTTCTTGTTCATGTGTTCCCCTGGCTGCTTCCCAAAGTAGATGTTTTCTGTAATACAGAGTTCTGTAATTTTTTTAGTTACTTGGCCTTACTCCATGAGTCATCATAATGGTCCTTCAAAAAGCCTCAGAATGCCCCATTTTTACCTCAAATTTTCAAATGCTCCACACCAACCCGCCTCCGCTCGGTCGCTCCGCTCGGTCGCTCCGCTCCCTCGCCATGTACTCTCCATAGTGAAATTTTAATAGAAAAACCCCTGACACCCTTACAACACACGCGCCTAGATGTCCTACATTAGTCGGCTCCGTGGTGGTCATGGCCCAGAGGAGCCGCGGTGGGGTATCCCTTATTTTCATTTCTGAAAGGTGGCAACCCTACTTACAGTTGTTGTAAAATACAGTATCATGTATTGTAAATACACACATATACATTCATTTGTTTTGAATGTACACTCAAATATGTTCACATTCATATACATACAACACTGCAGCTCTGCTCATGATGGAGATTTAGCTCCAACTCACCTCCTCCATTCTTTTGGCACAGGTAAGGGAAGCGCCACACGTTGCCAAGTCCCACAGAGAAGCCCACCTGGGCCAGGATGTACTCCATTTTGTTGTTCCAGGCCGGGCGTCCGTCATTTTCAGGCACCTCGATCTGCGGGACTTTCTTCCCAGCAGCGTCTCCTACGTTCAGCGAGCTGCTCTTGTGGTCCAGCGGCTCCTCGTGTGCGAGCAGGTCGGCCACAGACTCAGTGACGTGCTCATGGCTCTGAGCGCGCTGCGTCACCTTGCTGTTCTTAGTCATGAGGGAGGCCGAGGGGTCGGGAACTGAGGGTTAGGGGTAGGGGTGAAAGAGAGCGTAGATGTAGCTGTAATGAAGAAGCTCAAGCTGGAATTTCACGTGTTTGACCTCAGTCCTGAAAGAGAAAACAGAAAACAAATACGAAATTGCATTTCAATAGTATACTTAAAGGCGCCATATGTAAGAATGTGGCCAAAAACTACTTACTACACTCAACTTCAAAATACCGAGGTCTTTTAGGTTTCGTTTTCTGACCTAACTGGCAACCTGTGGTTGCTCGGCAGCTGAGACTCTACTGACTGCAATGATTGGTAGACGGCGGTAGGTGGCGCCACATGCCAAAACATGAGTTCAAAACATAAACATGATTTGCAGTCTGCAAAAGATTTTTTTTTATGCGAATATTTTGTCTGTACTGTTGTTGTTGGTGAGTTCAGTTTGTTACATGAACATTATTCCTGAGTCTCTGTGACATATTAGGAGGATTTTACGATCAGTTGCTTTAGATTTATTACATAATGCACCTTTCATTTTAAATTTCCAGTCCTAGGCTGTGATCATTGACACCATTATTCCTCCATTTATTGCTTCGATTAGGCTCAATTTATCACACATGTACACTACTGTTCAAAAGTTTGGGGTCACCTATACAATTTTTGTTGTGTTTTCCATTAAAAGTAACACTTTTAGTCATTAAAACAGTTGCAAAATGAATGGAAAATAAAGTCAAGACATTGACAAGATTAGAAATAGTGATTTTTATTCAAAATAATCATTTTGCCCTTTCGTCAAAGAACCAGCAAAACTGTTTTCAGCTGTGCTAACATCTTTGCACAAGGGTTTTTCAAGGCGATTAGCAAACACAATGTACCATCAGAACACTGGAAATGGGCCTCTATACACCTATGTACATATTCCATTAAAAACCAGACGTTTGCAGCTAGAATAGTTGTTTACCACATTAACAATGTATAGAGTGTATTTCTGATTCATTTCATGTTATAGTCATTGAAAAAAAAGTGCTTTCCCTTCAAAAATAAGGACATTTCTAAGTGACCCCAAACGTTTGAACTTTTGTACGTTTCTATTGACATCATCGGGGACGTGAGTTTTAGGTTTCAAATAACTCTCAATCCTGTATATTGTTTTATGTAATTTCCCTGTTCTGCAAAGATTAACTGCGGTGGAGCTTTTCTCCTGTAAATCCTCTAATCCTCTGATGCCTCACGGCACAGGAAGTCATGACTTATTGAGTGGACGTCTTCTCCGTTCTTAGAATCAAATCACTGATGGTAGCCTACAAAGTGCTCCATGGGTCTTCTCCCACCTACTTCAATGCTATCCTAAAGGCTAATGCTAGCCCTTCGACGACTCCGTTCATCAAAGGATTGTCGTCTGGCGGTGCCAAAACCATCGCACAAAGACAATTCAGACTCTTTTCATGCGTATTTCCACGCTGGTGGAATGACCTACCAGGTGACCCTGTCTATCTTTAAGAAGCTCTTGAAGACCCAGCTCTTCCAAGAGCTAGCTAACCTAGCACTACTATCCCTCACCCTCTGTCAGTCCACTGTTCCTATCTGGTGGATTACTTTCCAATATATTCTATATTGAGAGATAGATTCCAGTTTGGTAGCTCACAAGCTAACTAGCATGATAACTAGCAAGATAGATCGATTTTTTTGTATTGTACTTTTGTATTGTACAACTGTACTTTTGTATTTTACAACAACGTAAGATAGATAGATTCTAGCATGTACGCTAACTAGCATGCTAACTAGATAGATGTAACTGTAGTTGTAGTAGGAGCCGTTTGAAGATGCTGCACCTTGAGTCTGATGCACACGAGTACTTACATCAGCCTAAAACAAACTGTTAATGTCAGCAGATTCCACATATATTTCACATGCACAGAGGATGTGCTTTTGCTTTGCTTTGCTTGTTTATTTATTTATTTCACCTCCCTACTACAGATTTCCTCCTCCTCTACGTGACAACATGAGCCCGTGATGCAATAATCCAATGGCAATTCACAAGTCTCACGCATAATCCTGTGTGCACTAACTGCACAATCCCCTCCTCTCTGCTTCTCCGCTATCTTTGTCATTCGATCCCACACCACACACCACCACCGTACACACAACATGTAAGATCAATCTATGGCCGCGTGTCATCCAGCCGTCATCTGCTCGTAAAGAGCGATAATCCCGCTGGGAAAACAAAATCAACACACACAGAAGCCGTCATGTGACTTTGTGTTAGCTGCCTGACCTTTGCGTATATTCCATATCCCAAGCTCATTCAGGATGTTGTGTCCATTAGGATAAGGGATAATACTCACATTTCACTGTACACGAAAACCCCAGTAAAATCCCATTATTACTCTGAATATACTGAGACTGAGGTGATGTCTGCTGTATCACATATCATCAACTATATGATAAGTATTAATATCTTGACAAATACAGCTATGCATGAAATGCTATAACATAGGCTACTGTTCCTGGTCTGAAGACGTGGTTGTTCGTACGTTAGACGTCTAAGTTTTAAGCCCAATTTATGCTCCTGCGTAAAGTGCTCTATGTAGGTTACGCAGGGCCCTCTGCGTCGTCTCCGGCTGCACAAAATATTTTTTAAGTGTCCGTCACTCCGTCAAGGGACAACAGAGACGGCAAGGGCTGCGTTTGGTCCTCAGGACAGGCCGAGCTAACGCTGCTCTGTGCCGGCTCACAGTGCGCACCGAGCGTCCACAGAGGTGGAGCTGATCACCGCCGACAACGTCGCTGCCAAACTATAAATACGTCATATCTTAACACACACAGCACATGTTTAGACTCTAAATGCCCAAATTCTAGCCTCAAATTATCTTAAAACTGCGTTCCGTGACACAAAAAAGTGAGAAACGGCCACCGTTTCAATGTTATTCCGCTTCCACAGTCTTTCTCTCTCGGACGCCATTGCTCACTGTAGCCAAAAGCACAACCGCCTTGCGTATCGACCCCTACTGATCGGGGCAGGAAATTGCAGTGCGTGTACGTCACCACGACGGAGAGGTATGAAGGCTCAAGGGGTCTCCGTGGTTACGCAGTCGGATAACGCATTACGCAGTCGGAGAAGTATAATGTGGCCTTTACTGCTATCATCAACAAACGCACACGTTACTGTGACATATTTTATGACGGTTCATATCAAACATAGATACTGCAAAAGATACTGCGATTATTTTCATAGATAAAATGTTGGGACCAAACAGCGTTATGATAAATGATTCTGGACAAACAATTTTGCGATTTTGACGAAAATGAGAAAACAAAATAATTTGACCATAGCTCTAGAATGTATTGCACTGCATATTGGGACATGTGTGTCCTTTCTGTTAACACACAGGAGGAAAAACAGCAGAAGTCAGCATCTGTAATCAGTCTTGTTTAAATGTTTACTGTCAGTATGCTTCTTTTCTTGTGTATGCTACTGTGTTGATAGATTCTCTGTATGCAGATCACTGTGTGCCATCCCTCCTTCCCTATTGGTGCTCCTGCTTCCTGCCTTCCCGCCTTTCTACCACCGTGATTGGTTTTCCCCAGTTCCAGCTCACCTGCCCCCCAATCCTCCTTCAATCTGCTGATTGTTAGCCTTTTCGCTTGGCCTGTGTGCCCTATATTTGTTCTGATTTGTGATTAGTTAGTTATTCAATGTCCAGCCAGGACGGACTACATGCAAGCTCAGGTAAGAGCTACCTGCAAGGTGTTTCTGCTTGATGCACCCTGACGGTGCCAGTAGGGTCACCGCAGGGTCATCAGCCGGGAGCCAACCTTCATTGATGTTTTGCTCCATTATTTATGGAACATCTCCTGGTGGTGGAGCAACAGTAAGGACATCTGCCTACCGCCTCCTGCAGCTACACTTAAGACCCTGGTTTTCCCCAGACCTTGTCCTTCCTTCTCAGCCAAAGCCAGATTGTTGGATGTCTTCTCCAGCTTTGGCCCGGTCACTCCCACATTCCTCAGGAGACGCTGGATAGATGTTCCAATGAAACCTCTGCAGCCGACCTCTGTGGGGCAGATGACAGTTGACCGTCCCGCCTCTCGAGACTCAGCTGCCAGCTCGGTGTATTTGTCCTTCTTCCCTACGAAGGCTGCCCTCGATTCCTTCCTTCCAAGGGACAGTGAGCTATGCCGTGACCCCTGTTTGGACTGAGGAGGACCACAGGAGGATGTCTGGTCTCAGAAAGTTTGTCGTGGTTATCTCTGTTCGGGATCTTGAGCTTAGGTTCCTCTCACATCCAGGTGTTAGCAGAGATCTTTTTGCTCTGGGACGATGTTCTGAGTTCCTGCTCCTTGTCCGACGAAGTGGATCAGCTTCTGTGATGTTGAAGGATGGTCTTCTGCCAGCTGACGCCACCTGGCCCGACCCTGGGCCAGAGAGTTATTGCAGCTGGACAGGATGTGTTCCAGGTTTGGATTAGGGGCATTGCAGAGTTGGCAGTTTTCCCTCTGAGCCGTACCATCGTCAGAGGTTGCTGGGAGTGGGGAGGGTGTCGTAGGTGGCCCAAATAAGGAATCTCAACCTTGCTTGAGGCATCTTCCATCTTCCTATGCCTTATGGATGCTATTGTTTTGTATCTTCTTTGGTGTTGTGGTAAAAGTAGATTTACCTCCTCATTAAAATAACATTTAAAGGTGAAGTAAGTAGTTTATAGTGCCATCTAGAGGAGAGGCGGAAATTTACAACAAAGAACTGCTCCTCTGCTCACCCCCTCCCTTCCCTGAGCGCAACGGTATCCTCAGCCGGTCACATGTCGTCCTCGTCGTCTTTCTCCGTGTCAGCAGATGAGGTTCGTGAGGCGAGGGAGAGGGCGAACTACCGCGGCCGTAGCAGACGAAGCGGTGAGAGTGGAGGCGGGACTTCCGCTACAAGTAAAGAGACGCTTGATTTGTTCTCTCGCGTTTGTCCTCACAGGCTCCGGTAGAAACATGGCGTCGTGGCAATGCTGTAGCGGCCCGCGACCATGTTATTTTACATGACTTTTTGAAACACTACGAAAATGAAACAAAGAATATTATACAGCTACTAGACAATGCAGGAGCACATAATATGTATAACAAAGTGGATTTTGGGTCATATAAACCCATAAATACTACACAGTGTCCCTTTAAGTTTTGAAGTACCTTTTTACATCTGGTTATTTATGTTGCGAGCCGGGGTCGTAACATTTACACTTCTTTAATCCAGTGGTTCTCAAATGGAATCTGGGGGCTTGCAGGATGTGTGTGTCACAAAATGATAGCTTCTTTTCTAATGATTTATCCTCCATATGAACATCGCGGATGGGCTGGAGCCAATCCCAGCAGATGTCGGGGGTGAAAGGTGGGGGTAACAGTGCCAGTCCGTCACAGGGCAAACACAACAGAGACAAATTTAGAACGTCCTGTTTACCTAATCTGCATCTGCGTCTTTGGACTGTGGGAGGAAACTGCAGAGAAACCACAGGCACTCAGGGAGGGGGGGGGTACATGCAAACTGGTCCAACTGGAATCAGAACCAGTGACCCTTTTGCTGTGAGGCAACGATGCTAGCCACCGCCTCACTGCGACCTTCTGAGGGGATATATGCAGTAGGAAGTGGAATAAATGAAAATTTGAGCCACAATTTGTGATGGAATGAGTGAAAATCACAAAGTCAAATGCTAATTTAATGCAACAACATATCAAGAAATATAGATTAATGCTGAACATTATTCCTGAGTCTCTGTGACATATTAGGAGGATTTTATGGCCAGTTGCTTTAGATTTATTACATAATGCACCTTTAAGTTTAAAGACCTAAGTTTCAGCATTCTTTAAATCTAAAACGGAACAGACCAGAAGAGGTGCATGTTGTGAAAAGCTGACACTCACTGTGTACACCAGCTGTCAGCTGACTCCTCTGGAGTCACACACACTCACTGGCCACTTTATTAGGTACACTTCTTCAACTGCAAACATCCACGCAGCCAATCACACGGTAGCGACTGGTTTATATACGACGTAGAATGTCACGTGGTTGGTTGGTGCCAAACAATCCGTTGACCTACTCTGGTTTCAACTCAAGTGTTTGGTGTGAAAAAGATCGAATTCTCTGGGTAAAAAACGCCTTGTTGATGCCACAGAGGTCAGAGGAGAATGACTCGTAATGATCAGAGTGTGCAAAAGACCATTTCTGAACTGACGTTAAACCTTGAAGTCTATTAAGATAAGATAAAATAAGATAATATAAGACAGTTACAGCAGTAGAATACCACACCAGGTGCCAAATTATTATGTGTCTGGTGTACCTAATAAAGTGACCAGTGAGTGTGGTTTGTGATTTAACCCTTTGACTTTTAAACACACTATCAAGGTCAAACTATCAAACCTCACATCTCTTTAAAACTACACAACAAATCCAGATCACAATGTAAAAGAAAATCTAAAAGATGAAAATGTCAACTTCAGCTGATATGACAACATAGCTTTTCAAACTTTCTCTCCTCATACAACAACATCCTGTTTTTTTTTTAAATCCAGGCTGTGACACTCTGACAAGGTGAAGACACAGTTTTAAAGATGATAAAAAATAAATAAATTAAACATCATTCTCACCCTGTCTCTTCAGTGGCGATCGACAACACGCAAGGTTTAATCCAGAGATGGAGAGAGGATATCTGTGGAGGTTTAAAGGAAACATCCGCCGGGCTGCAGCTGCCGCACTTCGCTTGTACTGACTCACACACACTCACACACACTCTATCTCTCTCTCACACACACACACACTCTCTCTCACACACACACACACACACACACACACACACACACACTCAGGACACTGGAGGACAGAGCATCACATGCTGCTCCATCTACAACAACAGGGAGGAGAGAGTCCGGGGCGCACCGTGACGCACAGAGCGCGTCTCATTCTCATCAGCACCAGCAGCATGTTGATGTTTCACGCTAAAAGGAAGAAAAAAAGATGCAGAGACAAAAAGAGAGAGAGAAAGCGTGTGTTTGATAAACCAAACCTGGTGCACGTGTGGATTTGTCAAGGTTATCCTCTCTGTCTCTGCTCCTGCTGCTTCACTGACGCAGCTGTGATGAAATATTTAAACTGTTCGTCTCTGATGCAGGAACAGGACGGACAGACGGAACAAACCATAAAGATGTTGTTCGATGATGTCGATATAAAAAAAAATAGACTTTGAAAACCAGATTAACTTTATTATTCTACAAAAGACACTGTTATTTCTTTATAATTAGATCCTTGGACCTGGTGGACAGCAACAACAGCAAGAACAACAACAACAAAAACTTCTTCAACACTCCCCTAATTCTCATTATTAAATTATGTGACCTTACATTTATTTGCTTTAATTTCTTTGCTCTTTTGATTATTATTTTATAACATTAAAGGTCCAGCATGGAAGACCAGACTATTAGGGTCACAAGTGTAAAGATTTTTTTTTAAAGACTTTTTATTTAATCTCAGTATTCTTACTTTAATCTCAGAATTCTGACTTTAATCTCAGTATTCTGACTATAATCTCAGTCTGTAATCTCAGAATTCTGACTTTAATTAAAATATTCTGACTTTAATCTCAGAATTCTGACTTAAATCTCAGTATTCTGACTTTAATCTCAGTCTTTAATATCAGAATTCTGACTTTGATCTCAGAATTCTGACTTTAATTTAAATATTCTGACTTTAATCTCAGTCTTTAATCTCATAATTATGAATTTAATCTCAGTATTCTGACTTTAATCTCAGTCTTTAATCTCAGAATTCTGACTTTGATCTCAGAATTCTGACTTAAATCTCAGTATTCTGACTTTAATCTCAGAATTCTGACTTTGATCTCAGAATTCTAACTTTAATTTCAATATGCGGACTTTAATCTCTGTCTTTAATCTCTAGAATTCTGACTTTAATTTTCTGACGTTCATCTCAGTCTTTAATCTCAGAATTCTGACTTTAATCTCTAGAATTCTGACTTTAATTTTCTGACGTTAATCTCAGTCTTTAATCTCAGAATTCTGACTTTAATCTCTAGAATTCATGCTGCTTTGTTTTATTTTTAATTTTTAATTTCTGTCAAAAACCCTTTCACATGTGGCCCTAATACTCTTCCATAGTCAAGGGTGTAAAAAAGAGTGACAACTAATGGTGAGACTGCAGATTATAACACAAGTGAATATACAAATAAAGATGCTTATTCTGATGATAACTTATTATTTGAAGTGTTCTGCAAACACACTTCAGGGCAGAATTTTCAGTTTCTGAAATTAACTGAAATAGGTAATTCTTTGTCATCACACAAACAAAGCCTTTGTTTTAATATAAACCCACTGCCTCATTGAACTGTGTTTCTCCTGAAAGTCTTACCTTTGTGAACATAATAGTTCACAGCTTCATCTTCCAGATCACAGTGTAAATCACTGCTGAGGTGGTCACTGAGACACTGAGACTGCAGCAGAGACACGACACTCACCCTCAGGACCATAAATCACGCAGCCTTTTGCCCGACGAGTCTCTAATAGCAGCACGATTATAGCAGAAGATTCTATCGAGAAGCCATTTTTCATCCTGACCGTATGAATACGTTTTTTCCCTGGTCTGCCTCTTTAACCATATACTGTATTTTCTGTATTTCTCTCTACACTTGCTTCTTTGTCCCGTGGTCCAGAGTACAGAGGTCATAAAACAGCTAGCACTGACTCCAGAGGAACTCTGCATGTCAGTACATGAGAATCTCAGACTCCATGGTCTGTGTCTGTGTGGACGTGCTGCAGGACGCCGTCTCAGGTCCTGGAACAGTTTTGACGCACCGACCGAGAGCAGCAGTTACCACAGCAACCCCAGGATCAAATGACAGAGTGTACATCATCATCATCTCTGCATTCTCCCCCCCCAACACCTGATATATATAATCTTATTTTTCCTTTTCATGTTACAACTACACAAAATGTGCTTTAACCCTAAGAACTCAGAGCATTTTGGCTATGTTTAAACATACAGTACACAGAGGTTATAAGAATGTGCAATATAGATTGTCTTATATCCTTTTTTCAGCACAACCTAAGCAATCTAAAGAATAAAAATGACATTTTCACTAACTATATAAACACACCTGAGCACAAAGTAACTAAAAAATATTTAAAATCGTATTGAATTTGCGGAAATTTGGTGAAATACGTCACAGTTCAAAGTTCATTTGGCTCGTTTTTATGAACAAAAACAAAAAGATAAACGGTCTAATTTTGTGACTTCTGCACAATTATTGCTGCTTTATATCACGGCTAAAAATGTGATATAAAATAAATCATAGCTTTGACTCAACAACACATAAGAATGAATTATTTTTTTGCATTTTTTAAAGCCTGTATATGTAACCTATAAACACACACCCCCAGGATGTCCATATAAGGAGTTGTGTATTATTCCCACGGCAGGTGCAACTGTGACACAGATCTATGAACACTGAGGGTTAAGTTTTTATTTTAACATTTTACCCTGACAGGAGTTTAAGTTAAGTTAAGTTAAGTTAAGTTAAGTTAAGTGATTTTCTGTCCACTTTTGGGGCGCTCACCTGGGTGTATCTCGGCCTTTACCTCTCCCCTTCTGCTTGTGTTATTTCTGTATTGTTTAGCATTGTCATTATGCACATACGGAGGCTTTCATGCTAAATTTATTTTATTTGTCTCGTGTCTGTTTAAGCATTTGTTTCAAATGTACATGTTTAGTTACTTTCTTTTAGTTTACATTAAGTAAAATCATAAAAAGTGCCTGTGACCAACAGCTGCAGAAGCTGCAGGGCGTGTGCTAAGTGGACGGCTTAGTGTCATTCACTAATACACATAATATACATTTTGGGGGTGTTTTATTTGGCCTGCATCAGCAGCCCTGGCGCCCTGTGGGACAGTGGGCACATCTGTGCTGCTGACCTCTGGTTAGCAAGTGACCAAAAAGTCCCAGTCTGGGTTTTTCAAGAGCTGCAGTTATTGTTTCAGCCTCTGTTCTCGTATTCAGTTGTTTTCACACTGGTTAAATATTTAAAAAATGTTAAAACTTCACTCCCCACTGGAATGGTATTATGCAGATTTTGTGCTACACTCTTAGAAATAAGGGTCCCAAATGTGTTCTTCTGCAAGGGCTGAGGTTCTACCTGGAACCATTCTTGGTAACTCTAATGGTTCCAGTAAGAACCATTTTGATCCAGAGAACCCTTTAAAACCCCCTTTCCTGAATAAAGGGTTTTAAAATGGTCCTTAAAGGTTCCACCTGGAACCAAAAAGGGTTCTCCTATGAGCACAAGCCAAAGAAGCTTATATGGTTCTACTTAGCACTTTTATTTCTAAGAGTGTATACACAATACAAAAAAATTGGAAATAAGGGTTCCAAAACGTTCCTTCTACAAGGGCTGAGGTTCTACCTGGAACCATTTGCTTCTGAAAAACCCCTTCCAGAAGAAAGGGTTTTTCAAGGGTTCTTGGTAACACTAATGGTTCCAGTAAGAACAATTTTGATCCAGAGAACCCTTTAAATCCACTGAATAAAGGGTTTTAAAAGGGTTCTTGTTGGAACCCTCCAAAAGGGGTCCAGGTGGAACCTTTATAAAAAGGTTCTACCTGGAACCAAAAAGGGTTCTCCTATGAGGACAAGCCGAAGAACATTATATGGTTCTACTTAGCACTTTTATTTCTAAGAGTACATACACTGGAACTAAGGGTTCCAAAAGTGTTCTTCTACAAGGGCTGAGGTTCTACCTGGAATCATTTGCTTCTGAAGAACCCTTTCCCAAAGTAAGGGTTCTTCAACTGTTCTTGGTAACACTAATGTTCCAATAAGAACCATTTTGATCCAGAGAACCCTTTAAAAGCCCTTTCCTGAATAAAGGGTTTTAAAAGGGGTTCTTGGTGGAACCCTCCAAAAGGGTTGGAGGTGGAACCTTTATAAAAAGGTTCTACCTGGAGCCAAAAAGGGTTCTCCTATGAGGACAAGCCGAAGACCCTTATATGGTTCTGCTTACCTAGGGATGTGGTTCAAACTTTAAACGAGTCACAAGACTTTAGACTTTTCTCATGTCAATCAAAGTTTTGATACGTATTACAGTTTTTACACAATCGCACCACCTGGAACCCTTTTGGACGGTTCTACCAAGAACCCTTTTAAAACCCTTTCTTCAGGAAAGGGGTTTTAAAGGGTTCTCTGGATCAAAATGGTTCTTACTGGAACCATTAGTGTTACCAAGAACCCTTGAAAAACCCTTTCTTCAGGAAAGAAGATAATGGTTCCAGGTAGAACCTCAGCCCTTGTAGAAGAACCCTTTTTAGAACCCTTATTTCTCAGAGTGTACGACGACAGTGGGCTGGGTTGAAATTGTTGTGGAAATTCTTTACATGACTTATCATTAAACCCCTCCTCTGTAACGGCCTCTGAAGGAATGCTTCTATATTCTTCTGGTGTGAATCACTCCTTCAGGATGTGTCTCACAGTCTCCTCCTCTCACATCTCTTGACGGTTTGACGTCATCGCTGCACATTTTCTGCTCCGTTCACCTTCACTTTGCCTCCAACTTCACACAGTCTCCTTGTCCCCCCCCCACACCCACCATCAC
This sequence comes from Microchirus variegatus, assembly GCF_963457635.1. Classification (NCBI taxonomy): domain Eukaryota; kingdom Metazoa; phylum Chordata; class Actinopteri; order Pleuronectiformes; family Soleidae; genus Microchirus; species Microchirus variegatus. The sequence goes on from NC_139808.1 coordinate 24,936,407, forward strand.
CACCGCCCCACGCCCACTTCCACTCACGTGCACTCATGCGTTCAGCATCTGCACCACCACATCCACCCAGTACTTTTCCTTCACTCCCCTCTCATTTAGATTTCTCCCTCCCCTCTCGCCTGGTTCTCTCCTTATGTTTCCTGATGTCTGGGTCACTCTGAAAAAGAAGAGCATCTCTGTATTGTTGGTGTTAATGCTTTTCAAGTCTTCGCAGAATCACAATAATCTATAATTAGGCACAGGAAAAAACAAGGATATACCAGCACTGCTGCTGTGTACTGTCGTCAAATATGAATGATTTCATTACTCCTGCTCTTTTTTTCTCTCTGACAATATTATTTCGAGCGTTATTTTAAAGACACACTGTGTCAAATATTTGGATGAAGTTGCAGCTGTATGGTCCTCACCTCCAAAAGTTAAAGGTGCATTATGTAATAAATCTAAAAACAACTGGCCATAAAATCCTCCTAATATGTCACAGAGACTCAGGAATAATGTTCATATAACAAACTGAACTCACCAACAACAACAGTACAGACAAAATATTTGCATTAAAAAAAAATATTTTGCAGACTGCAAATCATGTTTGTGTTTTTGAAATCATGTTTTAGCATGTGGCGCCACCTACCGCCGTCTACCTATCATTGCAGTCAGTAGAGTCTCAGCTGCCGAGCAACCACGGGTTGCCAGTTACGTCTGGAAACCAAACCTAAAAGACCTCGGTATTTTGAATTTGAATGTAGTAACCGTTTTTGGCCACATTCTTACATATGGCGCCTTTAAAGAGTTTGGGAACTAAATAAACCCTATTTTTTTTTACAAAAAGACAAAAACTAAGCACATCATCGCTACAATTTGAGTTATTTTGTCCGTTTTTGTGAACTATAATAACCTTGATCACCCATGTAGTCTTCTGTTATATGGAATCAAAACTCAAAAGGTGTTTAGTTTGTCCATTGTAGGCTTCTGTACAAACACAGTGATCCAAAATGGTGGCCGCAGTGGAGCTGACGTACTGTACGTACATTCAGGTAAAAGCAAGTACAATCATTTCATCTTTATACCTTTATACACTAGAACCTTTGAAACCCATGATGTACAGCACATGTGTCAAACTCAAGGCCCGGGGGCCAGATGTGGCCCGTCACGTCATTTTATGTGGCCCGCGAGTGATTAATTGGTCTAAAAAATTATGTGTTAAAATAGGTCTTAAAATGCTGCTTTAAGGCGTGCGTTGACCATAAACTACCTTTCCCACAATGCACGGCGATTGTGTTACTCGCAAAGTGACAGCATCCCGGCAAAATAACTTTTGTGTAAATAATAAAAAGTTATTTAGCAATATGTTGCAGAGTAGTTACTGTCACGGTTAGTTAGGAGTGGACCTGGAAGCAGACGGTATGTATATTTCAAAACAAAAGATATTTATTTACAAAAAGGTAAACATAAAACGACTTCCAAAACTAAAGGAAGTGATAGAGGATAGATTGAGATTGACAGAGAGAAAAAAAGGGTTTGCAGCTGCTACAGGGACGACTCGGCAGAATGGCAGCGTTCCAGCACGGAACGAACTCACTGGCTTGGAGACAACAGATGAGATTCCCAGGAGCGTAGGGAAACAGGAAACGACCAGTAAGTTCACGGAGGTGCAGGAGACGTGGCGACCTGGAGCGAGGAAAGGCGGGTGAGTATCCACAGCAGGTAAGTTCAGTGAGTAAGCGACTAGCATGTCTTTACCATGTAGCATGTAAAACGATCTGACGCCGGCGAAGAGGAATGGCTCCGCTTTTAAGACCAGCTGATTGCTCATCAGGAGCAGGTGAGGCGGAGCCGCGCAGGTGTAGACAATCACCGGCGTCTTGGGAGAAGTAGGTCAGCCACGCCCTCCTGCAGAGTCAGAGTGAGGAAGGAGCAGCAGCAGCAAAACACAATAACAATAATAATAGAAATGATGAGGAAGGTGTAGGTGGAATCGTGACAGTTACCCTTTTATTTTACATTTGTTTACATTTAGTTCCATTTATTCTGTATGACATTCACATCTGGCCCTTTGAGGGTAACCATTATGCTGATGTGGCCCTCAGTGAAAATGAGTTTGACACCCCTGACGTACAGTGATCCCATGCTGCTCTGAGCTTCAGTGGACAGGGATGAGCTGGTGTTGTCGCGCAGGTGTTCACGCGTGGAGAAAGTGGGTCACGCAGTTGCTTATTATGCTATAACTCAAACACAGTGAGTGTCTTTATACATTGTTTTAATAAAAAATCGTGCTCATTAAGGAGTTGTAAAAATAAATCAGGGTTTAAAAATACTGTTTAATGCATGTTAAAGCCTGTTTTGATGGTGCTATAATAAACCCTTTTGCAAACAGTGACATAAACAGTGACATTCATCAAATTTGCATGCCGGGATCAGGTTACACAGGCGACAGGATCAGAACTCTTATGACTGTAAAGGCTCTGTCTCACTACAATATTCTACCATGATGCAACACACAAAAATCTCCTTAAAAGCTGTTATTGTTTTCCCACTAATTCTTTACAAACGTCCCCTTTGAAAGTGTCTATCTCTGTTGCAGAGCATATCTCACAGGCATTTATTGAAATATAAAGCACCAGGTAACTTGTAATATGAAAAAAATCGAAGAACCTTATATGGTTCTACTTAGCACTTTTATTTCTAAGAGTGTATACACTGGAAATAAGTGTTCCAAAATGTTCCTTCTACAAGGTCTGAGGTTCTACCTGGAACTGTTTGCTTCTGAAAAACCCTTTCCCAAAGAAAGGGTTCTTCAAGTGTTCTTGGTAACACTAATGGTTCCAGTAAGAACCATTTCAATCCAGAGAACCCTTTAAAACCCCTTAACTGAATAAAGGGTTTTAAAGGGTTCTTGGTGGAACCCTCCAAAAGGGTTCCAGGTGGAACCTTTATAAAAAGGTTCTACCTGGAGCCAAAAAGGGTTCTCTTATGAGCACAAGCCAAAGAACCTTATATGGTTCTACTTAGCACTTTTATTTCTAAGAGTGTATACACTGGAAATAATGGTTCCAAAACGTTCCTTCTACATGGTCTGAGGTTCTACCTGGAACCATTTGCTTCTGAAAAACCCTTTCCCAAAGAAAGGGTTTTATAAGGGTTCTTGGTAACACTAATGGTTCCAGTAAGAACCATTTTGATCCAGAGAACCCTTGAAAACCCCTTTCCTGAATAAAGGGTTTTAAAAGGGGTTCTTTTTATAAAAAGGTTCTACTTGGAGCCAAAAAGGGTTCTCCTATGAGGACAAGCCGAAGAACCTTATATGGTTCTACTTATGGTGGTTGAAACTTTAAACGAGTCACAAGACTTTAGACTTTTCTCATCTCAATCAAAGTTTTGATACGTATTACAGTTTTTACACAATCGCACCACCTGGAACCCTTTTGGAGGGTTCCACCAAGAACTCTTTATTCAGGAAAGGGGTTTTAAAGGGTTCACTGGATCAAAATGGTTCTGACTGGAACCATTAGAACCCTTGAAAAACCATTTCTTCCGGAAAGGGTTTTTCAGAAGCAAATGGTTCCTGGAAGAACCTCAGTCCTTGTCTTAATTGTTGTCTTAATCATGAATTGGAAAAGTTTTAAGGTTAAATTAAATCTTCGGCTTATAATTTGCTTTTTTTTGGTATTGAAATGACATCACTGGTGAGCTTGTCACCAATTTAATCAGAACTCTGAATCCTTTTTTGTGTGGAGCACAAACAACTGACCTGGATACTGGGAGGAGATTTAAAGTAGGAACAAATTCCCCCTCTCATTTTTATCTCCACTGACACACTTACACCTTTTCTTTTTTTTATATTATGGGGTGGCAGATTGCTCTACTGGGCCTGTGTGAGGACATGTGACAGACTAAAGAAGACCTTCAGCAGATGGTCTTTCATGCAGGAGCAGTGCAGATCTCAGGGCTGAGCACCTGGCCTCATTTATTCATTTATTTATTTATTTTTGGACAGCATAATCCTTTTATTTATTTATTTAGAGGTGCCATATGTAAGAATGTGGCCAAAAACGGTTACTACATTCAAATTCAAAATATCGAGGTCTTTTAGGTTTCGTTTTCTGACGTAACTGGCAACCCGTGGTTCTTCGGCAGCTGAGACTCTACTGACTGCAATGATTGGTAGACAGTGGTAGGTGGCGCCACATGCCAAAACATGATTTCAAAACATAAACATGATTTGCAGTCTGCAAAATATTTTTTTTAATGCAAATATTTTGTCTGTACTGTTGTTGTTGGTGAGTTCAGTTTGTTATATGAACATTATTCCTGAGTCTCTGTGACATATTAGGAGGATTTTATGGCCAGTTGCTTCAGATTTATTACATAATGCACCTTTAATTAAATAAAGCAGCAGCATAAGTATGGTTGCTGCAACAAGGCTGATGCAACAAGACAAAGGTTATTTTTTACACGTTTTCATCACTGAAATCACACGTAGCTTTTTTTTTTTTTTAAGTCCAATATATTATCAATAATAACAACGAAGCAGACGCTAAATAACCTGAAGAAAATCCAACATACAAAGGTGAATTGACAATAAGAAAATAAGAAAAAAAGAAGTGTGGCAGCTCGTCATGTGACCAAACAGGGAAGCTTTTTGTATAACTGTATGTCGAACTAGGAACAGGAAATTCAAGACGTTTATGTTACACAAGAGATACTGTAATTAGGATTATTTACAGTGTAATGCATATCTTTTTTACTCAGTTTATATATGTTTTTTTCAGTTATTTACAGTATTTTATTGTTCTTTATATTTATATTGTTTTATAATGTGGGTTCTTTTCAGTGTAATTTAATTTTTTTACTAACTTTATATAGTATTTTATTGTTCTTTACATTTATAGTTTCACATACTTTTTAATTACAAGGTTTTTCCATGTTATTTCATTCATTTAGAAAAAATATATATATTTTGAACTCATACATTTTTCGTTGATGTCAGATTATTTATAACATAATGGTGATGAACACTGGTTGGAAGGAAGGGCCCCCTGGGAATTTTTGCTTAGGGCCCCTACAGGCTCTGATTGGCAGTAACAGAGGGCCCCAAAATCAAATTTTGCTTAGGGCCCCATGGAGGCTTGGGCCGGCCCTACATTTTATTATGTTGTGTCTGCCAGTCCAACAGTGTGTAGATGATCTATTTATATTATTGGTTCAACAAATCTAAAATAAAAACACAACTTCCTGTTTCTTTGCAGCACTTTGGCAACACTATCTTCCCGTCAACTTCTTCCTTCTGAGCTGCAGTTTGACCCCACATCTCCACATCTCCACCTCACCCTTGTTTATTATAGGCGAGCGGCGTGACGTCACGTTTGAGTGACAGCCCGCACAGCCAATCACCTTCTAATCCGGGCACAAAGGCGGGACTTCCGGTACAGCGCTCCAACATGGCGGCGAGGTCGCTCTACTGAGAGAACAGTTTAAGCCCCCAGAGAAGTTCGCGGAGTTTTGAGTTACATTTCAGCCCGCAAAGACTGCACCTGTAAGCGGATTGCCGTGTGTGGATTACTGCTGTCGGATTACGGACATGAAGGGGAAAGAGCGGTCGCCGGTGAAAAAACGCTCCCGGGCGCCAGAGGATAGCAGAGACCGAGGAGGGAGTCACCCAAGCGGGAAGAAGCCCGGAGCTCTGTCGACGGTTGGTAGCAGCGGCAGCAGCAGCAACGGCTCCGGTCAGAGCGGAGCTTCTTCCCGGAGAAGTTTACACGGCGAGAAAAGAGACTCGAGGGAAATGGACGGACATAACAACTCGTTTAGCCGCAACGGCGGCGGCGGCTACGACTACAGAGTCGCGTCGGCGAACAAGCCGCACGTTGGCGCTGACGTCTCCGCGGAAGCAGCCCGCTCCTCTGCACGCAGCGAGCCGCGGCCTCCGCCGAACCCGGAGAGCGAGTACAAGACTCTGAAAATAAGCGAGCTGGGCTCCGAGCTCAACGACGAGGACATCGAGGACGGACTGTTTCACGAGTTCAAGAGGTTCGGCGACGTGAGTATCAAAATAAGCCGAGAGAGCGACCAGCGGGTGGCGTTTGTGAACTTCAGGAGGCCCGATGACGCCCGGGCGGCGAAACACGCCCGCGGCAAGCTGGTGCTGTACGACCGCCCTCTGAAAATAGAGACCGTGTATATGAACAGACGTCGAAGTCGCTCCCCTGTTTCTAAAGACAATTTCCCCCCCGGACACAGACATGTCCCCTCTCAGAGACAGCTGTCTCCCACTGGTTTGGGGTACAGAGACTACCGGCTCCAACAGCTGGCTATGGGTCGCCTCACTGGACCTCCTCCCCCTCCTCCTCCACCTCCTCCTCCTCCTCCTGCTGCACCTCCTCATATTAGAAACCTGGAACGAGAGAGAGACTTTTCTATGTACGAGGCCAGGAGCCGGCCACATTTTGTCCCCGAGTGTGCCGTCTTCCGCGACGAGGACGCCGTGATGCCCGAGGACGACCAGCGGGCCAACAGGACTTTGTTTCTGGGCAACCTGGACGTGACCGTGACGGAGAGCGACCTGAGGAGGGCGTTCGACAGGTTCGGTGTGATCACAGAGGTGGACATAAAGAGGACGGCGCGGGGACAGAGCAACACCTACGGATTCATCAAGTTCGAGAACCTCGACATGGCCCACCGCGCCAAAATCGCAATGTCGGGCAAAATTGTGGGCCACAGCCCGATTAAAATCGGCTACGGCAAACCCACGCCCACCACCAGGCTGTGGGTGGGCGGGCTGGGACCCTGGGTTCCGCTTGCAGCGCTGGCTAAAGAGTTCGACCGCTTTGGCACCATCAGAACTATAGACTACAGGAAAGGCGAGGCGTGGGCTTACATCCAGTACGAGAGTTTGGACGCCGCTCAGGCTGCTTGCACCCACATGAGGGGCTTCCCTCTCGGTGGCCCCGACAGGCGACTCAGGGTGGACTTTGCGGACACGGAGCACCGCTACCAGCAGCAACAGTTTGTGCAGCTCCCCCTCCCACTGCCTCACTATGACTTGGTCCCAGAGCCCTTTGCCCACTGTCTGACCGACCCGGTGAGAGTCAGAGAGAGATCACCTCCCCTCCCTCCTCACTTCAGAGACAGAGACCTGTACCCCGCAGCCGAGTGGGCCGGCCTGGGCGTCCACGACAGGATACGCGGGGCGGCCTTCGATCCCATCGATCGCCTGGAGAGGCGTCCACGCGAGCCCTGGTCAGTCGAGCACGTGCAAAACAGGGACCTGAGCCGCAAAAGGAGACCAGGGGGTGACGGCTGGTGGCTGGAGCGTTCGCCCGACGGCGGCGACTACGGTCTGCCCCGTCACGGCACCTCGCTAGAGCGGAGCCCCGGAGTAGGCGGCGGTCGAGACCCGGGGCGGTACGGCGACGTCGAGCGGATGCCTCGCCCCGTGAGGCCCTCCCCTGTCAGAGAGCAGCAAAACAGCAAGGACGGCGGCTTTGGAGATAAGAGACGGAGAACGCTGAGCCCAGACAAGGACTACAAACGCAAAGCCGGCGACTCGTCGACGAAGAGTCCGGCAAAGAAGGAGGAGCGTGCTGAACAACCTCCTCCCTCCTCCTCCTCAAAGTCTACCCAGCAGTCTAAGGCAGCATCAGGAGGACACTCGAGGCTGAGTCAGGTCTGGCAGGGCGCTCTCCTGCTGAAGAACAGCAGCTTCCCCACGTCACTGCACCTGCTGGAGGGCGACGTGGCCGTCGCGACGAGTCTCCTGGTGGACGGCCCCGCAGGCGGTCAAGCGTCCCAGCTGAAGATCAGCCAGCGCCTTCGCCTGGACCAGCCCAAGCTGGACGAGGTGTCCCGTCGCATCAAGGCCAACGGCTCCAGCGGATACTGCGTCCTGCTCGCCATGCCCGGGAAGGAGGACGAGGCCCAGGACGCCGGCAGCTCCCTGGAGAGGCCGCTGAAGAACCTGGTGTCGTACCTGACGCAGAAGGAGGCGGCGGGCATCATCAGCCTCCCCGCGGGGGGTGGCGGTGGCAAGGAGCACACGGGAGTCCTTCACACTTTCCCTCCGTGCGATTTCTCAAAGCAGTTCATGGATGCCTCTGCCAAAGCCTTTACCAAAGCAGAGGATGACTATATGGTGGTGATCATTCTCAGAGGAGCAGCATGAAAGATAGAGAGAGAGAGAGAGAGAGGGAGAAAAAAAAGTGCCAATTATACAATTTGTGAACTGTTGAACTGTGAATTGGGGAAAAAAAACAGGGAAAGTTCTTGCATTGAATCCTGCGTCTACTCCTTTTTTAGAAATGAAAGCCACATTGAATTTAACACTTTTTTTTTTGCTAAATTAATTTCCTTGATAATGAAATAGTTGAGGTCACATGATGCCATGCATTTGTTTGCTACTTATTCCACTGGTAAATGTGAAAAAAGTCGCAATCATTCATTTTGATTATTTTATATCATTTAATCCATTGGCAAATAATAAGAAACTAAGAAGAACAGCACTCAGCCTTCGTCTTATGTCAGTTTAAAATCATTCTGATCTGAAGTTTGTAGAAATATGATGTTTGTGCAGATTTTTTTTTTGTCTCGCTTGCTCTAAAGCTTTACCCAAATTGTCATAAATCAGGTTTGACAACTTCTACTTCAAGATACACATTTTTGAACAGCAGAAATAATCATATTTGTCAGTTTGGTATCTGGTCTTTACACGACGCCTCTGAAGTACTCGATCAACTTTAGATGTCAGTGTTTAAGTGCGATACGAATGCAGTTATTCTTGTGTGTTTTTTTTTTTTAACTAAACATCCATTTTTGCACGATGAGTGGACACAAGTAGTAAGAACCTGTTCATTATGACGCAGTTCGTGAATCTGGTCTCTGTAAAAAGGTTTAATTCCATTCTTTAAACGCCAAAAAAAGAGTGGTTTCAACTGTCGTAACACGCGTCTGCATTGGGCTGCGTTTTATTTTGACATAATATTCAGGTTTATTCTTTTAAATCCCTTTTTCTTTTTTTTTTACAAAGAATAACAAGAAATAAGTCTCACTAATCCAAGATATATCGCTTAAATTGACTAAATACAGTTGAAGAGACTCTTATTTTGAAGGTTCCCTCTGCTTGTGTCCTTTCCCTTTGTTTCACGAGCGTCACATTTCATTTAGACAAACACCTGTGGGTTAAATTCGACTGTAAACCTTTGTACTCTTAAGGCGAAGATGATATAGTGACCTATAAACGTGCGCCACGACCAATCAGACATCAGCAACGATGGACTCTTGTGTTGCATACGCCTTCCTTCTGATTTTGATTTGTTGATCTCGTGATTGCTGTGTTTTCAAATGGAGGAAAAAAAAAAAGAAATGTGTTTTTGTTGTTGCTGTAAACTCAGGATATCTGGATAAAGAGAGAGAGAGATGGAGAACATCAGTGGCCTAAAGACGTTTACCCTAACTGTCAGAAAAAAAAAACAAGCAAACACACAAAGTGCAAAACACGCACTTGATAGATTTTGTCTCAATAAATTTACTCTTTCGTGGGAAAAACACCACCTTTTGCCTTTTGGAAGACAGCTTTTGTGACCTTTTCTGTTCTCTTGGAATTGTCTATCAAACTAAATCACTTTGACAGCAGGAGCTTTTCTTTCCCTCCCCCCCCCGGGAAGGGTGAGAATATGGAAAGTTCTGTGTTTTCATTTGTAAGATTTGACCGTTACTGTTACGTTAAACCCAGAGTCGCCACGACTTGGAAACGGCCGTTTGTCGACAAAGTCGCTGTGGTCGTCCGCAGCCTCTCAACCCGGAGCATCTCAAAAGGCCCCTGATCGAAGGAAGCTTCTGTTTGTTAATAAGGTGTTTGTTTCTCGCACGTTTGGAAGCTTTTGAAGAACGTCTCTGCTAGGGCCAGACTGACATCTGATCCGCTTTGAGAGGAGAAGCCGTTTTCCTGTGCCGTTTTTTTAAGTTGATGTGTTGATGTCGTTGTGTTCGTTTAAAAAAGAGATTCTGTGCAAAAGTCTGCACAAAAAAAAAAGAAAGAAGAGTCAGGATGTTTCTCACGGAGATGACGCCGCCGCCGCCATCGCTGCCACTTCGTCTCAGAACTGTCGTCCACATCCTGTGTCTGCACGGAGTCGAAGGTTCCTCGGAGGTTTGAGGCCAAAAGGGGCGGAGTCTCAGCTTTTATGCAGTCTAAAGGTAAAGTATACAGATGACTCAGTATGTGTTTACATGCTGTACACAAGCGATTTCTGTGTGTTTTCTTACTGATCTAAATGTTCTATTTGGGGGGAGGACGTGCAAATATTACACATCATTGAGCAGGGGATGGTTTTAAAATACAGCAGCAGATCATAAAATATCAAGGTGTCATGTCATAAGTGAGTCATGGTCCTCAGTGGAAAACTACTGACAAAAGTAGTGGTATGAAGAAATGTGACTAAAAGTGATCTACTTGCGTTTAAAAGCTCTGCATTAAAGGAAAGAACAGGTTTAAAGTGGAAAAACAAAACCTAAAAAGTCAATTAGGAATAGTGTTTTTACACTAAAATCTATACTGTATCCTTTCAACAGATTAGATTTAAAGTGATATGCGACGTTTGCCGTCACATAAATGTAGTGTAGAAGTAAATAAAGTAGAATAACATTGCCTTGGATTTGAATAAAAAAGATTAAAGCTTGTTTATTTGTAGAATTGGAGTAATTGGCGAGTTGCTGTAGTTGATCGTCAAACATGAGGGTTTACCGTGCGTCACGTTAAGATAACGCCGGGAAACACCAACGTAATTCAATAATAATCTAATCTCTAGCATCAAATTTGGTAATCTCTCAGTTGGTCAGCCCAGATTTTCTTTGAACACATGGTTTTATAATTTGATTAATATGTGGAAAATTTGTTAATGACATTAACTCTTGTCATTATGGTGAAATTGAGAGAGAATTCTGTTGATAACGAATACTAAAGTAAAGTAGACTGAGCCTCTGTAAATGTTACAGTGAGATGCTAAATGTGTAAGAATTCAATTTTAAATACATTTACACCTGTACAAGCTAAAATAATTGATTTAACCTGAATAAATAATACGTTTTTTTCTTTTTCTTTACTTGTTAAATTAAAATAATTCCACATTTCAATCTGACAGAAAGTTAATTTGTAAATAAAAATAACACCTTTTAACAACCGTACAACGTCACAATCTATTTTTTTTTTTAATTTTATAACTACTTTTCATTTAAATCTTGTGTTCCATGAGTGTGTTGTTACACTGTGGAGTGTTTCAGGTCGTTTCCTCAGCTCAGCAGCACAGAAGAAGGAAAACCTGTTGTCCCCCATACTCCACACCACACCTCGGTGAGTACAGTTTTAAACTTGATTACTTATTACACATTTTTATATTCATAAAGCTGTTTGTAAAGGTTGTCAATGAAATGAAATGTTTTCTTGAATAAACAGTGCCATACTTGGAAAAACCCACTCCTGTGTCTCTGACTCTATTCTTCAGTGAGAAAGTATTATTATTAACAGTGATTTTTGAATGGTCTCGTCCTGTCTTTACTCTTTTTGTCCTCTAGAGGGCAGTGTTACACAGTGTGATATCCAGAGCAACCAGAGAACATGAGGATTTATATATGAATAATGTCATTATTTTATACACTTGACAAGAGGAGGTTTAATTTATTATAAAGTATTTGTGTAAATATAATATAATAAATATAATAGTGTGTATATGTATGTATATGTGTGTATATATATATATACACGTGTATATATATGTGTATATGTATATATACACATATCTGTGTATATGTATGTAAGTATGTATGTATGTATATATATGTATGTGTGTATATGTATCTAAATTTTTATATATATGTTTATATACATATGTATGTATATATGTGTATTAGTATATATGTATATAATATATGGTGTATATGTGTATATATGTATGTATGCATATATGTGTATATATGTATGTATGCATATATGTGTATATATGTATGTATGCATATATGTGTATATATGTATGTATATATGTATGTATGCATATATGTGTATATATGTATGTATGCATATATGTGTATATATGTATGTATGCATATATGTGTATATATGTATGTATGCATATATGTGTATATATGTTTGTATGCATATATGTGTATATATGTATATTTACACATATATGTAAATATTTGCATATACGCATACATTTATATATACGTATATGTATGAATGCATATATGTATGTGTATATGTATATATACACGTATTTACGTGTATATATTACGTATATATGCGTTTTGTACATATATAAATACATATGTATATACGTGTGTGGTTATATTTAGAGATTTACATATAAACATGTATATGCGTACAATATATATATGCGTACATCTATATATACACGCATATATATGTGTGTCTAAAAATATCAAAATCAGTCTTATGCTTATACTACTTATACTAAACAAGTATTAGAAATGGCAATAAATGGTGAAATTACTACATGATATACTTTTTCTCCAGTTTTGCCTTCACCTCACATTTATTCCTCCAGCAGGTTTTTGTCACCTTTTTAAAAACCATCATTACTAAATCACTTGTAGTGATTTGAGTATGTCATGATGTCAAGCTGTTCCACCAAGTAAAAATCTGCTCTGAATGAGTAAGTCAACCTCTAACAAAATATCCTCCCTCTGTCTTTCAATCACTCACATTAATCCCAATATTATGCTCATTCCACAGCAGCTTGTTCTGTGACCACTAGATGGCAGAGGACTCGCCAGCGTCCATGTGACTCTCCTGGGAGGAGGAGCCTGAGCAGAGGATGAGTCATCTCACTTAGAATTCACTCTTCAAATACACAGGAGGCAAATGCCACAGCCATTCGCTGTGTGAGCAGGCGCTGACTCCCAGTCACACCATCTGTGTCTATGATCTGAGGGCTTTTCTTTAGGCCTGCTGCTTTTCATCTAATTATAATCTGTGTGACTTAATATTCAATTTAAGCATGTGCACACACACACACATGCACATGTAATTCATCATAGGATACTGCAGTGTTCTCACTTCCTCGCCTTAACCCCAGTTCCTCAGAAATTAGGTTCTGCCTCATTGGGACCACGTTTTTGGTCAGAGTTTATGCCAGAAAAGCTACTAAAAATGTACACAAAGCCATAATGAATCGTCTTCCGTGTGTTCTGAACGCCGTTAATTAATGCTTGTTCTGTTCTGCAGTTTTTCAAACGGTTAAACCTCGTTACACACACCTGGCTGCTGCTGCTGCTGCTGCTGCTGCTGCTGCTGCTGATGATGCATCCACTGATGCGTAAACATGGTAACACTAGACAGCGACTGGGAGCGTTGACAGCAGCGTCAAAACCTCTCCTCTTCAATCATTCATCCAGCACAGGAGATGTAGGGCAGCAGGTAAGATTTCACTCTGCGGCAAACCTGCACACACCACAGGCTCCAGTGGCTACACAAAAAACAACAACAATATCACTCATTCAAACACTGGCCCTACTAGACTACATGTATTTGGATTAACTGTATAGTAAGTGTGCCAGGGACATGTGTAATAAAAACACGAATCACACACAAAAACAATCTTAAAACGATAAAAAACAGTTTTGCCCTAACTGATAAAAAACTGGACGTAACGATAGAAACCATTTTAAAACCATGATTGGTTCCCAGGGATCCAGATCATGAATCAAAACACAATCACCTCAGTTTTATCTTCAGTTCAAAAGTTAAAAGCCACCCATTCCTTGATCGTAGTTGGTTGTATATACATTTGCGAACCATCTGCATAAAAAATGCTAAGAGACACCCTGCTTTTTTAAGCTAGGAGTAGGTAAAGTGCAAAAAAGAATAGGGCCCAGAATTGAGCCCTGGGGGACACCACAGGACAGAGGGTCAGTGGATTAGGAAGCATCACCTCAAAGCACAAGCATGTCATCACTATCAGTACATGATAAGTAGCATTGACATGAAGTTTAAGATTATGAGACCGTAAAAACTGACTTCAACATACACTTATTGGTCACTTTATTAGGTACACATGACCCCCTTAATAAAGTGGCACCTAGGCCCAGTTGTTCAAAAAATGTAATTCAGATCAAAATGATCCAGATTTGGAAATCCCATTTTTTGCTATCCAGGATCAGGTAATCCGGTAATCCATCTTTGGTTTTTTAAAGCAACATTGGATTGGATCGCCCTGATCCGGATACACAGTTTTCAGGATTACCTAATCCGGATTACCAGCTATGTAAAGAACATGTAGAAGAGCCAACATTGGGTCACTTTAAGAATTTATTTTGATCATTAAGATCATTTTTATTTTTTACGTTCCTATACTGAAAGGCTTAATTGGTAGCCTAGGTCTACTTTATTACTGTAACAGTTAGACAAGTCAAGTGCAAAATATAAATAAAAGTATATACACTAAATGATCCAAATGTATTATTTGACCAATTTTAAAGTTTTACTACATTTTCTCCTTCCTGAAATCCACCTTGAAACCCTAACCCCTTGTTGGGATCAGGGTATTCCTGTTTTTTTTGGGGGATCAAAATGATCCTAATCCTACTGAAAAGTTTTGAACAACACAAACAGAAGGTTTGGGGTGAATTCCAATTCTTTGCTTAACCCTCAATCTCAAAAATGCGCTCCCTCTAGTGCAAGTGCTGTCCCGATTCTCAGAAAAATTAAGGAGGGGCGAGTTTAAGGGCTGTATCGCCCTCAATATTGAGATTTTCCAAGACCACCCTTGGGAGCAAGGGCTACCCAGAATGCATTGCGTGTTTTGACAGAACAAAGATGGCACCGAAAGCAGTGAAACGAGCGATCGTTTGCTATGGTTTACTTTTCAATAAGCCGTGGTGTGTGGTAACTGTCAGCTGAATATGTCCGTGTTGTGGTATTTGTATGAGTATCATCTTATAACTAACTGACAACCTAATAACTTGACTGACAAACGGATCGTACTAAATAATCCTGACGTAAATGTGTTCTTCTTCTTCTTCTTTTTTGGATTTGACAGACTGGACGCACCTTTCGCGTTATTCTGCCCCCTACAGTCTGAAGACGTATCTGCATTTAAGGGGTGTCCCATTTCTAAGTGACAAAATAACCCTCAACACTTGGTTTTGAGGTTAAGATTAAGGGTTGAGATTGAGGGTTGAGCTTGAGGGTTAAGATAGGAATTGGAATTGGCACTTGATCCATTTCCAAACTAGGATTGGATTACATGATCTGATCCAATTTCAGAATCCTTCTTTCCCTTTTGAACAACCCATTTTCCAGATTTGATCCAATCCGATAAGCAGAATCCGATCAGAACAACTGGCCCCTGGTGTCAACCAATGATGCGTTCAAAGTCACTTAAATCACCGTTCTCTCGCCTTCTGAGGCTCAGTTTGAAGTTCAGCGTGTTGTCGAGTTGCTGCCACGTGATTGGCTGCTTAGACGTTCGATCTATTACAAAGCGGCTCCCCGAAGTGAAACATTATCGTAGCATCATATAGGCTAATCATTTCAAATGGAGAATCATCCGGAGATGTAATGACAACATGCTTCAACTGAACTGAGCTGAGCTTCAAACATCAGCACGTCTGGGACCAGTTTATAACTCGTCGACTGTTGTGAAACAAACAGACGAGAGAGAAAGAGCTCTGCTCTCAGGAGATCTCAGGCCCTCATGGCCAAATAAGGACGGAAAAGACGGCAACGATGACCGCTGCCAGAAGAAAGTATGTCTGTGTCGGACAGGTGGAATAAATATGACACTCTGTGATCTGTGTAGTCTCCCATCTTCACACTTTTAACGCTTTTGTTTTCCACAGTTAGACAGATATCACCATGTATCGCTATATTGATTATCGAAGAATCGCTGTATCGTGTTATTATCGGGATTAGAGCTGAAACATTAAATTGATTATTAATCGATTACTAAATGAACCGACAACCGTTTTATGGACATTTTATGGACCAAACCATTGATCGAGAATTTAATCGAAGGATTAATCGATTACAAAAACAATCATGAGTTGCAGCTCTGATTGGTATCGTGACACTATAAGTATTACTATCAAAACAAAGTGAGCAGCTGATTAGTTCACAGTTAAGCTAAGCTAAACTAATACACAGTGTCTACAGATACTGTATCACAGAAACACTTAAATATAACGGGCTGTCAATATAATTCTTTAAAGGCACCATATGTAAGAATGTGGCCAAAAACGGTTACTACATTCAAATTCAAAATACCGAGGTCAGAGCCGTTTCTTGCTTTATGCGGACTATGCAGCTGCATAGGGCCCCGCAGCCACCAGGGGGCCCCCAAGCTGCAAGTTCAGACTCATATTTTATTATATTTTTGAGGCTTAAAAGTACCTGTCTTTATTTGCATGTATTGCATGCATTCATTATGCATATATTTGCAAAGCATGTAAGTGTTTGTTGGGTAATCAGGTAAAAATCCCATTATAATCCATTATATTTATTCGTGGGTTAAAACTGTTTTATGTTATGCTACCTTGTTATGCTACCTTGTTACCTGCTGCATCATCACAGAATATATGAAAAAGTTAGGAATCTCTACCTCGAGTTTGAAAAAATAGGTTTCGTTTTCTGACGTAACTGGCCACCCCGTGGTTGCTCGGCAGCTGAGACTCAACTGACTGCAATGATTGGTAGACGGCGGTAGGTGGCGCCACATGCAGAAACATGATTTCAAAATATAAACATGATTTGCAGTCTGCAAAATATATTTTTTTTAATATAAATATTTTGTCTGTACTGTTGTTGTTGGTGAGTTCAGTTTGTTATATGAACATTATTCCTGAGTCTCTGTGACATATTAGGAGGATTTTATGACCAGTTGCTTAAGATTTATCACATAATGCACCTTTAATATTTATGTTTCAAAAAACTGCAGCTCCGTTCTTTGTCGACATATTTTAATGATCATGAAAAACAGGAACAGTAACGACTGTATTGACAGCGTCTTGTATAATACAGCAAAAACAAAAACACACAACAGAAGTTAAGTCATTATATATACGGTAGGATTGCATATATGAAAAAACACAGGGTTGTGGTTTAAGAAAAAACAAGTGTATGGACTGTAAACACTCATGATTGAATCTAAATGCATATAAGTAAATCTTTGGTTATAAGAGAAATGTGTACATTAAAAAAAAGGAGTATGTGATAGATACAGCATCATCTAATAAAGTTTATTCAGCTACAATATAATGCTATCACACACACACACACACACACACAATACTCACAGTGTTATATTGATTTTTCAGAACTCTGAACAGACAGTGAATCAGGATCAACAATCAACTGAGGATTAACAACATATTGTTCCTTCAGAATAAAAGCACTGGGGCCGCTGCTTTTTTTGTTGTTTATTTAGTGTTATATTACAATGTACGTCTATGTCTGATCTTTAATACAAATTTAGTCTCTTATTATTAGTAGTTTGACTTTAAATAATTATTTTTAATCCAACATTGTTTTGGACATTGTGTAACTTTAAATGGCTTTTTAAAAAAAATGACTTTTTCCATGTCCTTATGTGTTGTTGAGTCGGTTATAATTCATTTTATATTGCATTTTTTGGTAGTAATATAAAGTAGCAATTATTGTGCAGAAGTCACAAAATTAGACAGTTTTTCTTTTATTTTTGCTCCTAAAAAAATAGCAGAGCGAACTCTGAACTGTGATGTATTTTCAGATTTCACAAATTCAATCCGATTTTTAAATATTTTTTAAATGTACTGCTTTCAACCGTCGACAGTTTTCACTGTTATGAATGTCACTCTTTATTATTTTTATTATTATTATTTTATTTTTCGTTTTTATGGAATTTCAGTTCAAACCTCAATTGGACAAATTTGCCATTATTGTATATTTTTCTCATAATATTTGATTAAAAATGTTCAAACTATAGAGCCGTGTTTCTCAAACTTCAAATTATTATATTAGGATGCTTTTATTTAATGAAATTGAAATGCAATTTCTCCCCAGAAACATTTAAATGTCACGTCTTTCATGAAACTTTATAGAGATTCAGTCCCTGAACAAATTGTCTTTCTTGTATAGTATCATATAATGACATGAACAAAAATAACTACCTATATCAACCTGAATCAGTATTTCATATGGATTTGCCTGTTCATAGTCAGTAGTTATATGTATATTGATGTAAACAACTATGTCATCTGCATATGTGGTGATTTTCATCAATGGGAACAGCTACAACTCCACATATTGTATGGTTTAGCTGAAAAATCTTACTTTTTTCCATACCAGGCAAACAAAATTTTGCTAAAACACATAAAATTTGCTCAGTGGAAAGTGATTTAAA
Source organism: Microchirus variegatus (assembly GCF_963457635.1). NCBI lineage: Eukaryota > Metazoa > Chordata > Actinopteri > Pleuronectiformes > Soleidae > Microchirus > Microchirus variegatus. The sequence goes on from NC_139808.1 coordinate 24,954,787, forward strand.
ATACAGACGGTTTGATATGTTGACATAGCAAGTGTTCAAAGACATTTAGTTAACACGTACACGAACGAACTCACGGGAAAAATATATCTTTAAACTGATAAAAATTGCATAATAATCTTGGAATAATCTTTAACGTCGCGTGTTACTTCCTGCAAATCCCAGCAGAACCGAAACTTCATAGGAATGTAATTTAGGAATAAACTCACAGTGGAATGAAAACCTGATTTCTCTTCTTAAGCAGCAGCTTCCGAAACTTCGAGTATTATGTATAGTGTTAAGATTCTCAGTGAACTGTGTCATCTCTACGACGTTTTCATGCTGTTTTGTCTCAGGGTGTACATGCGATTCCTTGCAGGTTCAGACAATATTTTTTTTGCGGTAAAAGTAACCGCAATACGAGACAAATAATAACAAATCCTCATTATTTGTGCCATTGAAAATGCCACTTCTGCAAGATGTTAAGATAAAGGCCATAGATCTTCTTTTAACTGCGTATTTGAGTGTATTAAATGAAAGCTGTGAGGTATATTTTTTTTTTTAAGAAACAACGGAACGTGAATCTGTGCAACCACCGCCAACCGCGCGAGCTGACGAGAGCTCGAGCTTTGTTTGGAAGAAGATAAAACGTCTGAATCTTGCACGTAATTATGCAAAGCCGCCAAAAATCTCCTCGAGGGTGTTCGACTCGGATCGAGCCGTCACATGACCATGGGGGTGTCGGAGCACACGGAGCTCACGGACTCCGCGTCAGACCTCCTCCTCTCCCTGGTTTCCCCCTGCAGCTCCTCGTCTTCCTCGCCTATCGGATTCAACCTCCCGTTGTGCTCCACCTGGTCCTTGATCTCCTGGAAGCCCATGTGTCTGAAGGGGAAACCGCCGCCACCGCCTAGGCTCTCTTGCCCCGCGTCCTTGCACGCTTGGGTGATGCTGACGGTGGACGAGTTGAGGCTGTCTCTGGGGTCGGTCTTTTCCAGGCCGTAACCCGGACAGCAAGGGCAGTTGCAGGGCGTGAGGTAGAGGTAGATGAGAATCATCACCAAACTGACCAGACACGCCACGAGCGTGGTGTAGGCCGTTTTGAGGTTCTCCAGACCGCTGGTCTTGGTGGAGTTGAACACCACGACGGTGACGTAGAGCGTCTCGTTGAAGGAGTCGCTCGTAGCGTAGCAGGTGTAGACGCCCGAGTCTTCCGCCCTCAGGGGCCCGATGGAGAGGCTGCTGTCGCGCCGCATCACCGCGCTCGTGTTTGCCGCAGACAGCGGGACATTCCCGGGCAGCACCCAGCTCTTCTGCATGTCCCTCTGCCTGGTATCGCAGTCCAGCACCAGGAACTGCTCGAGGAACGCTTCCTCGTCCAAAACTTTGACCTCACTGCAGTTCAAACTGACCCTGTTCAGATCCATTATAGCCGTTTTCTCCTTCTTCTGCCCCGGTAACACGCAAGTGTGGCTGGTCCTGAAGTCGGTCGCCGAGCTGAGGTCCCTCAGGTGCCAGCGTGCCACCATGTCGTACAGCTGGCAGGTGCAGGGCAGGGAGTTGTTGTGAAAGAACAGGCCGTTCTTGATCCACGCGGGCAGAGCTTGGAGCTCATGCAGGGGCAGGACTTTGATCCGGTTGGAGGAGACGTCCAGGAGCCTGAGCGTTTCCAGCCGGCTCCGCTCCTTCACCAGCTCCAGGGGGAAGCGCGAGATCTGGTTGTGGCTCAGGTAGAGCTTCTGCAGGTTGACGAGGCTCGAGAAAGCGGTGCGGTCTATCTGGGAGATGCAGTTGTTGTAGAGCAGCAGCACCTCCAGGTGCTCCAGCGGCTCGAAGATGAACTCGTCCAGCAGGCGGATGCAATTGGACGACAGGTCCAAGTACTGGAGCTTTTTCACCGACACGAACGCCTCCGAGGACAGAAAAGTGAGTCCGTTGTTGTTGAGACTGAGGCTGTGCAGTCGGCCGAGTGTCACGGAAGTCCACTCGGCGCGCAGCCGGGTGATGGAGTTGAAGCTCAGGTCCAGGACGGCTGTGTACCGTGGAAGACCTGTGGGAACGTTGGTTAGGTTCATCTTGGAGCAGCTGACGATGTTGCTGGCACACACACAGGTCTTGTGGCAGTCCAGGGGGCTTCCTATCAACTGTGCGCCGACTCTCAGCGTCGGTAACGACAACAACGCAAAAGGTACGAGCGTGGCTATCAGGCTCATTCTCCCGAAAGCTGCTCCAGTGGCTCTGCGGGAAGTGATGATCGAGTCCCCCATCGTGTCAGGATGTGAAGCTGAAGGACGTGTTCACCTCGATGTTGTTGCAGTGGAGAGAGATAGAGAGAGAGAGAGAGAGAGTCGTGGAGCTGGAAAGACAAATTGCACGCACGCACACACACACACACACACACACACACACACACACACACACACACACACACACACACACACACACACACACACACACACACACACACACGGCAGCACAATGAGTTCAATAAATCAACACCGCTCGTTCTGCTCAGATAATAAAGATGCAGATTGAAATGCAGCACATTTTTGTCTAATGCAGTCAGAGCACTGCAGCATACAGGTCACTATTAAAGGGATAGTTCAAGTTTTTTTTTTCCTATTTCTCCACATTAACCTTGTTCCCTGGTGTCCTAATGAACATTTGGTCAAAATACCTTGAGAATGAAGCACCACAGCAGTTCAATCACCCTGAACAAAGCAGCCCCGTTGAGAACGCTCTGTTTTTGAGTGCCTGTCTCTTTAAATATGCAAATGAGACACAGGAAACCACGTCATCGTCACTGAGGCTAACGGCAGCTAACAGCAGTTAGCATTTGGAAAAGCCGTCATTATTGCCGTCATGTATAAAATGTAAATCCTCTGAGGCTGGAAGTTTGTGTAGAACTCTGTGCTGCACTGTGCAGCCAAGAATAGAACACTTCGCCGACTTCCGCATACTATCGCCCTTGTCTGCACTCTCTCGTTTTTTAGGGACAAAGCGGAGCTCTGCGGGACAACAATTCCAGGAATGTCTCATTGTGACGTAGCAATGAGTGCGGAAGTCAACATCGCTGTGTTTTATCTCCTGTACTTAGACCGAGGAGGACCACAAAAACATGACCGAGTCTTCTTTTTTCACACTTTGCCGACTCATAGGGCCTCCAGAGTCCCAAATATAAGTATTAAAACGGTTAAAAAGTTGATTTCGCATAATATGTCCCCTTTAAGCACACCTGTGTGAGATAATACATCGTCATTGCTGACTGTGCTTAGCGTGTCCCCTGCACAAGGAACCAGCTTGAGGCATGAATGGTGATTCTGAAAAAAACATGGCAGCGATCAAGGACACAAGGGAAAACAGGTTTTTAGCCACTTAACAAAAGGCTCAGCCAATAAAATCACCAAATTATCTCACAGCCTTTTCCTTTACTGGAAACAACAGGTTTGTGTTGCTTTGTTAGCTGCTCACTTCCAACACCAAAGTCCACAGAGAAAATCCACAATTTTTACATCACATCACACAGGAGTTGTTGCCTCCATCAGTGAGTTAAAAATGTGTGACCTTGTGTGACTTTGTTGCCTGGAATTGTTCCTTTTCAGCCGTTTTTAGCTGTATCCAGACAAAGTGACCAAACCAGGCCGTGTGCAAACTCCAGTTTCCAGTCAGAAGAAGGCTGTCTTAATGGCTAAATTAAGCCCCAGTTATTAAGCACCAGCATTTATGCATCACCGCAGTCAAGTTTGCTGGATGAACACTGGGATGTTTCCATCCAGCAGCAACCAGCTCGCCTTCATGTCCCTGTGCCTGGTATCACAGTCTAAAACCGGTACATTAAACCACACATTTAAGCAGGCATAGATTTAAGAGGAGTGAACCTTTGAGTCTTTAAAGTCTGTCTTTTTCCTCACGTCCACTCTGGCAGCCATGTTTTCAGTGACAGCGAGCGACTGGTGCACTCGGTGCTGATGTGGCCCCCTTTACACCTGGCATAGAATCCATAATCTGTGACCGGGTAGCGATCGGATGGCATTTACGCCTGGTATTAACATGCAACAGCTCCTGTGTCCACATCAAGATCTGATTACTATCTGATCGCAGTCATACCCCTTGTTATGTAGATTCCCAGCATCACATCCTGTGTGCAGTCACAGCATCATCAACGACAGCAATGACGGACACTTTTCGTAGCAGGGAAGACGTCGTCGTTGACGGGACCTTATCTATGTTCCCCGGGTCCTATGTTCCCCGCTTTGTATGTGACCGGGGAACATAGGACCCTTTCTCTAAAAAAGGGTCCTATGTTCCCCGCTGTTCACCCAAAGGGTCCTATGTTCCCCGCTTTGTATGAGACCGGGGAACATAGGACCCTTTCTCTAAAAAAGGGTTCTATGTTCCTTGCTGTTCACCCAAAAGGACCCCCTAAACCTACCCTACCCTAACCCCAACCCCAACCCTAACCCTAACCTTTTACCCTGGAGCTCCACACCCAGGCTTCCACAAAGTGGGGAACATAGGACCCTTTTTTAAAAAAAAAGGTCAGATGCTCCCCGATCGGGGGAACATAGGACCCGGGGAACATAGGTCCCGGGGAACATAGGTAAGACTTCGTCGTTGACATGTGGGAGACTGACAAAAGCAGAAGTTCATCTGTTCAATGTGGTCACACGTGGTCACTTTGTCCACCTCCCATAGTGGTTTGGCAGATCAGATTACAATCCGTCCTCAATGCCTCCCCAGTGTATTTACACCTGTACTTACAGCTGGTCAGGTAACCTGATATCTGATTGCAATCTGATCACAGAAAATGCATTTTAATGCCAGGTGTAAACGGGGGGTAGGGGGGGGTCTTTTGTGGCAAAATTCCAAAGCCATCCAAAGTGGTCAGCTTGTACGCATGTTCCTATGGGCTTAGACTCGTATTGTACTGTTTAAATCCCTCAATGTAAAGGCTTTTGCGGGTTTATTTCCACTTGCCGTACCTGCACATGTTACATTTCCATCCACCAAAGCCTCTCTCGGGTCAATAGCGCATAGAAATACTCCCTTGATGTTCCAGGTCGTGAATGACGATTTATAGCACCTTTTTTTTTTTTTACACCAAACCTAGCACTGATTCATCCACCGAGGCACCTATCCCTCTATATATCATCGAGGGTCCACGCAGTAACCTTTATCTAATAAAAAAATAGAGCTTTATAAATCCTCATTCCTTTCCTTATAAGAATATTTAATAATTTAAGGCCAACATGTGACACTGTAACAAGTGATCCTGCATGAATCCTTTAAACAAACTCTAAATTAACTCACTAATGGCTCCTACGACACTTATATACAAAATAAATAAATGAACTATCCCTTTAATTTGATTTATTAGTAAAAAAAAAAAAAATCACATTAATTAACATAATATGTAAACAACATCATCCTCCATCCCATCATCACAGAGTCAGAGACACGTTTGTGTCCACACTGCTGCTGCTGCTGCTGCTTTTACCTTTTCTGTCGGTTTCCAAAGATCCGATGTGGGAGCATCCATTCGGTTCGGGGGTTGGACGGCGTTTAACGGTCCCGATCAGCAGCAGGACAGCGACATCCTCCTCCTCCCCCTCTGCCTCTGCCTCTTCATCACAGCAGCAGCAGCAGCAGCAGCAGCAGCAGCAGAGACGCTGATCCGCGGTGATCACTGCTGGTCCCTGTTGTCCGTTATGTTGACGCACACAGGCTGCTGCTCCGAGTCAGAGTGAGAGGAGTCGGCGGTTGTCAGCGAGGAGGAGAGAGGAGAGAGGAGAGAGGAGAGAGGAGAGAGGAGAGAGGAGAGAGGAGAGAGGAGAGAGGAGACCATGTGACTGTTGATCTGTGGGGCATGTCAAACTCCCCCTCTCTCTCTCCTCCCTCTCTCTTCAGTTCAACTAATTAAGAAGACTTGTCTTGTTTGTTTGTTTTTTTTCCTGAGGACCAGTAGTCCTCATGGAGACCAAAACATGGTCCTAATGAGGCAGAAGAAGCCCAGTTTCCTTGCGACATGTTCCATTTAAGCATTTAGCGGACGCTTTCATCCAAAGAGGAATAAGATACAGAGAAGAAGAAGAAGAAGAAGAAGTCAGTGGACTGAGAGGGTGAGAGTGCAGAAGGAGATGGGGGTAAGGTGAAGTGCCATAGGACAGAAGATGCTCTTGGAAGAGCTGGGTCTTCTGGTAGCGCTCTGTAGGTCATTCCACCAGCAGTTATGGTTAAAGGTAGGATAGGAGATCATTTTCTGGAGCATTTTTAAAAAACTGTTTTGCTTAAAATCCTCTTCACAACCCATCCATCCATTATCTACCGATTTATCCTCCACCGGAGGGTCACAGTGGAGGTGCTGAGCCTATCTCAGCTGACATAGGGCGATAGGCGGGGTACACCCTGAAAAACAGTTCGCCAGTCCATCACAGGGCCACATACACTCTTAGAAACAAAGGTTCCAAAAGGGTCCTTCTACAAGGGCTGAGGTTCTACCTGGAACCATTTGCTTTTATTTCTAAGAGTGTAGTCGCCAAGGATAGTCATCTAAGCCTCGACCTGGTGACCCTTGAACTGACTGACAACCCCCCGACTCCCCTGCCCGACGTGTCCGAGATAGCTGTAGCATCGTTTTCTTCTTCTGTGGCAGGAATGCGTCCTATTCCCTGTGTCCAGACTTGTAGCGCCACTTGATGGCGAAGTGAGATACTACATGACCCTGATGCACGATGCTATACCAGGGTTCGCGATATGGGGCATGCATTTTTGTGCAAAAGTATACCAGGGCCATCGCAGTTTCAAGGGTTCTTGGGTAACACTAAGGGTTCTAGGGTAACACTAATGGTTCTAGTAAGAACCATTTTGATCCAGAGAACCCTTTAAAACCCCTTTCCTGAATAAAGGGTTACAAGTGGAACCTTTATAAAAAGGTTCTACCTGGAGCCAAACAGGTTCTCTTATGAGGACAAACCGAAGAACCTTATATGGTTCTACTTAGCACTTTTATTTCTAAGTGTGTATAGGACAGATTGGAAGACCCAGCTCTTCCAAGAGCTTCTTGAAGACAGACGGGGACGCTACCTCTGTTCTGGTAGCGCTCTGTAGGTCATTCCACCACCGGTTATGGTTAAAGGTAGGGTAGGAAATCATTTTCTGGAGCATTTTTTTTAAAATTCTCTTCACAGCCCGATTGTAACCAATTAATTCAAGCATTGTCACAAAAATTATAAATGTCATGTCTGTAAAAACACCGTCCAATTCATTGGATCGTAGGGTTAGGGTTACCTGGTTAGGGTTAGGGTTACCTGGTAACCATCGATCAAAGTGCCACCCTTCGTGCACTAATCGTGCGTGCTCAGAAGACAACTCCAGAGCGTATGCTAGCTCGCTAAAACCAACGAGACAATTGCAACAACGTTATGGCAGAAAAGGAGCCAACAACAGGTGTTGGACGCACATGAAAGATGTTTTTGGTTAAAACAACAGCCAAGAAAACAGTCTGATGTAGAGCAGATCCAAGACCAGCGGGAACATCGGTGCCGCGTTTGAACGGTGGCGACAACTGAGAGCCCAGAAAGGGCTGGAAAACTGATGACATTATGTCTTTGTGAACTCTGTGAGAGCATTTGTTGTTGTTTTTCATCATCACCTTGTCGTTTTTTTAACCAAGTATCGAAGAAAACCTCTGTGTATCTGTGTTCGTTGCGTGTTCCTGTGCTCTAACATGCAGTAAAGTGTGCCAGATATTGGTCATTATTATGGAAAAATGGGCAAAAGCACTTAGTCAGAGGACATTCTCTGGTCCTTTTATGGTTAAAAGAAATCCAGGCAGACATGAGGGTTAGGTGTTAAAGGGTTAATACAAATTACATTAAAAAAAATGCAGAATTGGGTGATAATAGAAAGTATTGTTTGTCATTGTGATGGCTTAACTAAATAACCAGCCCTCTAGAGTGACTACTGTATGTTGGTCCTTTACATAACTCATACGTGAGGATAGACAATTAGATTGTTTGCTATAATAGATTTTCCTGAACATTGTGTGTGCGTGGGTGTAGCTGGTTCACTGTATAATGATGTCTTCAATGACAAAGCTTGGTCTGCTGTTTCACCTTATTACAATGATGAAGGACAGGAGAATCCCTCCGTGTGTGTGTGTGTGTGTGTGTGTGTGTGTGTGTGTGTGTGTGTGTGTGTGTGTGTGTGTGTGTGCTGCAGCAGCCTTCAGCTCGCGACGTGACGTGAATGCAGCAATGAGGGATCAATGCGCTGAGTTCAGAGCGGTGTGCACACAGCAAGTGTTTCACATAAACCGGTTTGAATCCCGCAGTGAAGCAAAGAAAAATGGCCGTGACCACGAGCGAGAAACGACATGTGATCGTGCATTGGAAGCACTTTGAAGGAAGTCTTTTCTATGTATGTTCATGTTTTATTTGTCCTGTCAGGACCCTGCTCTTTTAGCTTTGGTGCCTTGGGCACATTAAACTGCATGAAAAGGCAATCGAAATGATAAATAACTCAAGTTCACTCCTTTGAAATATGCTCACTTGTCTAAGAAATGACTTTAGAAAAGTGCAACATCATTGGACAGAACCAAAAGGTCCTAACTTGTAACTTAAACATTTTTCTGCCCTAATGTCACTTGATTTCAACCATGAGACTAATATTTGACAGATTACCCAGTGCTGTGTACTTGTTGGCATACACTTAAAGAGCCAGTTCAACTCATAAAATGTACATTCCCACTTGCCAAAAAGTGATCGCAGCTCCGACCTTGTAACCTAAACATATTTCTGCACTTAAATCACTTGATTTCAACCATGAGACTAATATTTGACAGATTATACCTCACCCTGTCATTTGTACTTGTTGGCATACACTTAAAGAGCCAGTACAACTCGGAAAATGTACATTCCCACTTGCCAAAAAGTGATCACAGCTCCGACTTTGTAACCTAAACATATTTCTGCACTAATATCACTTGATTTCAACCATGAGGCTAATATTTAACAGATTATACTTCACCCTGTCTTTTGTACTTGTTGGCATACACTTAAAGAGCCAGTACAACTCGGAAAATGTACATTCCCACTTGCCAAAAAGTGATCCCAGCTCCTATCTTGTAAACTAAACATATTTCTGCACTAAAATCACTTGATTTCAACCATGAGACTAATATTTGACAGATTACCCAGTCCTGTGTACTTGTTGGAATACACTAAAAGAGCCAGTTCAACCCATAAAATGTACATTCTCACTTGCCAAAAAGTGATTACAGCTCCTACCTTGTAACCTAAACATTTTTCTGCCCTAAAATCACTTGATTTCAACCATGAGACTAATATTTGACAGATTATACTTCTAACCTCTAATTTTTACTTGTTGGCATACACTTAAAGGGCCACTACAAGCATTTGTTGCACTCGCCAACAAGGTTTTAATTTAGGCTAAAAATCACTTAGTTCCATGAGAAGCATTCACACAGTGCTCATGAAACACTGTCACTGGCAGTTTGCTTGGTGCATGCTCACAGATTCATGTGGCATTTATGTAGCATCAGGTGGACAAAACGGGAACACCAGCTGCAGAGAAGTGAACAATACACAGGACAGGTGCAGATAATGCACTAGCTTATGCTGAATTCCATTCAGATGTTTGCGTGTCTCTGTGCCTCCTGGCTCACTGTCACAGTGTCTGGATTCCCTGGGACACATGGAGAGAACAGAGGCTTTGTCAGTGATTAATGTAACATGTGTGATGTGTGACAGGTGGGAATGCATGCCGTGAAAAAGGCCAGCGCTAGATGTTTGATGACAGGATTGCGGGGCAGATGAATCGATGCGCGAGTGGTCCGACGCACTTAAAGAGCCATTCGACAGGACCAGGAACATAACAGAACATTCACCCCGAGACTGTGATGGTATAGTCTGAATGTTTGTTTCCCTTCTACATGAGTGTCACTGGTGCTAATCTCTGCTGACGTAGGGCGAAAGGCCGGGTATAGGTCACCAGTCCATGACAGGGACACATAGACACAACCATCCACTCTCATCGACAGTCAATTTTAGATGGTCCACTTTGCCTAATCCCCAAATCTGATTGTCACTGAGTGTCAGAATGATTAACCTACACCTCGTGGCCAACAATCTTCAAAGTTCTTGTGGTGTGCCAGCCTTGTACCTTCAGAATTTACGGTTCTCCGGCATCCTCCCACAGTCCAAAAATACATGCAATATGGGGATTAGTTCAATTGCACACTCTAAATTGACCATGGTGTGAATGCGAAGGCCCTGGTATACTTTGGCGCAAAAGTGCACGCCGCATATCCGCCGACTATCCTTGGCGACTACACTCTTGGAAATAAAATTGCTAAGTCGAACCATATAAGGTTTTTCGGCTTGTCCTCATAGGAGAACCCATTTTGGCTCCAAGTAGAACCTTTTTTTTTATAAAGGTTCCACCTAGGACCCTTTTGGTGGGTTCCACCAAGAACCCTTTTAAAACCCTTAATTCAGGAAAGGGGTTTTAAAGGGTTCTCTGGATCAAAATGGTTCTCACTGGAACCATTAGTGTTACCAAGATCCCTTGAAACTGCGAAGGCCCTGGTATACTTTGGCGCAAAAGTGCACGCCGCGTATCACAAACCCTAGTATATCATCATGCATCAGGGTCATGTAGAATCTCACTTTGGCGGTACAAGTCTGGACGCAGGGAATAGGACGCATTCCTGCCAAAGAAGAAGAAAACGATGCTACAGCTATCTCGGACACGTCGGTAAGGGGAGTCGGGATCTCGGATCGAGGTCGAGGCTCGGATGACTATCCTTGGCGACTTCACTCTTAGAAATAAAAGTGCTAAGTAGAACCATATAAGGTTTTTCGGCTTGTCCTCATAGGAGAAACCCTTTTTGGCCCTTTTATAAAGGTTCCACCTGGAAACCTTTTTGGGGGTTCTACCAAGAACCCTTTTAAAAGCCTTTATTCAGGAAAGGGGTTTTAAAGGGTTCTCTGGATCAAAATGGTTCTTACTGGAACCATTAGCGTTACCAAGAACCCTTGAAAAACCCTTTCTCTGGGAAAGGGTTTTTCAGAAGCAAATGGTTCCAGGTAGAACCTCAGCCCTTGTAGAGGGACACTTTTGGAACCCTTATTTCTAAGAGTGTACTTCGTCTGTTGGGTGTGGTTTTTCTGCTTGCGCTTTTTGCGTGCTGTGCGTTGTGTGTTGATGGCCCAAATCTCTTCATACACATGCACATGGGGCCTTGAGAGTGGGTGGTTCTTTGTGTCCCTGTGATGGACTGGCGATCTGTCCTTTGCCTATCGCCCTGTGTCAGCTCTGCTCCTCGCACGAGGCCATAAAAGATGACCGTTCAGCCACAATGTCGAGCTGCTGCACATTAAGTACTTTGTTATCAGTCTGCCGGTTACAAGGTCACCTCGTACAGAGAGCCTCGTTCATATAATGATGAGATGCGAAGATAACACGATGCCAAGGACACAAATTATTGCAGGAACATGGAACAGTGAGAGCACCACGTGCATAATAACACCTCACGCCGTCAGCATGACAAACACTTGTTTGCGTGTGCTTGAGTTTTGTAAACAAATCAGCATAAAACGAGAATAATCCACTTATAAGTCAAGTGTATTTCTGCAACCGGCAGAGTCGCCTCCTATGTTGTTATTTTCTGTTTGGCATAAGGAGGGAACCTGAAGAACTACGACTACGTCCATTTTTATATTTGGCCGATGATAACAACACACAGCTGTGTACTCTGACAACTTAAATCCACACATGCAACACTTGTTGTGTTGACGTTAGCTCGTAGGTCTTCAATTAAGAGGTTTAAACAGTTTTCCGCAAGAAACCGGGGCTTTCACATTGTGACGTTAGTTGCCTGAAAAGGAGAGAACATTGTCCACATTCTGTCAAAAGAAATACACATTTACAGACTGAAATTGACCTATTTTGACCTTTCTTTGTTTCAGATGCCTCACGTGCTGTCATGTCCTCACTTTCAGCCGATAAATTAAACGAAGTAAACCAGGTGCTGACATCGTCGTCTCAATAATTTAACAAATCATTAAAAATTAAGAGCAACTATGATGTCCAACTGTCAGTATACGTATGTCGTAAATGAATCGCTAATGCTATAGGAAATAGATGTGGTCTCTTACATTTACCTTTTATGCCAAAGTGAAAGACGTTGAATGTTTTCAGGATGTGATGGATGAGATGTCGCGGCTCGAATATACGAGGAAAACCTTTTTGAAACTCCCAGTGGAAGATGTTATTATATATATTGATTATCTCATCTCCAGAGCTGTAACTTGAGCACTGTTATCTGTTATGGTCGTCATTAATTTCTTTGTCATTAACACTTTGCGTCTGATGTGGACGGATCCGTCCTAACAGCTTCGGACATTCCATCCCGGACAAATCCACTTTTCAGTTTCAGTCTTAAACACACACATGTACACACAAGTCAAGTTTTTTAATTCATTGAATAAGATGTAAATTTCATTTGATGTAAATAAGAATATTTCAGAGACAGTTGACAGACGCCTTGTTGAAAGTGTCTGAACTCTCAATATGTGCACATGGTGCGGCCATCTGGCTGCTAAGAACAAATAAAAACAAACTTCCAGAATTGTAAATATGACCAGTCAAATGAAAAAAAAATAAAATCAATTTGTGCGTGATATTGTGACAACAGATGGATTTATTTACCACCTGTGAACCTGTTGCTTGCGTGTAATTAATTACAGAAACTAACCAAAGGCCACAAAGGTTCTTAGGTTACACACGGTTATGTCTGACAAGTGTTTTCTCGTGTCATTTACCAGCTCCTCTCCAGAGAAGAGAAGACGTTATCACCCAAACCTGCTGCCACTGCCCTGGAGCTGAGACTCATTTATAATTCACCAGAGAACTGTAAATCTCCAGAGAGTCCGTCGCCCATCTTAAACATCCGATACTTCCCCCGCTGAACGCACGTGTGAAGGTGAACAGAATCTATCTATCTATCTATCTATCTATCTATCTATCTATCTATCTATCTATCTATCTATCTATCTATCTATCTATCTATCTATCTATCTATCTATCTATCTATCTATCTATCTATCTATCTATTCATATAAGCTGGAGGTTTGTGGAGCTCTGCTCAGAAAAACCCACCACCTGAAAAGTGCTGTCTGTACCAGGTGGTGGCACTGTGTCCAAAATAATGTGCATGTAGTGAGGCATCGGTCTGCTGACTGTAGTGTTTACAGTCATATCAAAGGGACCTGTCTCTGTTTGGTATCATCATAATAATGAATTATTTCACTGTCTGTAGCTACACTGATTCAACAATGACCACGCTTCATACTGATGTCTTTGGTAGTTATTATCTCTCATTATTCATCATAGCACAACGTGAGAAAAATTAAAACAAACCATATAAATATATTGTAAATCCAAGGCTCATTAATTATAAATACAATAAAAGTAAACAGTAACCGTGTGTGGACATTAAATTTAAGAAGTAAGCATGTTGCTCTAAACCACAATGCTATTTGTTTGTTACATCATGGTGACATCATAACGAATCTAGTTAGCGTGCTAGTTAGCTCGCGAGCTACCAAGCTAGAATATATCTATCTATCTATCTATCTATCTATCTATCTATCTATCTATCTATCTATCTATCTATCTATCTATCTATCTATCTATCTATCTATCTATCTATCTATCTATCTATCTCGTTAGCATGCTAGTTAGCTTGTGAGCTACCAAGCTAGAATCTATCTATCTATCTATCTATCTATCTATCTATCTATCTATCTATCTATCTATCTATCTATCTATCTATCTATCTATCTATCTATCTATCTATTTATCTATCTATCTAGTTAGCGTGCTAGTTAGCTTGCGAGCTACCAAGCTAGAATCTATCTATCTATCTATCTATCTATCTATCTATCTATCTATCTATCTATCTATCTATCTATCTATCTATCTATCTATCTATCTATCTATCTATCTATCTATCTATCTATCTATCTAGTTAGCGTGCTAGTTAGCTTGCGAGCTACCAAGCTAGAACCTATCTATCTATCTATCTATCTATCTATCTATCTATCTATCTATCTATCTATCTATCTATCTATCTATCTATCTATCTATCTATCTATCTATCTATCTATCTATCTATCTAGTTAGCGTGCTAGTTAGCCTGGAGCTACCAAGCTAGAATCTATCTATCTATCTATCTATCTATCTATCTATCTATCTATCTATCTATCTATCTATCTATCTATCTATCTATCTATCTATCTATCTATCTATCTATCTATCTAGTTAGCGTGCTAGTTAGCTTGCGAGCTACCAAGCTAGAATCTATCTATCTATCTATCTATCTATCTATCTATCTATCTATCTATCTATCTATCTATCTATCTATCTATCTATCTATCTATCTATCTATCTAGTTAGCGTGCTAGTTAGCTTGCGAGCTACCAAGCTAGAATCTATGAATCTATCTATCTATCTATCTATCTATCTATCTATCTATCTATCTATCTATCTATCTATCTATCTATCTATCTATCTATCTATCTATCTATCTATCTATCTATCTATCTATCTATCTATCTATCTATCTATCTATCTATCTATCTTTTCTTTTGTTCACAAAAATGAGGCGATAACTTTGAACTGTGACATATTTCCAAATTTCACATATTTACTCCGATTTTTAACATTTTCACATTTTTTTTTTTACAAATTTGTTAAGTGTTTCGGAAAAAAACAACAGGAAGAAATAATGCATTTGCTGGATCTGTTTTCCTGACACTCATATTTGTTAGCAGGACAGTGTGACTGTGTTTGTCCTTATATTTGAGGACAATAGAGAGCGACTGTGGCCGAGTCCCACGAGAAACATCAGACATTTCATTACAGTGCACCATTACTGCCACGATCTGAGGACGCTGGCCTTTAATTCATCAGAAGCGTGCTCTGGTAATGGTGGGTAATTACTGCCACTGAGATCCGTTTCACATTATTATACAGTCAAGGTCGCAGATGCTTTGTGCCTCCACGGGTGGGCTTTAACAACACAGCTCCACATCTGACTGGACCACAACACCATTATGATTCATACAGGAGCTGTGTGCTGATTCTCAGAACACTCCAACACTCATTTCATCTAAGGTACAACAACCTCTATAGTGGAAATGTGTCTTTGGTGTCACAGGCTAATGCAGCAAGATGCAGTAAAAATAACTCAATATAATATGCTATTAGATACTAGCACGCTAGCACGCTAGCTAGATAGATAGATAGATAGATAGATAGATAGATAGATAGATAGATAGATAGATAGATAGATAGATAGATAGATAGATAGATAGATAGATAGATAGATATATTCTAGCTTGGTAGCTCGCGAGCTAACTAGCACGCTAACTAGATTCGTTATGATGTCACCATGATGTAATAAACAAATAGCATTGTGGTTTAGAGCAACATGCTTACTTCATAAAATTAATGTCCACACACGGTTACTGTTTACTTTTATTGTATTTATAATTAATGAGCCTTGGATTTACAATATATTTATATGGTTTGTTTTAATTTTTCTCATAGATAGATAGATAGATAGATAGATAGATAGATAGATAGATAGATAGATAGATAGATAGATAGATTCTAGCTTGGTAGCTCAAAAGCTAGCACGCTAACTAGCTAGATAGATAGATAGATAGATAGATAGATAGATAGATAGATAGATAGATAGATAGATAGATAGATAGATAGATAGATTCTAGCTTGGTAGCTCAATAGATAGATAGATAGATAGATAGATAGATAGATAGATAGATAGATAGATAGATAGATAGATAGATAGATAGATAGATAGATAGATTCTAGCTTGGTAGCTCAATAGATAGATAGATAGATAGATAGATAGATAGATAGATAGATAGATAGATAGATAGATAGATAGATAGATAGATAGATAGATAGATAGATAGATAGATAGATAGATAGATTCTAGCTTGGTAGCTCGATAGATAGATAGATAGATAGATAGATAGATAGATAGATAGATAGATAGATAGATAGATAGATTCTAGCTTGGTAGCTCGCAAGCTAACTAGCACGCTAACTAGATAGATAGATAGATAGATAGATAGATAGATAGATAGATAGATAGATAGATAGATAGATAGATAGATAGATAGATAGATAGATTCTAGCTTGGTAGCTCCAGGCTAACTAGCACGCTAACTAGATAGATAGATAGATAGATAGATAGATAGATAGATAGATAGATAGATAGATAGATAGATAGATAGGTTCTAGCTTGGTAGCTCGCAAGCTAACTAGCACGCTAACTAGATAGATAGATAGATAGATAGATAGATAGATAGATAGATAGATAGATAGATAGATAGATAGATTCTAGCTTGGTAGCTCGCAAGCTAACTAGCACGCTAACTAGATAGATAGATAGATAGATAGATAGATAGATAGATAGATAGATAGATAGATAGATAGATAGATAGATAGATAGATAGATAGATTCTAGCTTGGTAGCTCACAAGCTAACTAGCATGCTAACGAGATAGATAGATAGATAGATAGATAGATAGATAGATAGATAGATAGATAGATAGATAGATAGATATATTCTAGCTTGGTAGCTCGCGAGCTAACTAGCACGCTAACTAGATTCGTTATGATGTCACCATGATGTAACAAACAAATAGCATTGTGGTTTAGAGCAACATGCTTACTTCTTAAATTTAATGTCCACACACGGTTACTGTTTACTTTTATTGTATTTATAATTAATGAGCCTTGGATTTACAATATATTTATATGGTTTGTTTTAATTTTTCTCACGTTGTGCTATGATGAATAATGAGAGATAATAACTACCAAAGACATCAGTATGAAGCGTGGTCATTGTTGAATCAGTGTAGCTACAGACAGTGAAATAATTCATTATTATGATGATACCAAACAGAGACAGGTCCCTTTGATATGACTGTAAACACTACAGTCAGCAGACCGATGCCTCACTACATGCACATTATTTTGGACACAGTGCCACCACCTGGTACAGACAGCACTTTTCAGGTGGTGGGTTTTTCTGAGCAGAGCTCCACAAACCTCCAGCTTATATGAATGTATCTCTTCAGAGTTCTGTTTAATTAAAGAGTTAAACCTGCAAATAATGATAATTATCTATCTATCTATCTATCTATCTATCTATCTATCTATCTATCTATCTATCTATCTATCTATCTATCTATCTATCTATCTATCTATCTACGTCACAGTTCAAAGTTCACTCGGGTCATTTTATGAACAAAAAGAAAAGAAAAATCTAATTTCTAAAAAGTCTAATTTTGTGACTTCTGCACAATTATTGCTACTTTATATCACGACTAAAAATGCGATATAAGATCAATCATAACTTTAACTCAACAACACATAAGAAGATGCATTTTTTAAAAGCCTGAATATGTGACCTATAAACACACACCCCCAGGAGGAAGTCCATATAAGGAGTTGTGTATTGTCCCCACGGCACATTTACCAAGGTTGTACCTGTGGCACAGATCCGTGCCGTGCGAGCACAGTCTTCAAACCCTACGTGAATGTGCAGGAACAACGGCGCCTCAGTGTGGTGAACATGAACATTAACAGTTAAACCTCGACACAGATTCTTCCGTCTCATGTTTGACTGTTGCATGTAAACCTTCCTGCCCAAGTGTCTCCAAGGCAACATCCATCTCTTTATCCTTTATCTCCAGTAACATCACTTTAACACATTTTCTTCCTTTCTTTCTTTCTTTTTTTTTTTTTTTGCTCTAGACGCCAGAAAATCAGTGGCGTCACATGTGTGTGTGTGCGACGCTCATCAGTACAATGTGTTCCCTGTGTGTGTGTGTGTGAAACGTGGAAGAAATCCTTCAGTCATGTCAGGTAATGTTTCTGCATCATCTCTGGCGTCCATATCTATGGGTGGTTATTATTGGCAGCAGGGACTCTCTGGGGTTAGCGCAGCGTCCTTTTGCTATTTCTGAGTGTGAATGTGGAGTCTATTTTCACGGTTGCCACGGAAACCATTGTATTTGTGGTGGCAGTGATTGGTGCTGCCGGCCGAGCAGCTATTTCTGTCATGAGTCAACACCTGATAAACACGCACACACGCACACAGAGACATTTACAAGCACACAACATATTTGCATTGTGCTTTCACAAACATGTTGTGTGTTTTTGAGTGGCATTAGGTGTTAGACGAGTGTGTGTGTGTGTGTGTGTGTGTTTCCCGTCTTTCCTCAGTGTTACCAAATATCTTGATACGTCTTCACCATGACAACAGTTGTAATTGTCGGCCATTAAATCTGTCCTCCCCCAAATGCATCATGTTTATCCTGATGTTCTCCTGTCCAGGCATGTCAAACCCGCTATATATATATTTATGAACAAAAAAGAAAAGAAAAACTAACTTGGTAGCTTGCAAGCTAACTAGCCTGCTAACGAGCGAGATAGATAGATAGATAGATAGATAGATAGATAGATAGATAGATAGATAGATAGATAGATAGATAGATAGATAGATAGATAGATAGATAGATAGATAGATAGATTCTGGCTTGGTAGCTTGCAAGCTAACTAGCACGCTAACTTGTAAAATAGGTAGATAGATAGATAGATAGATAGATAGATAGATAGATAGATAGATAGATAGATAGATAGATAGATAGATAGATAGATAGCACTTGTTTTAGCTAACATTAAGCTTAAGCTAACTTTTAGCAGATAGATAGATAGATAGATAGATAGATAGATAGATAGATAGATAGATAGATAGATAGATAGCAATTGTTTTAGCTAACATTAAGCTTAAGCTAATTTTTAGCAGATAGATAGATAGATAGATTCTAGCTTGGTAGCTCACAAGCTAACTAGCACGCTAACTAGATAGATAGATAGATAGATAGATAGATAGATAGATAGATAGATAGATAGATAGATAGATAGATAGATAGATAGATTCTAGCTTGGTAGCTTACAAGCTAACTAGCCGACTAGCTAGCTAGATAGATAGATAGATAGATAGATAGATAGATAGATAGATAGATAGATAGATAGATAGATAGATAGATAGATAGCAATTGTTTTAGCTAACATTAAACTTAAGCTAACTTTTGATAGACAGATAAATAGATAGAAAGCAATTGTTTTAGCTTACATTAAGCTTAAGCCAACTTTTAGCAGATAGATAGATAGATAGATAGATAGATAGATAGATAGATAGATAGATAGATAGATAGATAGATAGATAGACAGATAGATAGATAGACAGATAGATAGACAGATAGATAGACAGATTGATAGCTCGCAAGCTAACTACCACGCTAACTAGTAAGATAGATAGATAGATACCATCAATTGCCACATGATGAATGCTGATAAATAAACATTTGCCAAATGCAAACGTTCTTTCCTAAAAGACAAAGAGCGATTTCCGTGTCATGTCGTTGCCAAAGTTCCATTTTGCACACCAGCACTTATTATAAGTACATCATCACCTGTAACAACTGCTGCTCATATCACTGTATCTGTAACTGCTGTAATGTGTTGTTCAAGACGCAGTCATACACTGATATGTGAGCTAAAGCAAAAACAACAAATAATATAAATTAAAAAAAAAACCCAACCTAAATCAATTCAACCACATGACCTCGCCAGTGGCATTATTATAATCAAGGCTTTTACTGAGCTACATTTATCAGTCAATTTGTGCAATTAAGAGCACAGGAAATTACATAAGGAGCCAGGTGTGATTTACATAAAAGAAAAACATTACTTTTTTTTTTTTTATCATCATGAGGAACCTTACAAATGCAAATGACAAACACCTTGGACTCACCCATCCCTGCTCCTTCAGTTAGAACCCATAATAGCCCAGATTACATTGTCCTCCACAGACAGAGCAATGAGATGGACTGTATATGAAAAAGATCACCGTGGCAACAGAAGCCCCAGTTTGAGAAGCTGGGATTGTGGAGGCTGAGGCCTGGTCTAATCAATGCCTCATTGTCTCACTAAATCTTGCCACTGGAATACACCTAAACCGCATGAAATCACCACCTCGATCATCACTGATGGATGGAATAAATAAAACTGGAAGAAGAAATAAGTGATTGGACGTTAGAGAGAGGTGTAATGTGTTGTGCATGC
The DNA here is from genome assembly GCF_963457635.1 of Microchirus variegatus. Taxonomy (NCBI): domain Eukaryota; kingdom Metazoa; phylum Chordata; class Actinopteri; order Pleuronectiformes; family Soleidae; genus Microchirus; species Microchirus variegatus. Next base: position 24,975,016 of record NC_139808.1, read on the forward strand.
AACTAAGAGGCTGCCTGTTAACCAAAAAAGAAAGAGACAAACCACTTAGTGTGTGTTAAAACCACAGAAATACAATATTTATAATATAAATATAATGTTTGGCCCTCGTTAATTTGGTTACTCGTTAAAAATGTCACTAATTTCCAGAGATAAATGTGTTATTCGATTCCTCAGACAGTGGATCTGAGACACAACGTCTCATTCCCACAACAACAGAGGAAGTTGGCACTGAAAGTCACTTCCTTCAAAGAAAATAAAAGCCTTTACCGTCTTTCTGTCATGTTTTATGAGTTTAAAGATCTGGAAAAAAGTCTAACAAATAAATCACATAAAAAAAATGATCACATTTTTTCCGACCATCACAACGATTCTTCATTTAACCTAGTGGGAGAAAATGGGTGAAAGTGCCCTTTAAGATGAGGCTTTTGAATTCAAACAAGAGTAAAAACACTGAAAACATCAGGTGTATATACATATATATATATGTAGTGTAAATACTTAATGTTGGAATAAAACTTGAATACATACATGTATATATGTATATATGCTATATATACATTTTTATATATACAGTATATAATTTCATTTAAAATTTGAATTAGATTATTGTAAATACATGTATAGAATGTTCTATAATGAATACTGTTGATGATATAAATACTAAGTAATTAATTGTAAAAAAAATAAAAAAATCAAGGAATTAAAGGTGCCATATGTAAGAATGTGGCCAAAAACAGTTACTACATTCAAATTCAAAATACCGAGGTCTTTTAGGTTTCGTATTCTGACGTAACTGGCAACCTGTGGTTGCTCGGCAGCTGAGACTCTACTGACTGCAGTGATTGGTAGACGGCGGTAGGTGGCGCCACATGCCAAAACATGATTTCAAAACATAAACATGATTTGCAGTCTGAAAAATATATTTTTTTAATGCAAATATTTTGTCTGTACTGTTGTTGGTGAGTTCAGTTTGTTATATGAACATTATTCCTGAGTCTCTGTGACATATTAGGAGGATTTTATGGCCAGTTGCTTTAGATTTATTACATAATGCACCTTTAAAATAGAAATAAGTCAAAATGAAGAATTTTTAATTTCAAATTGTATTGTATTTTTTGATGAGTTTTTCCCTTAATGTGTTTGCTTGTCTTAACAACTTTTTTTGTGTGTAAATTATTGTAATTTAGTTTTGTATATCATGTAAATGTATATATTTATATATATATATATGTATATATATATACATATATTTATATGTTATATAATATTACGAAGTAAAAATATTCAAATTTCTGCTCCATTTCATTCAGGATTTGGACCATTTTGTGTTTATATTAAATTGTTTCCAGGTTTAAAACATTTCATTTTTAAAACAAGAATAATCTCTGGGACACTAGGACCCTGTGGAAGCAGAAGCATCATCATCAGCAGCAGCATCATCAGCAGCAGCATCTCTGGTTCCTCTTCCTCCTCCTGCTCCTTCTCTGCAGTCACTGTGTGAGTGGAGACAGAGAGCAGAGGCTGAGCTTCTCGTGTCTCTGCAAACATTTACATCAACATCGTTTCAGGCAGAGAGAGAGCGAGAGGAAAAAAGAGAAAGCAAATCACTGCTGCCACATCTGTAGTCAGCCAGGGAGGAGGAGGAGGAGGAGGAGGAGGAGGTGGAGGAGGATGATGATGCACAAGGCGAGAGGAGAATGAGGCTCACACAGTGGCAAGTGCCTCAGCTGCATTCACAAGGCACAGTGATTGATGCCCAGTGTGTGCCTCATCATCAGTGGGAGCCAAACCAGGTTTATCGTCCTCAGAGACCACAGCAGCAGACTGAGCTGTGTCACTCTCATCCAGGTACACTGTACGCTCTCTCTGCCTTCTTCTTCTTCTTCTTCTCTCTGTGTCTTCCCATCACGCCGCCTGATTGTCACCACATTTTTTCCAACATTTTTTCTCCCCCCAATTGCTCTTGAATCCACACAGAGTCATGTGTGAAATGTGGGCCATCATTCATTACCACGACTGAAGCACAGAGGAGGGGGTTAAAGTGGCTCTGGAGCGGAGTCGGTGTGATGTTGCTCACAGGTGATTTTTTTTTGTCACTATAGACGAGAACATCGAGCTTCTGCTACATCAGAGCGTGTGTTTGTGTGTTTTCTGACATGTGCTGTGTGTTGTGTCACACCGCTGTTAACCTGTGAATACCTCCAAGGTATTCGATTTTGTGTGGTCGTATAACAGAGGCAGAGGATTGTGAACATAAATAATAATAATAATAATAATAACACATTCACACAAGGCCATAAGGGGTGCGATCGATCGTCGGTTGGTACGTTTGTGTTGTGTTGAGTTGTAAGCCACACACCGTCAGCTCAGAGCCTGGGTGTACATATTAAATGAGAGCTCGCAGCAGGTGTAGATGGATGCGATGGAGAAGGTTCACTGATTGGATTGTTTCGGATTAGCCCCGTGCACTCATGAATTAACAGGATGTGCGCTCGAAAAGTGGTCCGCCGCTCCCGTGTTCACATTTATGCTTATTTTTGGCCCGAATATCAGCGGAAAAAGTCAGAAAATAATCAACGTTTGTTCTACTCAAAGGTGCCAAATGTCCGTGGTATGAATAATGCATGCCTTAATTGAGCTAATAGGTTTGAGGGCTGGTTTTGGATTACTCTAATCCGTTAGATTAGACCTCACATAGATCTGGATTATCAAACTTCTTTATCTGAGAATCTTTTACGGTAGCTGGAGAAAAAGTGGTCCAGGATGAATTATGAAAACCATATGCACTTACTGTGTTGTTTCTGTCTTGTTTCCAGGAACCGATTGCACCCATGAAGATGTATAAATGGAGATAAATATACTCCAAACCATCATCTAGCATCATCTGACGGACGACAGGACTGAGCTTTTTAAGCTAATTTTTAATCCGCAGTTTTCTGGCCGTACTTCCTGGCTTTGAAGGATGGGTGATGGGCCTGTGACTGTTTCCGCCTGCCTGCCTTGTCCCACCTCTCAATGGAGCCGATGTGGAACTCCTCCCGCCCACCTCCACAGCTCATGTCCAACGCGTCTGCCTCCTCGCCGCCCGACGGCTGGGCGCTCTCCCAGTCGCTAGCCCTGCTGGCCATGCTCCTCATGGACCTGCTGGCCGTGGTGGGCAACGTGGCGGTCATGGCGGTCATCGCAAAGGCCCCGCAGCTCCACAAGTTTGCCTTCGTCTTCCACCTGTGCGTGGTGGACCTGCTGGCGGCGCTGGTGCTGATGCCGCTCGGCATGCTCTCCGGCCGGGCGTTCTTCGGCGAGGCCCTGTGCCGGAGCTACCTCTTTCTCAGCGTGTGCCTGGTCAGCGCAGCCATCCTCTCAATCTCCGTCATCAACGTGGAGCGCTATTACTACATCATGCACCCGATGCGCTACGAGGTCAAGATGACCGTGGGCCTGGTGGCGTCGGTGCTGGTGGGCATATGGGTCAAAGCCCTGGCCATGTCCGCTCTGCCGCTGGTCGCTTGGATTCTGCAAGGCGGGCGGACGCCGCTGCTGGGGAGCGGCGGCGGCGTCGTCGCAGGAGGAGGTGGAGGAGGAGGAGGAGGAGGAGGAGGAAGCGGAGCCGTCCCGCCTCCTCCTGCTCAGGGTCACAGACGCTGCTCGCTGCACTGGACAGGCGGAGGGTCGAACCGCTTGGCCTTCATGGTCCTCTTCACTCTGGTATATTTCCTCTGTCCACTTCTGGTCATCCTTGTCGTGTACTGCAATGTCTTCAAAGTGGCTCGGGTGGCGGCCATGCACCACGGGCCCCTGCCCACCTGGATGGACACTCCTCGCCGCCAGCGGTCCGAGTCGCTCAGCAGCCGCTCCACGATGGTCACCGGCTCCGGCACTGGAACGGGAAGGGCGACGCCACATCGGCCCTTCGGAGGCGGGAAGGCCGCGGCCGTGTTGGCAGCCGTCGGCGGACAATTCCTCTGTTGCTGGCTGCCGTATTTCGCTTTCCACCTGTACTCCGCTCTGGTCGCCAGTCCTCCGGCCACGCTGGCCTCTCTGGAGGAAGTGGTGACCTGGATCGGCTACTTCTGCTTCACCTCCAATCCGTTCTTCTACGGCTGTCTCAACAGACAGATCCGCGAGGAGCTGGGGAAGCACCTGCCTTGCCTGTTTCGCAGAGCGGGGATCGAGGTGGAGGACCGGCTGCCCAGCCGCGAAGGATCCATCGAGGAGAACTTTCTCCAGTTTCTTCAGGGCACCGGCTGCAACCTGGATCCTCAAAACTCTCACAGCACGTCCAGTCCTAAGGGGGAGGCCTGCTGCCCCGTGCCCCAACCACAACCACAACCACAGCCCCAACCACCTGAGCTGGCACATCCCATACCCATCGATTTCCGTATTCCTGGACAAATTGCAGAAGAGACTTCAGAGTTTATTGAGAGCGAACAGGGGAAAAACAACTGCATTTATACGGACAATTGAGGTTTTTTAAAAAATAAGTCTCATTTTTGCTCATTCCGATAAAAAAAGACTTTCAGGAAAACATCTGTCTATTTCTATTTGCGAGTCGGCCAAAACACTTTAAATTGCATCTTTGAATCGCTGCACTTTTCCTCATCCGATTCCATTGTAGTTTTTTTTGGAAACAGTCACAGTGACACAGACGAAGAATGCACTGCATTCTACGACTCGAGCAGGGGAAATTACCGCGAGACCAGAAGAAAAGACGAGAAAACGACCTCCGACGACCTTTCGCGTAACTGCTCAGCTCTGTACAGTAAACTTTTTTTAAAAATGGAAAATAATCACATGACCTTTGACGGCGACAGAGTATGATGATTCACGTAGAAATATTCAGGGAGCACTTCCTGGAACACACTGGTGATTTTATGCCTTACAAAGAAATTGCTATTGCTAACGATTGCTATTAAAAATGTCAGTTTTAATGACTTTTTTTTTTCAGCAAAGAAACCAGAAAATATTCACATTTTAAGAAGCTGAAAAATCAGAAAGCTTGCATTAATCCTTGCAGCCGTCGTCGGCGGGCTTTCGTCAGTGATGATGCCACTCGCCACCCGTAAGCCAATCTGATTAGATTAGATTAAGGAGGCTGTGGCCGTACTCTCGTGGAGCTGCTACGACTTTGTTTACAGACACACTTGTGACGTTTGTTTGCTTTTCTTTGTCGCATCATTCTAAAGAAACGACTCAGTTTAGGGTGTAGATTGAACTTTATAAACCTATGGGTCACACCCGGCTTTTCTGCCATGTGATATATTTGGATATAGACTTAAAAAAAAAAAAAAAAAAAAAAATCAGTATTCTATTGATTGCACTGCAAACCCGATTCTAACCCTTGATTTACTAAACGTGTGTGTTCTGTTGGGTAAACCTGTATATGTTTCTTTCTTAAAATTTATTTATTAGTCAGTATGAAGTATTTGTTATGAATTTCATTACAAAGGCGGGTGATATTTATATTTTTTGGCACATATGTACACTCTTAGAAATAAAAGTGCTAAGTAGAACCATATAAGGTTCTTCGGCTTGTCCTCATAGAAGAACCCTTTTTGGCTCCAGGTGGAACCTTTTTATAAGAACCGTTTTGGAGGGTTCCACCAAGAACTCTTTTAAAGCCCTTTATTCAGGAAAGGGGGTTTAGAGGGTTATCTGGATCAAAACAGTTCTTACTTGAACCATTAGTGTTACCAAGAACCCTTGAAAACAAATGGTTCCAGGTAGAACCTAAGCCCTTGTAGAAGAACACTTTTGGAACAATTATTTCTAAGAGTGTACACTCTTAGAAATAAAAGTGAAGTAGAACCATATAAAGTTCTTCGGCCTGTCCTCATAGGAGAACCCTTTTTGGCTGCAGGTAGAACCTTTTTTATAAACGTTCCACATGGAACCCTTTTGGAGGGTTCCACCAAGAACCCTTTTAAAGCCCTTTATTCAGGAAAGGGGTTTTAAAGGGTTCTCTGGATCAAAATGGTTCTTACTGGAACCATTAGTGTTACCAAATGGGTTTTTCAGAAGCAAATGGTTCCAGGTAGAACCTCAGCCCTTGTAGAGGGACACTTTTGGAACCCTTATGTCTAAGAGTGTAGTGACTGCCTTTTTTAATCCAGAGTAGAATACGTGTTTTTTTTTGGATTACCCTGCTCATCAGGGTGTTTACAGTACCTCAGATGCACGAGCAGAACATAAAAAATAGTCCAAAAAAACAAAAACAGGGGCGACGTAGCTGCTTGATGACAATTTCTTCGAAATGAGGGTTCCAGATGATTTTTTGTTTTGTTTTTCCCGAGCTTGACGATGAGATTAAAGTGTATTTTATAGCAAATTGTTAGCAATTCATAAGTAAAAGTGTATTTGGGGAATGTTTGACTGAATGCTTTTTACTCAAAGTGGACACAGGGTTTTTCAAATCTAGGAGTTCCGGCTCCCTCATCACTTCTAAATATCCCAAACTGTGAATGACATTAAATGTTTGTGTTAGGATTTTCATGATTTATTTATTTATTTAAATGCTGTGATCGAAAATAAAACCACTTCCATTGTACGGCGATGAAATGAATGTGTGGAGGATAACAAACATAGGGACGACTTGAGTGAGAGATGATGTTGTAATAAAGAGTTTCTATGTTTGTAAAAACACTTCCAGTGCATTTTCATAATTATTGTTATGCTTTTCTTGCGGTTGGTTGGTTGGTTGGTTGGAGGACGTTGGTGTGCGACAGGCCTCTCACCTCAGCGATGGACCTCAGTCAAGCCGCCCCCAGCTTCACCAGGCTCTGCCATCCCCATGGCAATTATTACCTAGTGACATTTTCTCAGAGCTGTGGTGGGAGGGAGGAGGAGGAGCTCCATCTATTGGGAATCCAACAAGACTCTCTTAGCTGTTACGTCACTTAAAACATATTCCCTTGACTAAAACCCAGACATTTGTTTCCATCTCCTTTAATCTAATTCAGGGGTTTCAAACTAATTTTCACTGAGGGCCAAATCAGCATAATAGTTACCCTCAAAGGGCCAGATGTAACTGTCATACAGAATAAATGTAACTAAATGTAATTAAATATAATGTAAAATAAAGGTAACTACTCCGTAACATATTGCCATGCATTGTGGGAAATGTAGTTTATGGTCAATGTACGCCTTAAAGCAGCATAGACCTATTTTAACACAGATTTTTAAGACCAAGTAATCACTCGCGGGCCACATAAAATGACGTGGCGGGCCACATCTGGCCTCCGGGCCTTGAGTTTGACACGTGATCTAATTCATGTTCTGTTATTACCTTGGATAATCTTGGATTTCTTTACCCTACAAATACAGATTATATATATATATATATATATATATATATATATATAATATATATATATATATTATATATATATATTATATCCTTTATTTCAGCACAAATTAGGCAATCTGATAAAAAAAAAAAACTATATAAATATATACCTGAGCAAAAAGTACTCAAAATATCTATTTTGTGACTTTTGCACAATTATTGCTACTTTACATCATGACTAAAAATGCAGTGTAAAATGAATGATAACTTTGACTCAACAATGAAAAACAAACCACGTTTTTTTAAAGCCTGAATATGTGAATGTGTATGTGTATGTGTATGTAAACACACACCCCCAGGATGTCCATATAAGGAGTTGTGGATTATTTGTGATTACGACTTTAATATTTCAACTTTATTCTCGAAATATTACAGCTTTTTTCTCATAATATTAAAACTTTATTCTCATAATGTTACATTATTCTCGTAATATTACAACTTTAATATTACGATTTTATTCTCGCAGTATTACGACTTTTTTGTTGTTATATCACGACTTTATTATTGCGATATTATGACTTTATTCTTGTAATAACACAACTTTATTCTCGTAATATTTCTAATTTATTCTCTTAATATTTCAACTTTATTCTCGTAATATTATGACTTTAATATTTCGACTTTATTTTCATAATATTACTTTGTTCTTGTAATATTGCACATTAAATATTTCAACTTAATTCTCATAATATTTCGACTTTATTCTTGCAATATTTTTACTTAATTCTTTGATTATTATTTTTTACATTATTTTCAGTATATTAAGACTTTAATATTACAATTTTATTATCATAATATTTCAACTTTATTCTCGTAATATTTTGACTTTAATATTTCGACTTTATTTTCATAATATTACTTTGTTCTCGTAATATTGCACATTAAATATTTCAACTTTATTCTCATAATATTTCGACTTTATTCTCGCAATATTTTTACTTGATTCTTTGATTATTTTTTTTTACATTATTTTCAGTATATTACGACTTTATTATTACAATTTTATTATCATAATATTTCAACTTTATTTTTGTAATATTATGACTTTAATATTTCAACTTTATTTTCATAATATTACTTTGATCTCGTAATATTGCACATTAAATATTTCAACTTTATTCTTGTAATATTTCGACTTTATTCTCGTAATATTACGACTTTATTCTAGCAATAATTTTACTTAATTCTCTGATTTTTTTTTTTACATTATTTTCTGTATATTACGACTTTAATATTACAATTTTATTATCATAATATTACAACTTTATTCTCGAAATATTCGATTTTTTTATTCGTTGTTTGGCCCTCATACTCCCTCGTACTTCCGTAATTCCATTACCTGTACATCTTAAATTAATCAATCGATTAGCTCTGTCTCTATCACACACACACACACACACGCAGCAGGCGGCTCCTTTAAGAGTAACTTTGACAGGAAACTGCTTTTAGGTCAAACTTTTTTCTTAGTCGAGCAAAGGTGAAAGAAAACAAAAACAAACAAACTGCTGTCTCATCTTTATTTGCTAGCTCAATCGACTCACAACCGACATTTTTGTTCGCGTGAGTTCAGACGTTAAAACACGTTCGTGAAGCTGTTTCACCGTTAGCTGTGTCAGTGACAGACACACACAGACAGGCAGACAGACACACACACAGACAGTCAGACAGACAGGTTACTCGGAAATCTTCTTCGTTAAACTTACTAAACCGCTGCTGTGTGTTTGTTTCCCCCGGACATTACCTGTTGTTTCACCGCTGTCTTCAACCATGTCAGGAGGTAAGTTCAAAAACAAAACATTAGCTAAACACAGAAAAGCGAACCTACAACACCAACACTTTAGTGACGTAAGTAACACGTGAACGCGTGAATGTATTATATAATGTGTATGTATATATATGATGTGTAAGAATATGTAATACATGTGTGTTTTTAAATGTCCGTCACCACACAGTTATCATCCTGCTTTGTGGTGGTGCTTAAAGTATGTACCGCGGCCCACTGGTGGACTGATTGGGTATTACAGGTGGTCCCTTTCACTGTGCTATAAACCCATGGTTCTCAAACTGTGGTACCGAGCTTCCTGTTCTTCCGTCATTGTTTTTCGAGGTTTGTGGAAACACCAATTACAATTTTCCAACATTTTATGATATTTTATGGACCATAAAATTACTAGTAATCGATAGATTAGCCGATTATGAAAGTCGTTATTAGTTACACATGATTTATAGCATTAGAAACATATTCCTGTTGATGTTTTCTTTTATAACACATGATGTCAATTTTGTATATTATCATCCAGTTTAGTTTAGGCAAATATATACAGCACATGTGAATGGACACCAGTGTGATTGACAGCTGGTTTCGTCCAATAGGAACTTGATTGGAGGTGGCGCCTCTGAACCGCCGCGGATATGGCAAAGTCCAAATCGCAATTCTTTGGGCTACTAAAATAAAAGATCACATTCTTAAGGCTCTGGGATACTTCGACGCAGATTTTGGATCCGTGTGCAAAGAACGCGTTGTTTGCGGACACGCGGACAGTGCATACGCTAACAGATCTGTAGTATCGTTCTCTTCTTCTTTGGTAGGCGTCCAGACTTGTACCGCCACCTGATGGTGAAGTGGGATACTACAGGAGTGTAGCAGGGCCTGCAGCATACCAGGGCCTTTATGGTTGACATCACATTGTTCGCCACTTAGGTACTACTAGTTTTTGCTTTTCCATTTTTTTGTGCGTCATTTCTGCTCATTTTGTCGTCTTCCTCTTAAACTCTTCCCGTAAAGCACAAATGCTCAGGAGAAACACCAGTCAAACTAATTCTTTTGTTGTTGTTGTTGTTGATTTAATGACCCCCCTGGCACCTGCGCTTAGCTTTTACATCGCATGAATAAATGTCCACGGTGAAAGTAGGCCTCTGTTTAAAGCCTTCTGTGCTGATGCTGCACCATATGGTTCAGTATGAGGTCTCTGAAAAATGCTGAACGCCCGAATAAGAGTTGTTGTTTTTCTTGAGAAAAAAAACAAAACCCTGACACCTGTGTTGTGTTTTGGGATGCCTTTTTTTTTTTGTAAAGTTAAAAGTGTTAGTCAGTTAGACATAAGTCCAAACTGGATGGCTTTAATGTTCAATAACTCTCTATGACTGAGTGATTTTGAGTTTGATTTCAGGGTTTGTTTTCGGAAATACATGCTACTCTGACTAAGTGTATCTTTATATATTTTAAAATGTGTTGACGGATAAACAGATGGATGCAAGTCGGTTGTATTGTGAAGTGTAATCAGAAGGTGGTTGTAGGGGAAATAGAATGATTGTTTGGAGAATCAGGATTTTTTTGTTGTTGTCAGACAGCTGTATCGCACCAACTCTCTGTGTAATACTTCTTTATACCACTAGATGGCGATATTAACACATGGGATGGGAAACAAATAGTCCAGAATACACTTCATACACCCTTAGTTGTAACCCTTAGAACACAGAGCATATTGGCTGATTTTTCCATTATTATGTTTAAACATACAGTATATACAGAAGAATGTGTAATATAGACTGTCTTATATCCTTTTTTCAGCACTTAAGAAGAAGAACTTATAGGCAATCCGCCAACTATATAAACATACGTGAGCAAAAAGTACTCAAAATATTTAAAACCGGATTGAATTTTTGAAATTTAGGAAATTTGTCACAGTTCAAAACTAATTTTGTGACTCCTCCACAACTGTTACTACTGTTTATCACTATGAACACACATCCCCAGGATGTCCATATAAGGAGTTGTGTATTATTCCCACAGCAAATCACCATGAGTGCGCCTGTGGCACAGATCTGGTTAAACACAGAAGGGTTAAAGGACTACATTGATCTTGGATTTTGTATCTAAAATATCAATGAGGACAAAAAACAACAACTTTCATGTGGTTATTTTTGGTTTATTAATGAAAACAAACAGAATCCTCATGTGATGAACTTTTGCACCAGCGGCTGCTTAATTAGCCCCCTGTTGTGCGGTGGTTGCGACTATATATAACCCTGGAGAGGTGTGTCTGTGCAGAGTGTGTTTGGATTCTTTGTCGAGACTTCACTCGTCAGTTTACTCATCTCTCTCTTTTCTCATCCACACTTCCTTTTTCGTCACTTTATTCTTCATGTGGAGCCACAGATGGCTGAATACACACTCTCGGGATTTAATTGCTATATTTAGCTGAGCGGAAATAACTTTTTGTCCTTTGCTCACCTTGGAGCTCAGCTTGGCAGTGGTGCCGCCCGTCTCCGCCGCACACTTTCGAATCTACGATGCTCTCCTCTGTCGCTGTTTCCCCCTGCTTCGCTTACAGGAAGCTTAGTCCCTGGTTGCTAGGGCAACCGAGGAGGATGGCCCTCAGCGGGAGGTGGGGGGGCCTCGGGCTGCCTCTCAGCTTGTCCCTGAGCAGAGTGTGTGTTGACCTGCTGCTGGCAGGGAGGTGGAGGAGGTGGAGGAGGTGGAGGAGGACGGGGAGGAGCCAGCTCTGCAGAGGAGCTTCTCCCCGCGCTGCGTGGCTCCTCCTGCAGCCCCTGTGCCCCACCACTAGACAGAGCTCCAGCATCAGAGCTAAAGCTCCTCTCTGCTCCAGCAGTAACGGGAGCACCGCAGCCAAGATGTCATCCTCTTCCTCCACCTCCAACGGACAAGGGATGCTCAAGCCTCAATCCCCGTTTCGTAAGAGGGGGAGTCTGCAGAGCACCACCAGCCCTGGTGAGTATCAGAGGGGGGGATTAACCCTAGATTAATGTGTGTTTGTGTGTGTGTGCGGGATTACACAGATGCTTTTGCAGAGGTATTTAAGAATTTCTGTTGTCCCAAAAAGGAGCAAAGAAAATACAGTGGACTGAGTTTACAGAGCAATGATCTCCTCACAACTTTAGTTTGCATTCCGCTGTCTTTTCAAGGTCATTATTGAGAGATTATTTCAGTTTGTTTGTCACATTTTTTAATGTTGCGCTCACTCAGTGTGAACTGTAATCTTTAATAATTCAATACATTGTTTAACAATATTTTTTTATCTCATAAACCATAGCACTGAAACTGAACTTTAAGATAGAACACCAACAATAGTTTTGCAATCAGAAGCTTATTATTACATTCAAATTTGGTAATAAATAATAATAAGTTAAATACTATAAATATGTTTCATGAGCTGGTACACTCTTCGACATAAGGGTTCCAAAAGGGTCCTTCTACAAGGGCTGAGGTTCTACCTGGAACCATTTGCTTTCCTGAAGAAAGGGTTTTTAAGGGGTCTTGGTAACACTAATGGTTCCAGTAAGAACCATTTCAATCCAGAGAACCCTTTAAAACCAGTTTAAAAGGGTTCTTGGTGGAACCCTCCAAAAAGGCTTCCAGGTGGAACCTTTATAAAAAGGTTCCACCTGGAGCCAAAAAGGGTTCTCCTATGAGGACAAGCCAAAGAACCTTATATGGTTCACTTTTATTTCTAAGAGTATCTGTTTGCATCATCTATTACAATACAAGTAGCTTAAATCACTGTATCTACTGTATTTCCAATAGAAGGAAATACAGTAAGTATTACAGATAGGTGTAAACAACAGTGCACTGGAGATGAAATACCCTTCTTTTTTGTTTGTGTCGTAAAACATTTGACCTGAATTGTTCAGAGAAGCCCACTCCCTAAGAGGCCTCTTTGACCCTTCCTGTTTATCAGGGGTTTTACTGGGTATGGACTCTGCTTATCAGATTGTATCAGATATAACAGTTTTTTTTACTACTCCACCTAAAGTTTCTGAGTCCTAGATCTTTTAAAACCATCTTAAAATGATGAATTAGGTGGTATCGCATGTTCGGCTTTAACCAGGTTCTACTTTTCCTGTTTGAATCGACAGCTGTTATCGACAAAAGCGGACATTTGCCTGAAGGCGAAGTAGGTTTGTAGTCATTAGCGCTGTCTCCTCACCGCGAGATGTGGTTTGTGTGGTGTTTGTGTTTTCTCCCTTTGAACTCTGGTTTCCTCTCACACACTTAAGACTCTTTAAGTGTCAGTACATGAAGTGTACGCAGGGGTATGATTCATTTTAGCGTGATTGGCTCCACGGTCTCTCTCTGTGGATGTATACTACAAAGAGTTGTTGCGATGCTGCAAAAGATCGGCTGCGGAAACTCGCGTTGACGCCGTGTTTGCTGAGAAAGCCCGTCTTTGATGCAGTCACATAAATAACTTAGAGGTTCTCTCCAACCATGCAGTCATTTTAAGTCCTCTCAATTAGCCGCTTGGCTGAGTCCTCTGCCCTCCGAGTCCATCTTGTAGTCTTCCCATCTGACCATTTTCTTGATCTCGCTGTCATGAAATGGAGGTTGTTTTTTTTCTGTGTTACTTTTTCCACCCAGAAGTTTTGTTTTTGTCCAAATAATCTCTTATTTCCAGCACTGACGCACGTTCAAGACAGATCTATTAAAGGCTGCTGCTGCTGTGTATTTGCAGCAGGTGAAAACGTTGAGTGCTCAGTCAGTCATGTCATCCGCAAGAATCCTGCTCTTTCTCAGCAGACCCTGACGGCACCACATGAAACAGAAGTCTCCATCTTTGCAGCCAAAGCTGTTTGACGTGACGTACAGAGGCTATTTTAGAATGATGTGCCAGAGCGCAGTGAGGGGAGTTCCTTACTCCAGCTTGAGATCTGAGATCTGAGACCGAGACTCTGACTTTGTGCTTTTTATCTGTCGTTGAACTCGTGGAGGTGTTTTTTTTTTTTTTTTTCGATAACTATTAACTTTGTTCATTTCAAGTTGTCTTGTCAGCTCAAATATTTGCAAGGATCTCTAATCCCAGCCTGGTTACATGGATTACCCAGTGGATTTTTACCTGTTCTTCGTGTAAATGGATAATTTGTGTAACTAGTGTCGTTGTCCTCTGACATTTACGCTGACAAAATACAACACACAGCATATCATATTACTGTCATTCAAAATGAATGTCTCTATGCTGCACCTGTCCTCATCATATACCTGTCCATCTCATTCACCTATCCTCCTCATGTCCTCATTATTCACTAGTCCATCTCATTCACCTGTCCTCTTTCATTCACTCACCTGTCCTCATCATTCATTCACCTGTCCTCCTCATTCACCTGTCCACATCATTCACCCGTACTTATCACTCACCTGTCCTCCTCATTCACCTGTCCTCATCAATCACCTGTCCATCTCATTCACCACTCCTCATCATTCACCTGTACTTATCACTCACCTGTCCTCATCATTCACTCACCTGTCCTCATTATTAATTCACCTGTCCTCATCATCCCTCACCTGTCCTCATTATTCATTCACCTGTCCTCATCATTCATCTGTCCTCATCAATCACCTGTCCATCTCATTCACCTGTCCTCATCAATCACCTGTCCATCTCATTCACCTGTCCTCATCATTCACCTGTCCTCATCAATCACCTGTCCATCTCATTCACATGTCATCGTCATTCACCTGTAAAAGTAAAGCAAAAGTCAAATTTTAAAATATCAACCTACTCAGTTACAGAAACGCAAGTAAATGTAATTCATTACTTTCTTCATTACCTCTGCATTGACTTCTTATGCTGTTAAAAACACTGCAGTGCAGTCACTTTGTGTTTCTATTCGTCATCATAAAATATAACATTATATTATATATGTACCGTGGCTGCTTGTTGAGCTTTAGTCCAGTGCTGACCACACAGTGAGTGCTGCTCACTTCAGGCTCCCCTCTTGTTCTGCTTTATTATTAACCAAACACACTGATGCTGCTGCTGCTGCTGCTGTCAGGGTGTTGTGCTCCAGTATCTGTTCTGTATCTCATGACTCACCACACATTCCCTGATGGACTTAAACCTATACAGCTGACATCCTACCTCACCCCCCCCCCCCCCACACACACACACACACACTCCTGTATAGACAAAAACACGTGACAGGCTGGGAGTCCCTGTGCTGTAGTCAGTGTTTTCACCACTGAAGAAGCAAACCTGATTGTGTACCGTAATCATATTGAGCCAGTGATGACGCATTTGGGACGAACCTCAACTCAAATGTTATCACTTCTGTTACAAAGCTGTCCCCGAGCTCAGTGCAAGTCGTTGCTGAATGTGTAATATTTCTTTATTTCACCATTAACAGGAAGTATCTGGCACAGAGTGTTGCATAAGAACCACAAACCCTAACCCAGACCACCGTGTTTACGCAAGTGTGTCGTTGTCGGTGTCTCAGATCTGAGGTTTGTTCTGCTGACAGACGACGGATTGATAGATCGCTTGTTTTCGTTCCTCCTCTTTTCTGCTAAGATTAGCGTAGAGGAAGTGTGTCAGGGATTTTGGTGAACGACTGAGCCGATGCATCGACAGCTTCCACACCCACAGTTAGTGGTAAAGTATAGTTTATGTTTAAATGAGTGAGCTTAGCTTAAGGAACAGAAACAGCTCATAGTACACACTTAGAAATAAAAGTGCTAAGTAGAACCATATAAGGTTCTTCGGCTTGGCCCACGGTTGGTGTAGTCGCTTTGCGGCAAGAAGGCCTGAGTTCCTGGGTTCAAACCCCGGTTGGAACAACTTCGAGCCCCAGTTGGAACAAAAGCCTTTCTGCAAGGATAATTAATAAGAGAACCCTTTTTGGCTCCAGGTAGAACCTTTTCATCAAGGTTCAACTTGGAACCCTTTTAAAACCCATTATTCAGGAAAGGGGTTTTAAAGGGTTCTCTGGATCAAAATGGTTCTTATTGGAACCATTATCGTTACCAAGAACCCTTGGAGAAGCAAATGGTTCCAGGTAGAACCTCAGCCCTTGTAGAAGAACCCTTATTTCTAAGAGTGTAGCACTTTGCCAAGCTACTTCCTAACAGACACACAGAGAAAGATGCCACTCAACACTCCGTTTCCCAGTGGGCTGATGATTATCGGGCAGACAGACTGTCCTCATGCACGTAGCTTGTCGTGGGTTTGTGTTTCATCGCTGGGCCACAGTTAAGCGTCTGTTGCTCTCAGGACGACTCCTCTCATGAAGATCCGTTTTCACATAATGCACTTGATTCGATCACAGACAAACCAGCGTCAGCTGATCTCTGATTGGCTTCTTGTTGTTCACTGTCACCACTCCCCCCCAAGTTCATATAATGACTTCCCTGTTCATATTATCCCCCTCTGTAGGAGCCACACACACCCAGAGGTGACTGAGTTTGTCCTGTAAATAAAGACATACACTTGGTGACCACTTTATTAGGTATGGGAGGACTGATAAAGTGGTAGGAGTGGCACTTTGGCGTGGTTTGGTCTGGTTGTGCATTCCTAGGTGTTCCTATGCTGAACCTTTTATTGTAAGATGTGCACAATTGTTTACATTTGTCGGTACTTCCTTTGCCAGCTGTTGCCTGTCCTCCTCTGACCTCTGTCATCACCCGTCAAGGCTTTTCACTCACCCTGTACATGTGTGAAAATCCCAGTAGATCAGTGTTTTCCTGAAATACATCAACCTTGTCACGTTCAAAGTCACTTTTACTCACACACACGGTTTAGCACGGTTTAGCGTTTGAACTCCATGGATGTTCTTGCATACTTGGGAAGTACGACTGTAGTACATACTCGCCAATAACGCAAGCACAGAGAAGTATTCATGTTGAGAAATTACTGCCACGTGATTGGCTAATTAGATAGTTGCATGTGAAGGGGTGTACCTAATAAAGTGACTTGTGAGTGTACATTATCACTAGGGCTGAACAATTAAGTGAAATTTTGGTAACACTTTAGATAATGGAACACATATTCATTAACTAGGTGCTTACTAACATATATAAGTAGCATACTAGCCCTTTATAAGTAATTATTAAAGGTGCATTATGTAATCTAAAGCAACTGGCCATAAAATCCTCCTAATATGTCACATAGACTCAGGAATAATGTTCAAACAAACTGAACTCACCAACAACAACAGTACAGACAAAATATTTGTATTATAAAAAATATTTTGCAGACTGCAAATCATGTTTATGTTTTGAAATCATGTTTTGGCATGTGGCGCCACCTACCGCCATCTACCAATCATTGCAGTCAGTAGAGTCTCAGCTGCCGAGCAACCACGGGTTGCCAGTTACGTCAGAAAACAAAACCTAAAAGACCTCGGTATTTTGAATTTGAATGTAGTAACCGTTTTTGCCCACATTCTTACATATGGCACCTTTAAGCATGTATTAACACCTGATTCTACATAACCTTATTCTACCTGACTTGAATTAAGATTTCCTACATAAGGTGTTAATACGTGCTTAATAATAATAAAGGGCTAGTATAGTACCTATAAATGTTCGTAAGCAGCAATTATTTATTTTTTTAGCAATTTTCAAATGATGCAATATTTCTGATTCATTTTAGATCCTCCAGAACATCTGTGTTTCTGCACAGATCTCACACAGTGATTTTTTAAAATATGTTATTCAAATGAGAAGAACTATGTAAAAAATATTAAATTTGGTATTTATTAGTGCTGGGCACATTAACGTGTTAACGGCGGTTAACGGCGTTAGCGGCATCAACGTTAACGCACATTAACGCATCACGCGTTTCCATGACGACTGACCGGAAAAAGACGCGCGTGAACGTCATGTTTACGTGCCGCGGCACCTGAGTCCATGCACCGTTTACCAGTTAGCTCTGTTAGCTCCATTAGCACCGCTAGCGCGCCTACAGTCGATCTGGAGCGGTCTGCTTATTAAAGGAAAAGAGCAGCGCTACAAAATAACCAGCGTACCTGTGCCTCCGTTTTTAAGGTTTAGCGTTACTTTAGAGACTCATTTTAAGGATCGGTGAGTCACGTAAACATGACGTCACGCGCCTCTTTTTCTGGTCAGTTGTCATGGAAACGCGTCATGCGTTGATGTGCGTTAACGTTGACGCCCCTAATGCCGTTAACCGCTGTTAACGCGTTAACGTGCTCAGGAGTATTTATTTAATCAAAATGGTTCCGCCCTAATTGTCACTAAAGTATTCAGATTCAGAAAACTTTATTGGTTCCAGAATCTGAACACATGTAGACATACAAACATACAGCACATTGAGGCTAATCCCACTTTAGGTGTGTGCATGTGTGTCAGTATCAAAGTTCAGCTGTTATCACGTCTAAGCTTCCCCCACTTTTCCATGAATCAACACCTTCTTCTTCTTTTTTTTTTATTGCCTCTACTTTAGATTCATGACACAATACCATGACACACCCTTAATCTCAGGGAATAACTGATTTAATCCCTCGATATCCACGCAGCGCATTAGCACCCCCCACACCGTGTGTGATGTGACGACAGAGTCGAGTGAAAACAGTGCTATATTCAGATATGATGAGAGCTGCGCTGACAGGACTGGACTGAGATAATCTCACAGGATTGGAGAGGGGACTCTGCATGTGTGTGTGTGTACAATTTATCTCTGTGGGTGTGTTTATATAGATGTGCACTGCAGCAGGTGTGTGTGTGTGTGTGATTTATTGTGTTTGGCACAGAGTTTTTCTTTCACATGGGAATTTTTGTGCATGGTTGGAGATTAGGTGTGATCAAACACAGCCTTAACCATAATAACCACAGCAGCTCTGGTTGTTTTTCTTGGTAAAAGAGGGTGAAATCACGCAGAGAGTCTCCACAGCTCCTGTGACGAGCTGATTAGACTCTTGAGAAAGAAATTCTCAGATTAAAGTTAGAAGTCAGAATTCTGAGATTAGAGCAGAGAGGCTGAAGGTGGTAATTTACCGTGGGAATAAACCACAACTCCTTATATTTAGAGCTCATAATCGATTAATGGTTTTCTAACTGAGTAATAGTTTGGTCCATAAAATATTGAAAAATGTTGTTCAACCTGGAAATTATCATGTTCTCAAATGTCTTGTCAAAATGATTCCGTTTAAATGGTGTCTTTGTCTTTATGGAGCAAGGAAACAAACAAAAAAAATCACATTTAAAGGTGAAGTAAGTAGTTTATAGTGCCATCTAGAGGAGAGGCTGAAATTTAAAACAAAGAACTGCTCCTCTGCTCACCCCCTCCCTTCCTTGAGCGATACGGTATCCTCAGCCGGTCAAATGTCGTCCTCGTCGTCTTTCTCCGTGTCAGCAGATGAGGTTCGTGAGGTGAGGGAGAGGGCGAGCTACTGCGGCCGTAGCAGACGAAGCGGAGAGAGTGGAGGCGGGACTTCCGCTACAAGTAAAGAGACGCTTGATTTGTTCTCTCGAGTTTGTCTATACAGGCTCCCGTAGAAACATGGCGTCGTGGCAATGCAGTAGCGGCCCGCGACCATGTTATTATACATGACTTTTCGAAACACTACGAAAATGAAACAAAGAATATTATACAGCAACTAGACAATGCAGGAGCACATAATATGTATAAAAGAGTGGATTTTGGGTCATATAAACCCATAAATACTACACAGTGTCCCTTTAAGAAGCTGAAACAATAAAAAACCTTGTTTTAATCATGAAAAAAGCTTCAAACCGATTAATCGATGATCAAAATGATGATTCATTTAGTGATGGATTAATAATCGAGTAATTGTTGGACATCCTGGGGGTGTGTGTTTATAGGTCACATTTTTAGTCGTGATATAAAGTAGCAATTATTAGGAAGAAGTCACAAAATTAGAGCGTTTTTCTTTTCTTATTGTCCATAAAAACGAGCCAGGTGAACTTTGATCTGTGACGTATTTCACAAAATTCACAAATTCAATCTGATTTTGACGTTTTTGACTACTTTTTGCTCATCAGATTGCCTGAAAAAGGGATATAAGACACTATATTGCATATATTGTTATAACCTCAGTACATATTGTACATTGGGAAAAAAACTGCCAAAATGCTCTGTGTTCTAAGGATCAAAAGAAGAAACCAAACCTGAAATTGTGATTGCAGTATAAAGTACACACTGTACAAACTGGATTTCCCACCAGTCTACTGTTGGTTTTTTGCCTGCAGCTGATTTTATTATCAAGTCATAAACCGTGTTGAAACAGTTTTCTTTACAGCTGCTCCTATATTAGACAGCTCTGATAATCGCCCATATATATTTTCAAACTTCAAAGTTCACTTCGGTGTTATATCTCGAGGGGATTTTGTTTTTGATAAATTTATGGCTGCAGTTTTACGCAGATAACGTCACGTTGTGATGATAATAAAGGTATTAAATTACCTGCATCTGATCAGGTTGATTTGTTGTTGACTGTAAACCCTGTGCTGTGATTAAAATTAGGTCAATTTTTTCAGGGAATCAAACTGCGCTGTTGTTGGTTCGTAATCGCATACGTAAAAATGTATAATTTATAATATTTATGTCATTTCTTATTCATTGCAAAAACACTAACTCGTGCAGTTGTATGGAAGAATCTTCTTTTGTTGCTGGAAATGTTAATGTCAGGTTCTTTCAAGTCTCTTGAGGCAAAAATAATCTTGAAATAGATATTTGGTTTGTTAGCTGGAGCCCAGCGGAGCCATTAAACTCCTTCCTACTCAGTGTTTTGCAGAGACGATGTGGAAACATCATCACTGACCACTGCAGTTTATTGTGTATCTTGGTGAAATATTGTTTTAATCTGGTTGTATCTATTGTAGTTTTACAGCAAAGACTTCGGGTTCTTCTGTTCTTTAAAAGTAATGAACTCTGAGTCTTTTGTAAACACACAGGAATACAGACGAGAGTGACGTCAGCTCATTCCTCACAGTTTGGTCAGTGTCATCATCATCAGTCATGTAGTCACACTGCTCCTGATGTCTGCTGAAGTTCTCAGATTTAAGCTTTTTCTTTACTTTCAAGTACATTGAATTTTACGGAAGAGAATTAGTGCCACATGTTCAAAAAAAAAAAATGTTCAAAAAATGAATTCTGAAATTAAAGTCAGAATTCGAAGGAAAAGGTCAGAATTCTGAGATTAAAGAAAAAAGTCAAGATTCTGAGATTAAAGGAAAAAAGTCAGAATTCTAGGATTAAAGAAAAAGTCAGAATTCTGAGATGAAAGAAAAAAAGACAGAATTCTGAGAAAAAGGTCAGAATTCTGAGATTAAAGAAAGTCAGAATTCTGAGATTCAGGAAAAAGTCAGAATTCTGAGATTAAAGAAAAAGTCAGAATTCTGAGATTGAAGTAAAAATTCTCAGATTAAAGCCAGAATTCTGAGATTAAAGAAAAAGTCAGAATTCTGAGATTAGAGAAGAAAGTCAGAATTCTGAGATTAAAGATAGTCAGAATTCTGAGATTAAAGAAAAGGTCAGAAATCGGATTAAATCAGATTTGATTTTAATCTCATAATTCGTGCTGTTTTATTATTTTTTTCTTTCTTTCAATTATTGTATGTACTATTATATGTTCTTTTTTACATGTGGCCCTAACACTCTCCTGTAGAATGGTGCGGTGTTGCTGTGGTGAAATGAGGTGAAGTGTCTTGTGTCTTGTGTGCTGTGCTGTGTTGGCCTGAGTTCACATGCAGCTGGGTCACTTGAATGTGAGGTTGTTGTCCAAGAAGGGCAGATCCCAGGAGTCGTTGAATCAGCAGCAGCTGGACTTCTGGAAGACTTTTCACGTCTTATATACAAGAGGCTCGTTGTGGAAGCCTTTTGGAGGTGCAGGAGACTGATTCGGTGACTTTTGGTGAACTATTGAGAATCACAGACCCAGAAAGAAAGTGAGGATCTGGTTCAGAGGTCGGTCCCTGGTGCACCTTGTGTCTGTGTCTTTCTTGTGCAAATATTTGTTTGATGGATCATCTGGAAAATTCCTTCACGGTCTTCTTTCGCTTTGACATTTTTGGACCTAAATGCAATGTGTTCAATAGAGAAAGAAACATGACATTTTTAGTATGCAAATGAGTGTCACAGGCAATCATATTATTGATGGCTGAGTTCCGTTTGGCTTTCACCGTTTTTCGGGTGCACGATGGTTCAATTAGTAATTACAGAAAACATGAAAATCACAACATGTTAAAGTGAACCAGAACAATTTAAACACCCGCAAATGAATGGATATGTAACCGACACAAGTACAAAGACGGGGGAAACGTTATGAGTTGTTTTGAACTCTGCTGTTCACACAGAGGATTCTCTGGAGTCATGTGAGTTCTCCCTGAAAGAGGTGGGAGGCGCTGCAGAAGGAGTGGGAGTGGCCAGAGATGGCAGGGCCCGCCCCTGTTTTGCAGCACAATAGATGGAGCGTGAAGGAAGTGGCTGACTCCCTCCCACCACCACCACCCCTTTCCACTTGCCTACGTGGTATGTTCCAGCCCAGTATTTAAATCCGGGGGCTTGAAGGGCTGTGCTGTTCTGGAAACCGGTGCAATTCAGGAAGCAGCTGAGAGAGAGAAACAGAGAGAGACAGAGGCTGAGAGAAAGAGGGGAGAAAACTGCTCTGCCAGCACAGTGGAGGTTGGCGACAGTCACAACAGAAGAAGCAAAGAGCGAGAGAGAGGAGGGGGGATTGAGATTGAGATTGAGATTGAGAGCTCCTCGTGTTAGAGCAGCTTGTATTTAGGACAGAGCAGATCTTCACTGTCTCCTCTCTGTCTTCTCTTTGCTGTCATTTTCTTTATTTTTTTTGCTCTGTGCCAGTGGGGGAGGGTGCATCATCGACCGTCCCAGGCCTAGTTACATGTCCCAGCATCCCGCAGGAGCTCAGGCAAGGCCACTGCGACTGTAAACCTGCTGATAACGGGACAAGGCAGGGAGATAGAGGTACTGTGATCTATATATATGTATATATATATATGTGCTGGCTAATCATCAATAGAGGTTTTTGCAGATGTACATTTGTGCTATTTTTAAAAATATATGAATGCTGTGTTCTGAGAAGTTTTACCAGTTCTGTGCACATCGACAGACGAAGAGCCGGTAAACACAGATGTTGACAACATGCACGAGACAACGTCGGGAGGAAATGTAGTAATTGGTGCTCGGGGTTGTCTTTGTAATCAGAAACAGATGGAAGTGGAAAAACAGAGTCTGATTTTTTTTCTAATAATCAGGCTCAGTGATGTGATTAATCCTCTCATTAGTCCTGATTTATGCAAGTTTTTTCTTGGGTTTTTGGAATCTCGATTAAACTTTTTTGCATCCTAAACTTTATTTGACAATGTTTAGTTTTCTAGTTTCTTGTTTATTTAGTATTTACTTTGTACATAAATGTTTATTGGGATTATGCAAGTGCACTGCAGTGCAGACAGACGATAAGTGACCATCATTTGTTATTAAACAGCTGTATTTTTATCTGTTAAAGGGACAAAAAATGACATCATTTCATTCATTCATTCATTCATTCATTCATTGATCAATCACGAAGAACTGACTTTTGTCAGTCTATACGACAACAAACATGTTTCGTTATCATAATCGTAACCCTTTAACATCACGGACGACACGTTTGCGCTAGCGCATTTTGCGTTACCGTAATTACGCAACAGTTTATGCTATCGACGTGTGGTTATTACGGCAATTTCAATCTTTTTTTGCGACAAGATATTTTGTAACATTACAACATTTTGTCACGTTTTTCCGAAACGTAAATATTTGTTTTGTGACAGCAGTGAGATATTATCGTAATTTTAAAATGTTAAAACAGTATTTTAACATGCAGTAAATTGTAAATAACTGCCATTTATTGACGATTTATGGTTTTTAATTTAAAAATTTAAAAATAGTTTTTTAACACGCAGTAAATTGTAAATAACTTATTGGTGATTTATAGTTTTTCAGAAAAGTAACCCCATTTTATTTGCGACAGTTGTAAGATATTTTGTATCATTAGAACAATTTGTGATGTTTTTCAGAAACGTAAATCTTTTTTTGCTACAGCTGTGAGATATTTTATTCATTTTAAATTATTAATACATTTTAACAGGCTGTAAAATGTACTGACATTTATTGGTGATTTATGGTTTTTCAGAAAACGAAACAAATTTTTTTGTGACAGTCGTAAGATATTTTGTTATATTAGAACATTTTTCAGGTTTTCTGGAAACGTAAATGTTTTTTTGCGACAATATTGAGATATTTTCTTCACTTTAAATTGTTAAAACAGTATTTTGACGTGCAGTAAATTGTAAAGAACTGCCAGATGTTGGTGGTTTTTCAGAAAAGTAAACTATTTTTTTGCGACAGTTGTAAGATATTTTGTACCATTACAACTTTTTGTGTTCCATTTTTCTGGAAATGTAAATCTTTATTGCAACAGTAGTGAGAAAACAGAATTTTAACATGCAGTAAATTGTAAATAACTGCCAGATATTGATGGATGATTCTACTGATGGACATCACGTGTCTGTGCTGCACTGAGTCTGTGGACTTGTGATAATAATGTACAGTACTTTGAAGACAGGAGGACGCAAGTAGAGATTTATTCTCATCTGTGGTTGCTAAGGAACATGTGAAGTGTATGTCATCACTCCTCCCTCATGGGGGAAAAAAATGAAGTGAGGGAAAACAATCACTGGAGCCACAATTACACTAATGTGTTTCAGAGTTATGGTCTGTCGTGTAACAACAATATTCAAATGAATGTTTGTTGTCACCATCGGGAGAATCACGATGCGACACTTTTCACGTGTGGTCAAGATGGCGACTATTTTTATCCGGTATGTTCGCATACTTTGAGATTAGAATAGAAGAGGAAGACAAACTGTATTGAGTTAAAGGTGCCATACGTAAGAATGTGGCCATAAACGGTTACTACATTCAAATTCAAAATACCGAGGTCTTAGGTTTGGTTTTATGACTTAACTGGCAACCCGTGGTTGCTCGGCAGCTGAGACGCTACTGACTACAATGATAGGTAGACGGCGGTAGGTGGCGCCACCTGCCAAAACATGATTTCAAAACATAAACAGGATTTGCAGTCTGCAAAATATTTTTTTAATGCAAATATTTTGCCTGTACTGAGTTCAGTTTGTTATATGAACATTATTCCTGAGTCTCTGTGACATTAAGAGGATTTTATGGCCAGTTGCTTTAGATTTATTACATAATGCACCTTTAAGTCAAAGGCATACAGTGAGTGCGTTTACATGCACACAAAAAACTGATTACTGGCAATAATTGGGTAACTGGAATAAACCGTTTAAGGTGTATACATGTCTCTAAGAAATCAGATTACTGACAGAAACCTAGGTGTGTTAAACAGGTTTTTCCAAAAAACGATAACGGCAACAAACCGATAATGAAATCAGTTTATTCCGTTTACATGAGCACTTGAATAACCAGATAACTACAAAAGCCTGATAACAATCAGTTTTTTAGTGTGCATGTAAACACACTCATTCTTTTTCCTCTGAATGCATGTGTTCATTTGTTGTCAGCTACAGACACAGCAGACCTGCAGGTATTAAAATTCTGTTATACACTTTTTTTAAATGTGTTTTGAAGTCAGTGAGAGTTGGCTTTCGGCCATTTTGGCACAGCTTTGACGGCTTTGAAGTTGTCAAATTAGCCAATCACGTTCAAATCGGGAGCAACTTGACTTCAAATCCCAATGAGTTGAAAGAGTTGTTAAGATTTAGAATAGAATACATTATATGTATTATCTGTTGCTCACTAAACCTGTAACTAGCGCTTATGTGTTTATTTATTGTTGGTTTATTTGCTACGACCAAATAAAATAGGATGTTCTCAGTGGTGTAGGCGCTAAAGCAGAATCTTATTTAAACTTACAAAATGTTCACAGAAATGTGCTTATATGAAGACAATAATCTGTCATAATCTTCTGACTCTAGTGTTGTGTCTAGGTCGAAGAGGCTAATGGATGCTGCATGATGTTGACATTGTGACGTTTCTTGAAGCCGTCTGTGTGTGTGTGTGTGTGTGTGTGTGTGTGTGTGTGTTTGTGTGTGTGTGTGTGTGTGTGTGTGTGTGTGTGTGTGTGTGTGTGTGTGTGTGTGTGTGTGTGTGTGTGTGTGTGTGTGTGCATTCCCTTTGCTGTAAATGTCACCTGCTCAACACAGCATGCATAATGTCAGGATTGGAGAAGGAATAGCAAACAGTACAGTATGAGCTCTCAGGATGCTGTCATTTCCAGGTACAGACCAGCGAGAACACACAATCAATGTTAGAACTTAAATTACAGATAATAGTGACAAGCGTTACATTCAGTAAACCAGAACAGATCTGGATTTTAAAATTGTTTTTCTGTTTTTTTGTTTTTTTCCTCAGTGAGGATAAAACAGACACAAGTGGGGCCTCATTTACATAATCCACACTCTTCTTGCACATTTTAAAATTGGCCAATTCCCAGGGTGAGGGAAAAACTTTTCTATTCTTAGTCGAGCAACTGGGACATCTTGATAAGTCTGCTTCAACAGATTCAGCACAGTGATTATACTTTATTAGAATTTTATGTTTCATATAATAGAGTTATTCTGAGTTTAAAGTCAGATTTCTGAGAAAAAAAAGTCAGAATTCTCAGATTAAAGTCCGAATTCTCAGTTTAAAGAAAAAGTCAGAATTCTTAGATTAAAGAAAAAGTCAGAAAGTCAGAATTCTCATATTAAAGAAAATTATTTAATTTGAGATTAAAGTCAGAATTCTGAGATTAAAGAAACAGTCAGAAAGTCCGAAGTCTTAGATCAAATTTAAAAAAAATCTGAATTCTGAGACTGAAGTCAGAATTCATGTTGTTTTATTTCTGCATGCAAAATTATTGTACAATAAATCAAGCTCCTTGAGTGGCTTTAATCCCTTTAGTCCCTGATTGATTTGGTTATTGAATAATGTGGTGGACTTGGTGTGAAAATGTTTTGTGCTTTTATTGAAAAGTGAGCAGAAGTGCAGCGTCAGCACAAATCCACTGCTGCGTTTGGCCTCAGGGACAGAGACGGAAAAATGGTATTGATCTTTGTGGAGCAGAGGCAGCTGCACAGATACTAGATCACTATCTCTGTGGGTCAGTTCAAAGTGATAGGTGTGTGTCTGTGTGTGTGTGTGTGTGTGTGTGTGTGTGTGTGTGTGTTGTGCAAACTCGTTTAAGAGAAAACAGAGATAAAGAAAGAGCTTTGTCAGTATTACACACGAGTTTCAGAAACGATCGAGCGCTGACTCCACAAAATTCTGAAGGGTTGAGGCATTTCATTCTAAAATGGATGCATATTTGTGTCATAAGACAATATTTTTCACCTTTTCTTTAACCCTTTGTTAATTTAAAAATACACAAATCCTTATATGGACATCCGGGGAGTGTGTCTTTATAGGTCACATATTCAGGCTTTTAAAAAAGTGTTTTTTCCATCTTCTTATGTGTGTACATTAATGGAATTAATACAGTAATGGAAAAAAGCAGCTGAAATGCTCTGTGTTCTAAGGGTTTATTATTTCCTCAAGTCAAATGGCCGTCACTGTGTTTGTCGAGTTTTTTTTTATCTATAAAACCAAACTCCTTCTCACTTATCTCCTCTTTTAAAATGGAAACATGGAAGTCATAAATCCTAGTTATTTGGACATCTGGTTATTTGTTGTTCCTTAAATGTGAGCTTTTAGGTTTGTCAACAGCTCCAAACTTGAAATAATCCAGTCTAATCTCTAACATTAAAATTTAACTTAACCCTGAACACATTTAAAGCTCTAAAGATGAAGATTTTGGAGACAAGGATGTCTGTGTGCAAGTGGCCCAATAACATAAAACGATCATGCTAACTAGCTTGCTAGAACTGGCAATTTTCTTTTCTTTCTTTCTTTTATTTTTTTTTATTTTTGTGCGAGTGTTTTTAATCAGAGAAAGACCCAATAACATAAAACAATCAAGCTAACTAGTTTGCTATAACTGGCAATTTTTTTTTCTTTTAATATTACAGTGTTAGTTCATAATCCACAGTCTAATCTGTAACATCAAAACTTAACTCAACCCTGAACACATTTAAATCTCTGAAGATGAAGATTTTGGAGACAAGGTTGTCTGTGTGCGAGTGTTTTCATGAGCGAGAAAGGCCCAACAACATAAAACAATCATGCTAACTAGCTTGCTAGAACTGGCAATTTTCTTTTCTTTTTTCTTTCTTTTTACTTTTAATTTTACAGTCTCAGTTCATAATTCACAGTCTAATGTCTAACATCAAAACTTAACTTAACTTAACCCTGAAAACATTTAAATCTCTGAAGATGAAGATTTTGGAGACAAGGTTGTCCGTGTGAGAGTGTTTTCATGAGAGAGAAAGGCCCAATAGCATAAAACGATCATGCTAACTAGCTTGCTAGAACTGGCAATTTTCTTTTTTTTTCTTTTAATTTTACAGTGTTAGTTCATAATTCACAGTCTAATCTCTAACATCAAAACTTAACTTAACCCTGAACACATTTAAATCTCTGAAGATGAAGGTTTTGGAGACAAGGTTGTCCGTGTGAGAGGGTTTTCATGAGAGAGAAAGGCCCAATAGCATAAAACGATCATGCTAACTAGCTTGCTAGAACTGACAATTTTCTTTTGTTTTGTTTTTAATTTTTGTCTTAGTTCATCGTAGTTCATCTCTATGTTTGTTCAGCTCACCACGCTGATGTCACTGAGGGGAAATAGAGTTGGGGTGAGCTGGATTAGCAGTCATCTGTGGTTGGAAATACTCAGGGATTACATGGATGCTATACTGGGGGACCAGTGTGTCTGTTTTACTGGAACGTATTTGTTTGTGAACCATGTGAAAGCCTGACTGATAATGTATGCTGTAACGTATCCAGAGATTATACTTTAATCCTTTTAAAACATGTTTGACATAACAGATTATTTCCTAAGTGTTGCTGTTTGTTTTAGGCATCAGATGATTGTGTTCTTTTTGGTTTAGTCCAGAGTGGAGCTGGTGTCATCTGTTTCCAGCAGGTCGTGAGTGGGGGAAGATCCCCTCTGTGTCACCCTCAGATGTGTTCATATGTCTGTGTGTGTGTGAAGTGACACAGTATCTGCTGTCGGTACAGCTGTCCTAACTTAATCCAGCTTCTCGCCGTGGTTATTGTGCAAAGATTTTTTGAGCTCTGTTGCAAATTACATCTGCGGCTCCCGTCAACAGAGGCATCGGACATCAGACTTTCCCTTTTTTGACTTTGTTTAACTTTAACCTCACTGTTAAAACTGTTGACTTTGGTGTCGTCTATGGGCTAATTTGTAATAAGTCGGCTGACAATGGGTTTGTCAGGGCAAATATTGAGAGTGCAGATGATAGTGGTGATATTTTCTCGTTGGTTATCATCTTTATTTTGGCAAAGAAAAAAACTTATTTAAGAACTTGTTTCTTTCAAACACAAACATTTGTGCACCCAATCATTAATTGAGTGCTAAATTAACCATCAACTATTGTGATAATCGATTAACCCTTAAACTGATCACCTAGACACATTTTTGTGTTTTTGGCCTTTTATTTCTAAAGTATTTTTACAATTTTTTTCATGTATATTTTATTTTTAGCCTTTTGTAAACAACGTGAACTAAAATACTCATACTAACACACCTCACGTCCAAAAATGTCCTCATTGAAACACATTCAAATCACAGTTTTTGATGCATCATGACAAAAAAAGAAGCAATTTAAGGGTTACAAACTTTAAAAATGTAAAAAAACAAGGTCTGTTTTAATTACTGATGTTAATAATTTCAATTTATAATTATTTATTTTTTTTTTAAATGCTGCTGCTGCTGCGTAATTTGATATAGAAAAGTTCAAGTTGCTGTTTTTGTTTTGTTTTAGATACTGTGTTTACTATGTGGTCATAATATAGGGATGCTCAGTAAAGTTAAAACTAGAATCTGTAATTACATTGTGTGGCTGCAGATGTTGGCAAAGTAAACCACTAACCACTCACCACAAGGGGCACTTACTAAAAATGTCCAAAAATGTCTGCTATTCAGTGGATTGTGTTGAAAAAATATTTACGTGGACATATAAAGCAGAAAAGTGCTAAAGGCAGCTCTATATGTGGAAACTTGTTAAAATTGCAGATGTCAATGCTTTTTGCTTTTTTCAGCCATTTGCAGTGGTTAAAAATAATTCATGGTGTTTATGGTGGCAAACACTGCTTCACTGTAGGTGTGAAAGAGGAGACTCTATATTGCTCTATATTGCAGGAGCTGTTACTAATCTAGTGTGTTTTATTTAGGGATGATGGGTCTCTCACACTCTCTCACTGTCAGGGGGTCAGACTGTAATTCTGGTACAAAATTTTCCACTCTCCCACATTATTTAGGTCAACAACTCCACAGAGAGTCGTTCGCCTCTGACGGGGCGAACACGAACGGCCACGAGAGTCGGCCAAAAAAAGACGAAGAATGGCTGACAGTCGCTTTAATTACGTCTCATTTTTTTGATGTCATGCAGAGTCCAGTGCAGAGTTGCTGCGTAATAATAATAAAATAATAACAACTCACTGTCCACTTACAGATCTGTGTGGAATATCTGGGCCGAAGCCTCTCAAACCTCAGCGTTCGCTGCCAGGGACGCCCGTTTCTGTCAAGCACCATCCAGCCGACCTGAGAGCATCCATGGAGGAGAAGTACAAAGAGATTGCAGAGGTACGGGTTATTGTTTTTAATCAAAAACACTCACAGAAACAGAAATACAGTCAGCCATGATTATAGTACTCTAGGTGCATGATACATTTTCTTTATGGTTGTCAGGGTCTTTCAACATCAGACCCTATGCATATTCACATGTCCTCTTCATTCACCTGTCCTCATCATTCATTCACCTGTCCTCCTCATTCACCTCACCTCATCATTCATTCACCTGTCCTCTTCATTCACCTGTCCTCCTTATTCACCTGTCCTCTTCATTCACCTGTCCTCCTCATTCACCTGTCCTCATCATTCACCTGTCCTCTTCATTCACCTGTCCTCTTCATTCACCTGTCCTCCTCATTCACCTGTCCTCTTCATTCACCTGTCCTCTTCATTCATTCACCTGTCCTCTTCATTCATTCACCTGCCCTCTTCATTCACCTGTCCTCATCATTCATTCACCTGTTCTCATCATTCACCTGTCCTCTTCATTCACCTGTCCTCATCATTCATTCACCTGTTCTCATCATTCACCTGTCCTCTTCATTCACCTGTCCTCCTCATTCACCTCACCTCATCATTCATTCACCTGTCCTCATCATTCACCTCACCTTTTCATTCAGTCACCTGTCCTCATCATTCACCTGTCCTCATCATTCATTCATTCACCTATCCTCATCATTCACCTGTCTTCATCATTCACCTCACCTCTTCATTCACCTGTCCTCTTCATTTGTTCACCTGTCCTCTTCATTCGTTCACCTGTCCTCTTCATTCATCTGTCTCAGTGTATCCTGTGCATCTACACGTATGCATGTGACCCTGTTCCTGATCTTTATGACACTAGCGTTGGTCTAATGCATGTTTTACATGTACACCAGGAGCTGTTCACTCGCAGCATGACTGAGAGTGAGATGCGCAGCGCTCCCTACGAGTTCCCCGAGGACAGTCCCATCGAACAGCTGGAGGAACGGCGCCACCGCCTGGAGAGGCAAATCAGCCAGGACATTAAGTGAGGACACACACATACACACACAGTCCCATTGAAATTACCTACGCTCTAACTAATATACAAACATGTGCTTATCAGTGTCCAATATGGCAGGTTGTTAGCAAGCTAACTAACGTTGACATTCAGCTAACTGGGCTAACTAGCAGCTGACACTCACCCCCTGGTGTTCAGTCTTCAAACGCGTATGAGGAGGTGGGTTCTGAGGGGCCGTAATTTGATTATGAAACGATTATCGATGCATCTTGAATTGCACTGTCAATCCAGTATTTTGCGATGTCTTCGCCTCACTGTATTTTACGTTATTTAACATTTCTATAATCCGAATTAGGTTTCATTTGTAAATCGAGAATTGTCCACATCTGAATCAAGATGCATCAAAGAACTTCTGACTGACTCTCCGGGGTCGATGTTGTCAACGCCACTGAGCTGATCTGTGACCTGTAGCCTTTTGACTTTGTGATTTGCCACAACTAACTGATGTTTATGTTTTTGTGTCAATCACCAGCTATGTCTTAGCTGATGAAGGTGTTTGTGTGTGTGTGAGATGGTGCTTATTTGAGTGTGTTTTCTATATTGTGTGTTGCTCTGTTTGTGTGTTATTTCCTCTCACTGCCTTTAATGTCCAAAATGTCCTCTGCTGCTGCTGCTGTTGCTGCTGCTGCTGCTGCTGCTGTAAATCACACCAAGGCTTGAACCAGAGATCTTGGTCCGTGCCAAACAGGACTTCATGAAAATCGACAGCACGGCAGACCTGGAGTGAGTGAGCTCTGAATCACTATTTATGATACATACACTACCGTTCAAAAGTTTAGGGTCACTTAGAAATGTCCTTATTTTTGAAGGAAAAGCACCTTTTTCCAATATAACATTAAATGAATCATAAATACACTCCATACATTGTTAATGTGGTAATCGACTATTCTAGTTGCAAACGTCTGGTTTTTATTGGAATATGTACATAGGTGTATAGAGGCCCATTTCCAGTGTTCTAATGGTACATTGTGTTTGCTAATCGCATTTGAAGGCTATTGGATGATTAGAAAACCCTTGTGCAATGATGTTAGCACAGCTGAAAACAGTTTTGCTGGTTCTTTGACCAATGGGCAAAGTTATTATTTTGAATAAAAATCATTATTTATAATCTTGTCAATGTCTTGACTATATTTTCTATGCATTTTGCAACTCTTTTGATGAATAAATGTCTGACGTTTAATGGAAAACACAACAAAAATTGTATAGGTGACCCCAAACCTTTGGACGGTAGTGTATCTGTAGTCGGTTAATTCACATGTATCATTTAACTGTGAAGGTTACAGGGTTTAGAAACTCTTCACTTTTCTCCAGAACCACTGACAGGAAGTTATCAGCATTATGGAGTTAAACAAAATCTCCCCCTGCTGGTGGCTTCATAAATGTTTAAATGTGTATTGTTTTCTTGATTCTGTTGATGTCCACTCACTAAGAAGTCTTTTATTGATCGCAAAACAGACTCTCATAGAAAAAAACTGACGCATCCGAGGTTTGGTTTCCTTTGTCTCTTTGTCTTTGTCCCTCTTGTCCTCCTCTCTTACTCTCTCTTGGTTTAAATTCTACATTTATGTGCCTGGATCTGTCCAGGTTAATGAAGGACATGTGTTTGGATACTGTCGACAATGGCTTCAGGGAGAGAGCGTTGCCACTGGAGCGAGAGTACCAGCGGGTCTCCATATCTGGCGAGGAGAAGTGTGGGGTGAGCCGCTTTTATGGAATCGATTTTGTCATCTGGATTCAGTGTGATCTATCTATCTAGCTATCTATCTGATCTATCTATTCATCTATCCAGGTTCCCTTCATTGACCTGTTAGACGCTGCCAAGTGTGTGGTGAAGGCGCTGTTCATTCGGGAGAAGTACATCAACCGATCCATGCAGAACTTCTGTAAGACCACGTCTCACTCCCTGCAGGAGCTCGGGATGAAGCCACTGGATCTGAGAGTCTACGATGACATCCCGGAAACTCCCGTAGATGCAGGTATGCTGGCAGACGACATGCGATAAGGAAGTGACACATCATCTGCCATCACCGCTGGGCAGAAATGACAAAGGGGGATTTATTAGTACCTGACATTTACTGTACTTAAAAGGGACATTAGCCGAAGAGCCTCATATGGTTCTACTTAGCACTTTTATTTCTAAGAGTGTATGAGTAGGCAAAGTGTGACGAAAGATGACTCGGTCATGTTTTTGTGGAGATAAAACATGCAATGTTTACTTCCGCACTCATTGCTATGACACAATGAGACATGCCTTGAATTGTTGTCTCGCAGAGCTCCGCTTTGTCCCTAAAAACGCAAGAGTTCAGGCGAGGGCGATAGTATCCGGAAGAGCAAAAGTCTGCGAAGTGTTCTATTCTTGGCTTCTTGGCACAGTGCAGCACAGAGTTCTACAAAAACTTTCAGCCTCAGAGGATTTACATTTTATATATGACGGCAATAATGAGGGCTTTTCTAAACGCTAACTGCTGTTAGCTGCCGTTAGCCTCAGTGACGCTGACGTGGCTTCCTGTGTCTCATTTGCATATTTAAAGAGACAGGCACTCAAAAGCGAGCGTTCTGAACAGGGCTGTTTTGTTCAGGGTGATTGAACTGCTGTGGTGCTTCATCCTTAAGGTATTTTGACCAAAGCATGTCACAGACATGTTCATTAGGACACCAGGGAAGTAGGTGAACTAGGTGAACTTGGACAAATAGGGTATAATATGAGTCCTTTCGTTTCCGCAGATGCCCCGGTCCATCCACCTGTTTCTGAGACTCACCCCTACGACAATCAGGACCCCTCCAACATGCCGGCAGACACGGGATACGGATGCCAGATGGTGAACGGCGTGGTCCACGTCTACACCAACAATAACAACATGGACAAGTACGTATTTGTGTTGTGTTGTTGTGCATTGACAAATTCATGACAATAATACAAAAACAAAGTGGATCTGCTTGCTAAACTTTGAAGTGTCTTCCTTCTCAGGGGCGCAGAACTGGACTTGCCATATCCGGACCTGAAGGAGTACATCGCAGACATGAATGTTATGATGGCCCTCATTATTAACGGGCCTGTGTGAGTGTTTGTTGCACAGCATTTATCTTCAGGCGTCACCGGATGTTTAGCTTAGTGCATATTTTAAAACCGTGCGTTTCGTCTGCACGGCGCGTTTACAGGAAGTCTTTCTGCTACCGCCGCCTTCAGTACCTGAGCTCCAAGTTCCAGATGCACATCCTTCTGAACGAGATGAAGGAGCTGGCAGCTCAGAAGAAGGTTCCTCACAGAGACTTCTACAATATACGAAAGGTGAGAGCAAACGACACAAAATATGCATTTGGAAGACTACGTCCACCTTTATATGTCCTGATCGTTCAAGAGTTGGGTAATCTAGATTCAGCCTGGTCCTGCAATTCACAAAAAAATCATCTCCAGAAAATACTCTACTGTACTAAGAGGTCTCTCACTGCTGTGCGCTGACCCCAGGTGGACACACACATACACGCATCGTCCTCCATGAACCAGAAGCACCTGCTGCGCTTCATCAAGAAAGCCATGAAGAAATACCCCGAGGAGATCGTTCACATCGAGCACGGCCGCGGTCAGACCCTCAAGGACGTGTTTGAGACCATGAACCTGACGGCCTTCGACCTGAGCGTCGACACTCTCGACGTGCACGCGGTGAGAAACGGGAGCAGCAAACGGGTTTCAGAAACTCACGAAACAGACGAAGCGACATTTTCCGATCTGTTTCCTCTCTCCTTTTCAGGACCGCAACACGTTCCATCGCTTTGACAAGTTTAACGCCAAATACAACCCCATCGGAGAATCGATCATCAGAGAGATTTTCATCAAGACCAACAACCACATCGAAGGGAAATACTTTGCACAAATAATCAAGGTGTGACAATAATGTGTTTTTAAATCAACCCAAATAACTTCCACAAACAAAAAACTGATCCACCTGCCTGTGCTGCCTTCATTTGTCCAGGAAGTCATGTTTGACTTGGAAGAGAGCAAGTACCAGAACTCAGAACTCCGCCTGTCCATCTACGGTCGCTCCAGGGACGAATGGGACAAACTGGCTCAGTGGGCCGTCAAACACCGAGTTTACTCTAATAACGTGCGCTGGCTCATCCAGGTGCCTCGTCTGTTGTAAGTACAGCCACAGATTCTTCTTATTCTTTTTTACCCTCAGAGTCAGAGAATCACTGCTCAGTCTCTGATTGGCTGGAGTCGCCACAGACTTGGATCAAATTTAAAGCATACTTTAAAAAAAAAAAGAAAAAAAAAAGAGCAGTTTCAATTAAACAATTCTTTAATCTCAGAATTCTGACTTTATTTCTTTGATCTAAGAATTCTGACTTTTTTTCATTAATCTCAGAGTTCTGACTTTAATCTCAGAAATCAGATTTTTTTTCTTTAATCTCAGAATACTGACTTTCTTTTATCTCAGAATTCTGACTCTTTTCCTCATAAAATCTCAGAATTATGACTTTAATCTCAGAATTCATGCTGTTTTCTTTTTTGCTTTCTTTAATTTTTTTTACATGTGGCCCTGACTTTACTCTCAGAATTCTGATTTAATCTCTGAATTCATGCCCTTTTTTTCGGGGCTGAAAAGTGAAATGAGGGCAAGAGTCTGGCTTCTACATTGGAAATCAAGCACTTTTCATGATTCCATTAAAAACAAATGAAAACAATTCTGTTGCAATACTAATACTAATAATAATGATAATAATAATAACAATGTCATTATTCAATCACCACCTCTCCAGTGACGTGTATCACACAAAGAAGCATCTGGCTAATTTCCAGCAGATGTTGGAGAACATCTTCTTGCCTCTGTTTGAAGCCACAATAAACCCTCGCAGTCATCCTGAGCTTCATCTCTTCCTGGAACATGTGAGTGTCACTTCACCGAAGACTGAATCTCAGTCACAGTCACATAAACTCACCTTTTTGTGTGTGTGTGTGTGTGTGTGTGATTAGGTGTCCGGCTTTGACAGCGTGGACGACGAGTCCAAACCTGAGCACCACATTTTTAACCTGGACAGTCCACTGCCAGAAAACTGGACAGAAGAGGACAACCCGCCCTACTCCTACTACCTCTACTATACCTACGCCAACATGACTGTGCTCAACCACATGAGGAGGTCGACGCTCTCTGCTCACATCCTTTCATTTTTTCAGAAAACAAAATACAGAAGGTTTTAATATTGTTATTTTTTTAATAGGCGCCGAGGCTTTAATACGTTTGTCCTGCGACCTCACTGTGGGGAGGCGGGGCCTGTCCACCACCTGGTGTCAGGGTTCATGCTGTCAGAGAACATCTCCCATGGACTGCTGCTCAGAAAGGTCAGGACTACGTGAAATTGTTTTTCTTTTACAAAGTTTTTCCGTGTATCAAAGGGCCACTGTTCCCAAACATGACAGGAAACTATGGGGGCCTTTGCATACCAGAAATAATTTTATTTTTTTCTCAGGATGCTTTCACACCAGGTTCTTCTTCATCAAACCCTAGTTTGTTTGCTCAGAAAGTCCTGGTCCTGAAAGCGGACTGCTACGCAGGGCATTGTGGGTATAACACAACCAAGTCTTACGCGCATGTAGAACGATAACCGGGAGAAATGTACGTTATTCAAAAGGCTCGGTTCGTTTCACTAAAGTGCGAACTTCCAATATCTGGCTTATGTGATTTATTGCATGTTAAATTAGTGTTTTAAAGGTGGCATATGTAAGAATGTGGCCAAAAACGGTTACTACATTCAAATTCAAAATACAGAGGTCTTTATGTTTCGTTTTCTGACGTAACTGGCAACCTGTGGTTGCTTGGCAGCTGAGACTTTACGGACTGCAATGATTGGTAGATGGCGCTAGGTGGCGCCACATGCCAAAACATGATTTCATAACATAAACATGATTTGCCATATTAGGAGGATTTTATAGCCAGTTGCTTTAGATTGATTACATAATGCACCTTTAACAATTTAAAATGAAGAAAAACAAAACGTTTTAATTATAAAAACACTGCAGTTGCACATGAACAACAGATTTTTTGAAATTTGAACAGTATAACATATTTCTTTAGAATCACATTTTCTGAGTCTTTGTCTCTGGCAACAAAGACACTGAGCGAGTAAAATTACCGTAATAACCACACGTCGGCTTTGACGTGCAACTTTTCAGCTTTCAGATAAAGTATCATTATTCACCATTAAATTAAAAGCAAACATTCTGTGTGATGAAAAACAGAACACTGTCACGTGTGTGTGACAGGTGATCAGTTGTCTCGTTCATTCAGGTAAATAATGACTTTTTTTCTATATGCTGCGAGGCTGAGCAAACACACGTGTTATATCAGCTGTGACGTCTGTATATATATTTACCTTTCTCTCTGATATCCCTCAGGCTCCAGTGCTGCAGTATCTTTATTACCTGGCTCAAATCGGCATCGCCATGTCTCCGCTGAGCAATAACAGCCTGTTCCTCAGTTACCATCGTAACCCGCTGCCAGAGTACCTGTCCAGAGGCCTCATGGTGTCCCTGTCCACCGATGACCCACTTCAGTTCCACTTCACTAAGGTCAGCTTTGGAGGATGTTTGTGTCACAATATAAACACACAAAAATATCACACACTGTGTTTATGTGTGTGTGTGTGTGTGTGTGTACACAGGAACCTCTGATGGAGGAGTACAGCATCGCGACTCAAGTGTGGAAACTGAGTTCCTGTGACATGTGCGAGCTGGCGAGGAACAGTGTCCTCATGAGTGGATTTTCACACAAGGTAAACCAGTTTAATGTTTAAATTATTTCTTACTCAGACTTTGCATATTTTTTTAACTGAGTTTGACTGTTAGTGCCCCTGCGGCGCTAAGGACCTGTGCCGCAGGTGCACCCATGGTAATTTACCTTGGGAATAATACACAACTCCTTATATGGACATCCTGGGGGTGTGTGTTTATAGGTCACATATTCAGGCTTTAAAAAATGTGTTCTTATGTGTTGTTGAGTCAAAGTTATGATGAATTGAATTAATAATTTTTAGTGGTGATATAAAGTAGCAATAAATGTGCAGAAGTCACAAAATTATTCAAAAAATTAATTTTATTTTTGTTCAGAAAAACGAGTGAACTCTGAACTGTGACTTATTTCACAAATAAGCATTTTCAG
Source organism: Microchirus variegatus (assembly GCF_963457635.1). NCBI lineage: Eukaryota > Metazoa > Chordata > Actinopteri > Pleuronectiformes > Soleidae > Microchirus > Microchirus variegatus. The sequence goes on from NC_139808.1 coordinate 25,014,041, forward strand.
TACTTTTTGCTCATGTGTGTTTATATAGTTGGTGAAAATTAATTATTTTTGTCATCAGATAGTTTAGGTTGTTCTTAAAACAAGGATATAAGACACTCTATATTTCACATTCTTATAGCCTCTGTATATACTGTATGTTTAAATATAGTAAATGGAAAAAAAGCAGCTGAAATGATCTGTGTTCTAAGGGTTAAATAGAGAATAATAACACAATTAGACAAAACTTGACAGGTAGTGACTCGGAAAAGAGGAAATAACAACCAAATTAAAACAAACTAAATAAAATAAATAAGAGAATTAAATAAAGTAAAATACGTCAAAAAGTATAATACTGTTTGTCGGACAGTTGTAGAGACCTACAAGGAAGACAAATGAATGGTAATAATAATAATAATAACCTTGAAACTGGATCTGGATCCTGCAGCCTGCAAGATGAGCACACAGAGAGCTCAGGACGACTGCGTGTTTTTCTTCTCTATTTCCCCTCAGATTTTCCCTCTCTAACGCAACCTTCTGCTGTCCCCAGGTGAAAAGTTATTGGTTGGGCCCGAGCTATGCCAAGGAGGGTCCCGAAAGCAACGACATCCGCCGCACCAACGTCCCCGACATCCGCGTGGCGTACCGCAGCGAGACGCTGTCCGAGGAGCTCAACCTCATCACGCACGCCGTCCGCACGGAGGAGCTGGACGGCGTCGATGAGGACGACTCACTGTCCATGGCTCCTCTGCTGGGGAAGCGCTGAAAACCCCTCCCCCCCTGCGTGTGATCGGTCCATTCAGCGAGGTACGAGGCGTTAGAGAGTAATTCTACTGTTTTCTAAACGACAGCAACAACAACAACTACAATCACTAGAGAAGAATCGCACACTGACAGCCAACTCTCGTGTCTGAATCCTTATTACTTTGCACTAAAGGATTGTTAATCCACGTTATTCTGTCATTTTTTAGACCCCCCCCGTTTAGAAGGGATGACCAGCACCATGTTTTCTGTGAATGAACAGTGAACCTAGTGTTTACATCACACCACACACACTACATTTGGGTCGTCAACAAACCGCTTAGACAACATTTTAAAGTTCCAGTGTGTAACTTTGTGAGTGTTTGTAGGCAGGAATTAAATATACTACACAGTAGTAGTTGTTCTTTGGTTTTGTATTATTTGTCTCAGAATAAGCCTTTTATATGAACTCTAGTGAGGATCCAAGTCCGTTATTTTGTGCTGCCTTGTTTCTACAGCAGCAAAGTGAAGAAGAATGACTCCGCCCACAGTGACTCAGCGGAGGCGGGGCTAGGTTAGAGCACTTTCTATTACACTGATTCGGCATTTAATAATAACAACACAACACAAAGAAAGAACTGTTAGAAACTGATACAAAGATAAAAAAATAAAAAATAAAAAATACAATCAATAAACAATGCTTAAAATATGAAGTGTTAAAAAAATAATATTTGTAAATGTCTTAAAAAGGTAAAAATAAAATAAATAGCTTTAGAAAATCGGTAGAATGAAAATAGAGGGACGTATTACAATATACAGACAAAATAAATATAAGAAATGTAGAAAAAAGAAATCTTAATCGTTTGTAAATAAGTAAATGAATAGAAGATATAAAACACGATGAAATATTAAAATAGGACCTTAGATTGTTAGAAGTGTTTGGTTTAAAGCACTATCAAAAAAAAAGAAGAAACCACGATGGATAGAGTTTCTAAGACCAATGAAGAAGAAGAGGAAGAGGAACATAGTCTGTGATATTTGTGTGTGACGATGTCCTCTCTGGTCTCCGAAGGCAACCGTAGTCGTCCGTGAGCTGCAGTCTGTGGTTTCACCATTAGAGGTCACTGTTTCCTACACTCTGGACCTTTGAGTTGTTGTATATGGGAAACAATTCTTCATAGTGTGTAGCATCTCTGTAGAATGGAAGAGTGTTATTAGAATATTATAAGGAGTATTAGGACCACATGCCAGAAAAGAAATTGAGAGAAAAAAAATAAAACGGCATGAATTCTGAAATTAATGTCAGAATTCTGAGATTAAAGTGATCTTGGGATTAAAGACAGAATTTCACAGATTTCTTAGATTAAAGAAATGGTCACAAATCTGATATAAAAGAACATTTTCTGAGATTAAAGAACACTTTGTCAATTTAAAGTAAACTTTTCTCAGAATTCTGAAATGAAAGAAAAAAGTAAATTTTTCACAGAATTTTTAGATGAAAGAAATAGTCAGAATTTATCAGAATTCTTAGATTTAAAAAAATCTGAATTCTCAGATGAAAGAAATTCTGAGATTAAAGTAATTCTGAAATTAATCTCAGAATTCTGACAAAAGTCAGAAATCTGAGATTAAAGAAAAAAGTCAGAATTTCTCAGAATTCTTAGATTAGAGTCAGAATTCATGCTGTTTCATTTTTTTTTCATTTTTTTTTTCATTTACAGTACTCTAATACCCTAATACTCTCCCGTACTGCAGTATTTACAGAAACACTGACATGTCACAGGCAGTGCAAAGTGGCAAAGCTTTGATGAAATCAGCTGCAGCACTGAATATCAGCCAGGTTACAGAACAACAGACTCCTGTGTTTAAGGAAAAGACAGAAACTCCACAGTACAGCAGCGCGTCAGCTCCAGTTAATGTGTACGATCCTTTTATTTTGATATTTACTTGAGAGCCATAAAGAGAGAGATTATAGTTTTTAACCCTCGCACAAGAAAGTGTAGCCATGACATGAGTCCTGGATCACTCTGGTTCTCCTTCTCCAGTGAATGAAAGTATAAAGTCATGGAGTTTTTTCCCTTGTTGCATGCAGTGCACTGAAACATATGCACCACAAAGACTCCACAGTGCCTTTTTCATTTTTTATGCCCGTGTTTCTCCAGGTTTGTTTACACGATGTGTAAAAGGTCTGCTCTCTATCGTTCAAACACCTTTTGCTCTCAGTCGTGGATCTGAAGCCGCTCAGCTGCATGCTGTGTGTGACTTAACTTTTACCTTCAACCTTCAAAATGAGGAGAACTTGTTTCTCAGTTTACAAGTGCGTATAGGTACCTGCATGCCTGCATGAGTAACTGACGACAGAAGAGAGAATGAGCGGTAATGTGACGCTTCTTAACTCATTTAGGGCTGCAGACCAGCTTTGGAAATTGCGTTTTCTAGTTTGAAATGACAGCAAAACTATGGAAGCCCATTTCAAAAGAGGTAAAATATAGCCTTGATATTAAAAAATATTCTCAAAGGAAGTCGAAATGATGAGATAAAATGTCATAATTATGAGTCAAAAAGTCTACATTTTACGTTAATTGATAATTATGAGATAAAAAAGAAGACATTTTGAGATGAAATGTCATTAAGGGACAAAAAGTCTAAATTATGAAATAAAATTATTTTATCACTTAATTCAAAATTTATATCTCATAATTTTGCCTTTTTTAATCCCATAATTTAGACTTTTTTGTCTCATAATTTAGACTTTTTTTAGCTCATAATTTCTACTTTTTATCTCATAATTTCGACTTTTTAGCTCATAATTTCGATTTATCTCATAAATTCAAATTGTTTATCTCTTAATTTTTCGACTTTTTATCTCGTAATTGACTTTTTATCTCATAAATTAAACTTTTTATCTCATAAATTCAACTTTTTATCTCATAATTTTGACTTACTTTCAGCATATTTTTTATTAGCAAGGCAAAGTTTAACCTCTTTTTTTTGGGCTTCCATAGAAAACAGATTTAAAGACATGAGCAAACCATGCTGGGACGTGGTTTAAGACTTTAAGTCGCATTGGTTCTTGTAGCATTTATGTTTCACTCTGCCCTAAAATCACTATCGTCACTCTTCCACTGTCGTCACCTCTGGACACTTCTGGTCTCACCTTCCATCAAACTGTGAACATTCACTGTCTGTCAGGTAAATAACTGACACAAAAATATGAATCAGAAAAATCTAACGTTTCAGGAGGTTTACTTTGTGTTTTGCTTTTGTAGAAGATGAGAGTTCGGATTAGAGTTCAGCATCAGCACAGCAGTGAGAGGCTTTAAAGGGAGGCACAGTTGCAGGATGGGAAAAGTATGTGTGTTTGTTTGGGTTTCGTGTATAAAGTGTATTTTTTTAAAAGGTGACATAGAGATAAAGACATTTTTATATTCACTCTGTATTAAATTGACTTAGTTCTGTTGGGGTTGAAACACGTGGATTAGAACTTTGTCAGGTTTATCATCATCATCATTATTATTATTATTATTATTATTATTATTAATCGTAGAGTTTATCTGCGGACGTTATATGACTGTAATACCTCTGTACACTACATAAACTCTAGTCTTTTATTTCTGGTCGACTGTGAGCGACAGTGATTGATGCTGAAGACACAGACAGAAGCACAACATTCATCCGGTTTAATTTCTGCAAACGTTAATTTTGTGACGTGCTTGTTCACACAGTGCAGACACCTGTTGGCTTTGAGTAAAATAAGAACAAATACACTTTTTTGATGACAGTTTACGTCGCTGAATGACACTGAGGAACCCATTAATACAATCCTACCAAACCCCCAAACCCAAATATGTGTCGAAAACAAGGATAAAACATGAAACTAAACAAAAAAAATGTTTCAGACGCTTGAACCTGAGTGAGTTTTTGACTCTTAGTTTTCAAGGATTCCATTAAAGTGTCTCTGACGATGATTATTTCAACACTCAAAATCATATTTGTGTTTGTTTGATTGCATAAGTCTTTGTGTCTTTGTGTCTTTGTTTTTTTACGCACAGTCATGTCCATTTTAGATTTAAAACTAATTTGGTGGATATTCTTCTATTTCCTGAATGTCACAGATGGATTTGCCTCTGATAAGATTCACTTCTGTGTAACGTCTGATCAATGAAATAAAAGCATGTTGATTCACTCGAGTCATTATCTGCTGTATTTTTATTTACACTTGATTGGATATAACGGTTTGATTACAACAAATCGTATTAAATTACATGACCACATGTTTCAGAGGAGACGATATATCAAGTCCTGTCGCATAAATGATGAAGATAAGGCTCCTCTTCCTCCTCCTCTTCCTCCGTGGATGTCATATATTACTGTGGCTGTTTATTGGTCAGCCTGCAGTTGAGACACAAAGCAAACACCAGCTGTTATCACAGAGCCAATCATGAATCATGAACCTAAAATTTGACAACCAAAAAAATCATACTATACTATGTCGTCCAAAATTTTAAATTTTTTTAAAACATTTTTTGGTCCAAAATTTGACAAAAAAGTTATAGTATAGCATGTTGTCCAAAATTAGACTTTTTTTTTAAAAACAAATTTTGTCCTAATTTCACCAAAAAGTCGTACTATAGCATGTCGTCCAAAATGTATCAAGAAGATCATACTATACTATGTTGTCCAAAATTTGACATTATTTTCGAAAACATTTCTCCGGTCCAAAATTTGCCAAAACGTCATACTATATTATGTCATTCCAAAATGTGGAAAAATTTATGAAAAAAAAAAAGTCAAAAATTTGACAAAAACATCATACTATACTATGTTGTTCCAAAATTGGAAAACTTTTTAGAAAAATTTTTTTTGTCCAAAATTGGACAAAAACGTCATACTATACTATGTCGTTCCAAAATTGAAAACTTTTTAGACATTTTTTTTTTGTCCAAAATTAGACAAAAACGTTATACTATACTATACTATGATTTTCGAAAATGTTAAATTTTTTCCCAAAGAAAATTTTGGTCCAAAATTTGACAAAAACATCATACTATACAATAGTGTTCCAAAATTTGACCATTTTTTAGAAAGAAAATTTTGGTCCAGATTTTGAGAAAAATGTCATACTGTACTATGTCAACCAAAATTTGAATTTTTTTTTGTGTGAATCATGAAGCTGTGTAACCGCGGTCCGTCTGTGACTTACGGCCATGCTGTACTTGACCGATTGTAACTGGAAGAAGACTCGTCCTCCTTCCTCTGGACACAGCGTCTTCAGTTCCTCTCTGGTCATGGTCAGGAGCATGGAGCCGCTCAGCACGCCCAGGCAGCGCACTGTGCTGTAACACACGGTCATCAACACTGGGGTTCATTATAGGACTGTGGAATGTCCCTTTTTTTAATTGTCCAATAATTATAACAAACTTTACAGATAATAAAAAAATAAATAAACACAGGAGATGAATACGGAATACAATGAAAGAAGACAAATCAAAAACGACTGAACAGATATCAGATCACTGTCAATGACAAATAAGGAAGGTAAAAATAAAAGTATTGATGATTCACCCATAGAGAGGAGCTACAAGGATATCATTCCTTTCATCATGTGATACTTAAATACTTACATTTTACTAAAGCCCTTGTCTTCCAGCCAGACTTTCACTTCCGCAGGTTTAGAACGCCTTGTCAGGACAGGAACACCTTCACTTTCCTCATACTGGACGATTATACAAGTATTAACATTAGTTAGCATTTAGTACAGTTTTAGTGTAGATAGATAGATAGATAGATAGATAGATAGATAGATAGATAGATAGATAGATAGATAGATAGATAGATAGATAGATAGATAGATAGATAGATAGATAGATAGATAGATAGATAGATAGATAGATAGATAGCAATTGTTTTAGCTAACTTTAAGCTAATAGATAGATAGCAATTGTTTTAGCTAACTTTAAGCTAACTTTTAACTGATAGATAGATAGATAGATAGATAGATAGATAGATAGATAGATAGATAGATAGATAGATAGATAGATAGCAATTGTTTTAGCTAACTTTAAGCTAATAGATAGATAGCAATTGTTTTAGCTAACTTTAAGCTAACTTTTAACTGATAGATAGATAGATAGATAGATAGATAGATAGATAGATAGATAGATAGATAGATAGATAGATAGATAGATAGATAGATAGATAGATAGATAGATAGTAATCATTATAGCTAACTTTTAGCTGATAGATAGATAGAAAGTTAAATATCAATTGTTTTAGCTAACCTTTAGCTAATAGATAGATAGATAGATAGATAGATAGATAGATAGATAGATAGATAGATAGATAGATAGATAGATAGATAGATAGATAGATAGATGATAGTTATCATTTTAGCTAACTTTTAGCTGATAGATAGATAGTTAGATATCAATTGTTTTAGCTAACTTTTAGCTAATAGATAGATAGATAGATAGATAGATAGATAGATAGATAGATAGATAGATAGATAGATAGATAGATAGATAGATAGATGATAGTAATAATTTTAGCTAACTTTTAGCTGATAGATAGATAGATAGTTAGATATCAATTGTTCTAGCTAACTTTTAGCTAATAGATAGATAGATAGATAGATAGATAGATAGATAGATAGATAGATAGATAGATAGATAGATAGATAGATAGATAGATAGATAGATAGATAGTAATCATTTTAGCTAACTTTTAGCTGATAGATAGATAGAAAGATAGATATCAATTGTTTTAGCTAACCTTTAGCTAATAGATAGATAGATAGATAGATAGATAGATAGATAGATAGATAGATAGATAGATAGATAGATAGATAGCAATTGTTTTAGCTAACTTTAAGCTAATAGATAGATAGCAATTGTTTTAGCTAACTTTAAGCTAACTTTTAACTGATAGATAGATAGATAGATAGATAGATAGATAGATAGATAGATAGATAGATAGATAGATAGATAGATAGATAGATAGTAATCATTATAGCTAACTTTTAGCTGATAGATAGATAGAAAGTTAGATATCAATTGTTTTAGCTAACCTTTAGCTAATAGATAGATAGATAGATAGATAGATAGATAGATAGATAGATAGATAGATAGATAGATAGATAGATAGATAGATAGATAGATAGATAGATAGATAGATAGATAGATGATAGTAATCATTTTAGCTAACTTTTAGCTGATAGATAGATAGATAGATAGTTAGATATCAATTGTTTTAGCTAACTTTTAGCTAATAGATAGATAGATAGATAGATAGATAGATAGATAGATAGATAGATAGATAGATAGTAATAATTTTAGCTAACTTTTAGCTGATAGATAGATAGATAGTTAGATATCAATTGTTCTAGCTAACTTTTAGCTAATAGATAGATAGATAGATAGATAGATAGATAGATAGATAGTAATCATTTTAGCTAACTTTTAGCTGATAGATAGATAGAAAGTTAGATATCAATTGTTTTAGCTAACCTTTAGCTAATAGATAGATAGATAGATAGATAGATAGATAGATAGATAGATAGATAGATAGATAGATAGATAGATAGATAGATAGATGATAGTAATAATTTTAGCTAACTTTTAGCTGATAGATAGATAGATAGTTAGATATCAATTGTTCTAGCTAACTTTTAGCTAATAGATAGATAGATAGATAGATAGATAGATAGATAGATAGATAGATAGATAGATAGATAGATAGATAGATAGATAGATAGATAGATAGATAGATAGATAGATAGTCATCATTTTAGCTAACTTTTAGCTGATAGATAGATAGAAAGTTAGATATCAATTGTTTTAGCTAACCTTTAGCTAATAGATAGATAGATAGATAGATAGATAGATAGATAGATAGATAGATAGATAGATAGATAGATAGATAGATGATAGTAATCATTTTAGATAACTTTTAGCTGATAGATAGATAGATAGTTAGATATCAATTGTTTTAGCTAACTTTTAGCTAATAGATAGATAGATAGATAGATAGATAGATAGATAGATAGATAGATAGATAGATAGATAGATAGATAGATAGATAGATAGATAGATAGATAGATAGATAGATAGATAGATAGATAGATAGATAGATAGATAGATAGATAATTTTATGTTTATGTCCTAAAACTGACCCTTGAGGCACCCCACATGTTATATTCATAAATCCAGATGTATATTGATTTATAAATTTTTCCCTGTTTATTATGTAACTCTTTAACCAGTCCAACACAATACCTCAGAAACCATACTCGTTAATCCTAATACTTTTCATAGAATCATTTTGTGAGTTCTTCTGCCAAATCAAACAGTGCCCTGGCTGTCCATCTATTGTTTGTGAATCCACACGACTGACGAATGCTGTTTAAATAAAGCTCAGCACGTGAGTTAGATTTCACATTATTTAACCGAGTGTGAGTTTGTTCCTGTCAGCGGTCGAGACGAAGAACATAGCGGGAGCTTCATTTGATGCTTCTCTGTGTGGACACAGTTATCTGGTCGTGAAATTTCAATCACCTCTGTTTCCGAGGCAACCCATCGCCCCCCTGGTTTCTAAGGTTAAGAAGACTGAGTGTAAATTGTCCTTGTTTCGGTAAGTACCTCGTTAGACGTTTCATCACAAGTCTCCAGGACGTTATTGGGAACAAAGCCCTCATCCCCGCTGCTGTTCCTCACTTTCCACCACTGCTTGGACACGTCCAGCACCTGCGGGTCCACGACGCAAAGAAGAAAAGTAAGTGGTACGAGAGAATTTTAGGGAACTTTTCAAATTTGGTCACTGATCTGCACCTCAACGATGTCCCCTTTCCTGATGGTGAGCTCCCTGTGGTTTCTTGAGATAAAATCATACATGACGCGCATTTGACGTGGCTTTGACTCATCCAAGCTGGAAAAAAAACAACAATATAATTTAGTTTCAAATGTTCCCATCATGCTAAATTAAATGTTGTGTACGTGTGTACCTGGCATTTTGTGGTTGATACTGAGGAGCCCAGTTTGTCGACCCCTAAACAGAAAATTACATTTTAATTTATCAAAATAAAGTGTGTATGTTTGTCTGTGAGGGTTTACCTGTCTCCCTGCAGGATGTGGACTATCCTGTCTGCTCACAGATTCACTGTGGACAGGTGTGACTTCATCTGAGAACTTCAACGCGTACGTCAGGATGTCCTTGTCACCCTCTGGCCATTTAGTGCTGGTACAACCATTACAGCAACAATTACATTTAAAAGCAATATGATTGTCAAATAAAGGGAAATTAAAAACAGAAATCAAACATTGTAATGGGGTGATAAATGATAATTAAAAAGTCTAGTGTCTCACCTGGGGATGCTCCAAGCATCTCCGAGAGACTGCCACAGCTGGTCCTCCTCTGTGGACGTCTCTTCACTCATGAGACGGACACTCTGAGGCGTCAGCAGAGGAGACACAATGGTTGAGGACAGATGCTCGGGACCATGAGGTACTATCTGCCAAGAAAACAACATCTGATGAAAAAAATATGTAAGCAAAGGCACACAACTGAATAAATGAGCCATAGTATGTCGTCCAAAAAGTTAAAAAAAAGTCAATTTCTAGTATGTCATGCAAAACTTTAAAAAAAAGTCTAACTTTAGTATGTTGTCCAAAATTGGACAAAAAAAGTAATAGGTTAGCATATCGTCTAAAATTTTAGAAAAATGTCATACTATACTATGGCGTCCAAAACTTGACAAAAACGTCATACTATACCATGTAGTACGTTATACTATACTATTTCGCAACATTTGACAATTTATGGGAAAAAAAATTTGGTCCAAAATTTGACAAAACCGACATACTATACTACGACGTCCACAATTTGACATAAAACGCCATACTATAGTATTAGCTCCAGAATTTGACAATTACTCATCAGAAAGCCGAAATAGCTCAGTAGGGAGAGCGTCAGACTGAAGATCTGAAGGTCCCTGGTTCAATCCGGGGTTTCGGCAGCACGTGTTAAAAGTAGAACAAATGTTTATATACAATGATTGATAATACATATAGATTGTCTTCAAATAAGTACAAAAACGCCCTGCTAAACTACGTCTCCACAAACATAGGCTATTTTGCGAAACATTAAACTATTTTTTTGGAACAAATTTTGGTCAAAAATTTGCCAAAAACGACATACTATACTTCCCAAAATTGAACATTATTTTGAAAAACATTTTTTTGGTCCAAAACTTGACAAAAAGTCAGACTATACTATGTAGTACGTCATACTATACTATTTCGTCCAAAATGTGACAATGTTTTGAAAAAAAAAATTTGGTCCAAAATTTGACAAAAACGACATACTATATTATGTAGTATGTCATACTATACTATATTTCGAAAATGTGACTATTTTTTGAAAAAAAAAGGATTTGGTCCAAAATTTGACAAAAACAACATACTATACTATGTAGTACGTCATACTATACTATATTTCGAAAATGTGACTATTTTTAAAAAAAAAAAGGATTTGGTCCAAAATTTGACAAAAACGACATACTATACTATGTCATCCAAAATCTGACAGTTTTTTTGAAAAAAAAACTTTTGGTCCAAAACTTGACAAAAACGTCATACTATACTATGTAGTACGTCATACTATACTATATTTCGAAAATGAGACTATTTTTTGAAAAAAAAAGAATTTGGTCCAAAATTTGACAAAAACGATATACAATGTCGTCAGAAATCTGACAATTTTTTTGAAAAACATTTTTTTGGTCCAAAACTTGACAAAAACGTCATACTATACTATGTAGTACGTCATACTATACTATATTTCGAAAATGAGACTATTTTTTGAAAAATAAAATTTGGTCCAAAATTTGACAAAAACAATATACAATGTCGTCCAAAATCGGACAATTTTTTTGAAAAACATATTTTTGATCCAAAACTTGACAACAACGTCATACTATACTATGTAGTACGTCATACTATATTATATTTCGAAAACGAGACTATTTTTTGAAAAATAAAATTTGGTCCAAAATTTGACAAAAACGATATACAATGTCGTCCAAAATCTGACAAGTTTTTTTGAAAAACATTTTTTTGGTCCACAACTTGACAAAAACGTCATACTATACTATGTAGTACGTTATACTATACTATGTCGTCCAAAATGTGACCCTTTATTGAAAAAAAATTTTGGTCCAAAATTGGACAAAAACGACATACTATACTATGTCGTCCAAAATCGGACCACTTTTTTTGAAATACCTTTTTTTGGTCCAAAACTTGACAATAACTTCAAACTATACTATGTTGTACATCATACTATACTATGTCGTCCAAAATGTGACCATTTTTTGAAAAAAAGAATTTGGTCCAAAATTTGACAAAAACGACATACTATACTATGTAGTACGTCATACTATACTATATTTCGAAAATGAGACTATTTAAAAAAAAAAAAAATTTGGTCCAAAATTTGACAAAAACGACATACTATACTATGTCATCCAAAATCTGACAGTTTTTTTGAAAAAAAAAATTTTGGTCCAAAACTTGACAAAAACGTCATACTATACTATGTAGTACGTCATACTATACTATATTTCGAAAATGAGACTATTTTTTGAAAAAAAAAAATTTGGTCCAAAATTTGACAAAAACGATATACAATGTCGTCAAAAATCTGACAATTTTTTTGAAAAACATTTTTTTGGTCCAAAACTTGACAAAAACGACATACTATACTATGTCGTTCCAAAATTGACATTTTATTTCAATCAGCTTTTTGGTCCAAAATTTGACAAAAATGTCATACGTCGTCCAAAATTTGACAAACACGGCATACTGTTGTATTTTGCGCAACATTTGACTATTTTTTTGGAAAAATCATTTCGGTCCAAAATTAGACAAAAACGACATACTATTCATATACCATGGAAAGTTTCTGCGAATTTTCTAGTGATTTATAGGCAACAATAGCCCGGCTAGCTCAGTCGGTAGAGCATGAGACTCTTAATCTCAGGGTCGTGGGTTCGAGCCCCACGTTGGGCGTGTACAGGTTTTGAAGTGATGGTTGAGTGAGTTGTTTCTCAACTTAAAGGTTGTAGGTTTGACACCCTGATTGTGAATGAATTGAGAAGCAGATACATGTGGACATATCAGACCTTCCCGAATGGCCCGTTCACACCTTGCCTCAGGTGAGACCAGCAACCTGAAACTGGGATGACTGACCCGTGTCCAGTGATCGTGTGTTAATGACCAACTCCTGATCAAGATTCTTATAAATTCCCATAATTCCTATACAAAGTAACACATTTTTGAGGATCGTGGGCATGCTATAGTATTTAGCGCAACATTTGACTATCTTTGGAAAAAAAATTTTGGTCCAAAATTTGACAAAAACGTCATACAATGTCGTCAAAAATCTGACAATTTTTTTGAAAAACATTTTTTTGGTCCAAAACTTGACAAAAACGACATACTATACTATGTCGTTCCAAAATTGACATTTTATTTCAATCAGCTTTTTGGTCCAAAATTTGACAAAAATGTCATACGTCGTCCAAAATTTGACAAACACGGCATTCTGTAGTATTTTGCGCAACATTTGACTATTTTTTTGGAAAAATTATTTTGGTCCAAAATTAGACAAAAACGACATACTATTCATATACCATGGAAAGTTTCTGGGAATTTTCCAGTGATTTATAGGCATCAATAGCCCGGCTAGCTCAGTCGGTAGAGCATGAGACTCTTAATCTCAGGGTCGTGGGTTCGAGCCCCACGTTGGGCGTGTACAGGTTTTTTAAGTGATGGTTGAGTGAGTTGTTTCTCAACTTAAAGGTTGTAGGTTTGACACCCTGATTGTGAATGAATTGAGAAGCAGATACATGTGGACATATCAGACCTTCCCTAATGGCCTGTTCACACCTTGCCTCAGGTGAGACCAGCAACCTGAAACTGGGATGACTGACCCGTGTCCAGTGATCGTGTGTTAATGACCAACTCCTGATCAAGATTCTTTTAAATTTCCATAATTCTTATACAAAGTAACACATTTTTGAGGATCGTGGGCATGCTATAGTATTTAGCGCAACATTTGACTATCTTTGGAAAAAAAACTTTTGGTCCAAAATTTGACAAAAACGTCATACGTCGTCCAAAATTTGACAAACACGGCATACTGTAGTATTTTGTGCAACATCTAACTATTTTTTGGAAAAAAATATTTTTGGTCCAAAACTTGACAAAAACTTCATACTATACTATGCAATACGTCGTACTATACTGTGTCGTCCAAAATATTCTCATTTTTTGAAAAAAAAATTGGGTCCAAAATTTGCCAAAAAACGACATTCTACACTATGTCGTCCAAAATGTGACAAGTTTTTTGAAAAAGATTTTTTTGGACCAAAACTTGACAAAAACGTCATACTATACTATGTAGTACGTCATACTATACTTTATTTTGAAAATGTGACTATTCTTTGAAAAAAAAAATTTGGTCCAAAATTTGACAAAAACGACATACTATACTATGTCGTCCAAAATCTGACAATTTTTTTGAAAAACATTTTTTTGGTCCAAAACTTGACAAAAACGATATACAATGTCGTCCAAAATCCGACAATTTTTTTGAAAAACATTTTTTTGGTCCAAAACTTGACAAAAACTTCAAACTATACTATGTAGTACATCATACTATACTATGTCGTCCAAAATGTGACAATTTTTTGAAAAAAAAATTTGGTCCAAAATTTGACAAAAACGACATACTATACTATATCGTTCCAAAATTGACTTTTCTTTTCAATCAGCTTTTTGCACCAAAAGTTGACAAAAACATCATACGTTGTCCAAAATTTGAAAAAAACAACATGCTATAGTATTTGCGCAACATTTGACTATTTTTTTGGAAAAAAAGATTTTGGTCCAAAATTTGACAAAAACGACATACTATACTTTGTCGTTCCAAAATTGACATTTTATTTCAATCAGCTTTTTTGTCCAAAATTTGACAAAAATGTCATACGTCGTCCAAAATTTGACAAACACGGCATACTGTAGTATTTTGCGCAACATTTGACTATTTTTTTGGAAAAATTATTTTGGTCCAAAATTAGACAAAAACGACATACTATTCATATACCATGGAAAGTTTCTGGGAATTTTCCAGTGATTTTTAGGTACCACTAGCCCGGCTAGCTCAGTCGGTAGAGCATGAGACTCTTAATCTCAGGGTCGTGGGTTCGAGCCCCACGTTGGGCGTGTACAGGTTTTTTAAGTGATGGTTGAGTGAGTTGTTTCTCAACTTAAAGGTTGTAGGTTTGACACCCTGATTGTGAATGAATTGAGAAGCAGATACATGTGGACATATCAGACCTTCCCTAATGGCCCGTTCACACCTTGCCTCAGGTGAGACCAGCAACCTGAAACTGGGATGACTGACCCGTGTCCAGTGATCGTGTGTTAATGACAAACTCCTGATCAAGATTCTTATAAATTCCCATAATTCCTATACAAAGTAACACATTTTTGAGGATCGTGGGCATGCTATAATATTTAGCGCAACATTTGACTATCTTTGGAAAAAAAATGTTGGTCCAAAATTTGACAAAAACGTCATACGTCGTCCAAAATTTGACAAACACGGCATACTGTAGTATTTTGTGCAACATCTGACTATTTTTTGGAAAAAAATATTTTTGGTCCAAAACTTGACAAAAACGTCATACTATACTATGCAATACGTCGTACTATACTGTGTCGTCCAAAATATTCCCATTTTTTGAAAAAAAAGTGTGGTCCAAAATTTGCCAAAAAACGACATACAACACTATGTCGTCCAAAATGTGACAAGTTTTTTGAAAAAGATTTTTTTGGACCAAAACTTGACAAAAACGTCATACTATACTATGTAGTACGTCATACTATACTATATTTTGAAAATGTGACTATTCTTTGAAAAAAGAAAATTTGGTCCAAAATTTGACAAAAACGACATAATATACTATGTCGTCCAAAATCTGACAATTTTTTTGAAAAACATTTTTTTGGTCCAAAACTTGACAAAAACGTCATACTATACTATGTAGTACGTCATACTATACTGAATTTCGACAATGAGACTATTTTTTGAAAAAAAAATTTGGTCCAAAATTTGACAAAAACGATATACAATGTCGTCCAAAATCTGACAATTTTTTTGAAAAACATTTTTTTGGTCCAAAACTTGACAAAAACGTCATACTATACTATGTAGTACGTTATACTATACTATGTCGTCCAAAATCGGACCATTTTTTTGAAATACCTTTTTTTGGTCCAAAACTTGACAAAAACTTCAAACTATACTATGTAGTACATCATACTATACTATGTCGTCCAAAATGTGACCATTTTTTGAAAAAAAGAATTTGGTCCAAAATTTGACAAAAACGACATACTATACTATATCGTTCCAAAATTGAAATTTTTTTTCAATCAGCTTTTTGGACCAAAAGTTGACAAAAACATCATACGTTGTCCAAAATTTGAAAAAAACAACATGCTATAGTATTTGCGCAACATTTGACTATTTTTTTGGAAAAAAGGATTTTGGTCCAAAATTTGACAAAAACGACATACTATACTATGTCGTTCCAAAATTGACATTTTATTTCAATCAGCTTTTTGGTCCAAAATTTGACAAAAATGTCATACGTCGTCCAAAATTTGACAAACACGGCATACTGTAGTATTTTGCGCAACATTTGACTATTTTTTTGGAAAAATTATTTTGGTCCAAAATTAGACAAAAACGACATACTATTCATATACCATGGAAAGTTTCTGGGAAGTTTCCACTGATTTATAGGCAACAATAGCCGGCTAACTCAGTCGGTAGAGCATGAGACTCTTAATCTCAGGGTCGTGGGTTCGAGCCCCACGTTGGGTGTGTACAGGTTTTGAAGTGATGGTTGAGTGAGTTGTTTCTCAACTTAAAGGCTGTAGGTTTGATACCCTGATTGTGAATGAATTGAGAAGCAGATACATGTGGACATATCAGACCTTCCCTAATGGCCCGTTCACACCTTGCCTCAGGTGAGACCAGCAACCTGAAACTGGGATGACTGACCCGTGTACAATGATCGTGAGTTAATGACAAACTCCAGATCAAAATTCTTATAAATTCCCATAATTCCTATACAAAGTAACACATTTTTTAGGATCGTGGGCATGCTATAGTATTTAGCGCAACATTTGACTAACTTTGGAAAAAAAACGTTTCGTCCAAAATTTGACAAAAACGTCATACGTCGTCCAAAATTTGACAAAAACGGCATACTGTAGTATTTTGTGCAACATCTGACTATTTTTTGGAAAAAAATATTTTTGGTCCAAAACTTGACAAAAACGTCATACTATACTATGCAATACGTCGTACTATACTGTGTCGTCCAAAATATGCCCATTTTTTGAAAAAAAAGATTGGGTCCAAAATTTGCCAAAAAACGACATACTACACTATGTCGTCCAAAATGTGACAAGTTTTTTGAAAAAGATTTTTTGTTCCAAAACTTGACAAAAACGTCATACAATACTATGTAGTACGTCATTCTATACTATATTTTGAAAATGTGACTATTCTTTGAAAAAAAAAATTGCTCCAAAATTTGACAAAAACGAGATACTATACTATGTCGTCCAAAATCTGACAATTTTTTAGAAAAACATTTTTTTGTTAACAAAACTTGACAAAAACGTCATACTATACTATGTAGTACGTCATACTATTCTATATTTCGAAAATGAGACTATTTTTTGAAAAAAATAAAATTGGTAAAAAATTTGACAAAAACGACATACTATACTATGTCGTCCAAAATGTGACCATTTTCTGAAAAAAAAAATTTGGTCCAAAATTTGGCAAAAACGACATACTATACTATGTCGTCCAAAATCTGACTATTTTTTGGAAAAACATTTTGTTGGTCCAAAACTTGAGAAAAAACTCATACTATACTATGTAGTACGTCATACTATACTATGTCATCCAAAATTTGACAATTTTTTAGAAAAAAACATTTTGGTTCAAAATTTGACCAAAAAGCCATAGTATAGCATGTCGTCCAAACTTTGACCATTTTTTGAAAAACTTTTTTTTGGTCCAAAATTTGACAAAAATATCAAACTATACTGTCGTCCAAAATTTGACAATTTTTTTGAACAACGTTTTTTGGTCCAAAACTTGACAAAAACGTCATACTATACTATGCAGTACGTCATACTATACTATACTAGTTATGTTTGACAGAAAAGTCATAGTTTAGTATGTCGTTCATTTGAAAAAGCACCCTGAAGCTCTGACCCAAACTCGCCCCTGTTGAATTATAATCACAATCACACTGTATGTGGAAATCTGAACGTTTGACTTACAAATGCTAACAAGGTGAAGAGGACGTGAACAAACTCAGGAGCAGTGGGATTATCAATCTTTCCGTTTAGCTCCCCCTGTCCAAAAAAAGAGAACATTTTCATACACAACAACACTGTTACACACACACACACACACACACACACACACACACACACACACACACATACACACACACAGGAAGTGCTTACCAGAAGGTTGAATCCACACTTGATCTTGTGGAGACAAGCTGCAAACTCTTCTGTGCCAGGCATGCCTTCCATCACTTAAAATATAATTTGCATATATGAAAAAAGTGTGTGATTTACTGGCGTTCATTACGATCCACCCTGGATTCATCCGTGTCTGCCTGAAAGTTACCTTTTCCTTTTTTCTTCTTCTTCCTTTTCTGAGCATTCCTCGTCGCTACAGCAGCGACTTGACTCATGAAGACTTCAATGTCATTTAAAATCTGATTCAACGTGTCCTGGAGGGAGAAAGAAAGAAAGTTAACTTTTTTGTTTAAATTGTGCTTTTCTTTTACTTCATCTTCTAAAACAAACCATGCAGGAAAGCCCTTGTTCTGACCAGGTGTCGAAACCCGGACAAAAGCAAGCGCGAGAACCACTTCAGCCAATTGGTCCTTATTTCTTTTTTTAACAGAAACATTTACATACAAATGCACTGTTTTATAACAATTACATTTTTTATGAAGATTCATGGATCCAGCCGCAAAATAAGAGTAAAACAACAACTCACTTTCAAGAACTACAACCACAAATGTCGTCTTGCCTTTGCTGTTTATCAAAACAACTTATTTCCACCGGAACACAAGCATTTCAAATGAAGAACTACACATCCCAGCATACTTTGTGGATTTATTTCCAGCCTGAATGGTCATTCCAGAGCGACATTAGATCATTCTGACTGGCATTTGCGGCCTTATACACGTGATTTACACACAAAATTTGACAAAAACTTCATACTATACCATGTTGTCCAAAAATTGAAAAAAAAAATTTGGTCCAAAATTTGACAAAAACGTCATACTATACTATGTCGTCCAAAATTTGACAATTAAAAAAGAAATTTAAAAAAATTATGGTCCAAAATTGGACCAAAAGGTCATAGTATAGCATGTTGTCCAAAATGTAAAAAAATTTAGGTCCAAAATGTAGGTCCAAAATTTGACATTTCTTTTGAAAAAAAAATGTTGGTCCAAAATTTGACAAAAACGTCATATGTCGTCCAAAATTTGACAATTAAAAAAAAAATTATTGTCCAAAATTGGACCAAAAAGTCATAGTATAGCATGTCGTCCAAAATTGTAAAAAAAATGTAGAAAAAAATGTTGGTCCAAAATTTGACATTTCTTTTGGAAAAACAAAATGTTGGTCCAAAATTTGACAAAAACGTCATACTATACTATGTCGTCCAAAATTTGACAATTTTTTGAAAAAAGAAATTTTTGTTCCAAAATTTGACAAAAATGTCAAAAATTTGCACGCATTTGGAAGCCAGAGCCTGGCCATAAATAATACGTTATAAAACCGAAGCTGCGGGCAGCACAACATCTCACAGAGGGCTGTGATTGGCTCTCGGGCCGTAGCTTGGACACCCCTACACTACACAAACCATTATGGCCCAGAGTTCATCCAATAATTTTCTAATATTTAGTCAAATTATGGGGCTTATGGGGTCAACTAGGGGCTTGAAACAATAGAGAAACTGACTGAGTGATGGACTGACCACACTCAGCGATGCGTCCTTTAAGGAGGACGAGGCCTCGTCGTCCTCTTCGTCCTTGAGCACAACCAGCTCAGGCTCGAGGAAATCGTCTTCATCTGTCGGGGTTGGTAAAAAAGAAAAAAATAGAGTAAAGATTCGCTTTGAGTGCAGATCACATATCGATCGTCAACAATCGGCCTCACCGTAGCTACGAGGCACCGACTGCAGCGACAGACTCTGCTCCTCAGGTTCGCTCAGATGGTTTTTCATGGCGCTGTGAGAAGTTTCAGGAAGTGAGAGAGAGAGACAGACATTAATAATCAATAATCGGGCTTTATCAGCAATAGGACATGATAGGTGAGCGCGGGACGTCTTACTCCACGTTTGGATTGTCCCTCCTGCGAGACAGCGCCTGGGAGAGGTCTCTCTGAACGAAGTCGGCCTTTAATTCAAACAAATCACGCAGTGACTTTTGCAGCTTCAGACACAGTCAGTGGTTTGCAAATTTCACAATTACAGCATTTTTCTTTCTTTCTTTTGTCCCTGGCTCTGCCCTCACCCGGACGTCCTCGCACTGAAACATGAAGACGGTGGTGGTTTTCTTCCCCCTCGACCGAACTGACACGATGAGCAGGGAGCTGAATATTTCCGTCGTCAGCTCGGACTTCAGCTCCACGACGTCGCTGAGAGCGATCGACTCCAGCTCCACCTGGGAAAAAAACAACAAACAAACACGTCACAATATAATCTTAAATACAAATAATTAACCCTTAGCGCACCCATGGTAATTTGCTGTGGGAATAATACACAACTCCTTATATGGACATCCTGAGGGTGTGTGTTTATAGGTCACATATTCTGGCTTTAAAAATGTGTTTTTTGTCTATCTTCTTATGTGTTGTTGAGTCAAATTTATGATTTATTTTATGTCGCCATATAAACTAGCGAAATTACAAGTTTCACAAATACAATACGATTTTAACCCTTAGAACACAGAGCATTTTGGCAGATTTTTTCCATTACCATGTTTGAACATACAGTTTATACAGAGGCTATAAGAATGTGTAAAATATACTTTTTTATATCCTTTTTTTCAGCACACTGCTTGGGCAAATCTGCTTGGGCAAATCTGGTGGAAAAAATAATGATTATGAGCAAAAAGTACTCAAAATGTTTAAAATCTGGATTGAATTTGTGAAATTTGTGAAATACGTTTCGTGAATTACATTTCAAAGTTCACTTGGGTTGTTTTTATGAACAAAAAGAAAAGAAAAACACTCTGATTTTGTGACTTCTTCACAATTATCGCTACTTTATATCACAACTAAACATTTTTTTTTAAAGCCTGAGTATGTGACCTATAAACACACACCCCCAGGATGTCCATATAAGGAGTTGTGTATTATTCCCACGGCAAATTAACATGAGTGCACCTGCAGCACAGATCTGTGGTGTGTGAGCACTCAGGGTTAAACATTTTGCATACTTTTAGCTCAGGTTTATTTAGTTGATGAAAATTATTTTATTTGGCCTAGATTGTACTGAAAAAAAAGACATAACACACTCTGTATGGCACATTCTTATAGCCTCAGTATATACTGTATGTTTATACATAGTAATGGTCCATTGTGGCCGTCCCTCACAGCCTCTCCTGCCGTTTACCTTGGTGTCCGGGTCAGTGAGCAGCAGGTGGGCGCCGTGCACCTCCAGCACCATGCTCTGACCCCACACTCGACCCATGCCGTCCAGAAGCTTCAGACGCTCCACGCAGTCCGCGACGCTTCTCAGCTCCCTGCCGTCCAGGTCACAGGTGAACAAATGCTGCGGCACAGGTGCATTGACACGAAACGGCGACAGCGTTAATGGTGAAGGGACAGGACTCTGACAAAGGTGGGTCAAAGGTCAAAGGTCACGTGTACGATACCTCCACTCTGTACGGAAACTTGTCCAGCAGCTTGTTTGTCGAGGCCGCGTACGCTTTCCTCTGCACTTTTAATGCAGTTTAGTAGAAGAAGTTAGAAGCATATTAAAAACATTTAAAACATTTAAACTAAACATTGTTGAAACACGTTTTCAATCATACACTCTTAGAAATAAAAGTGCTAAGTAGAACCACATAAGGTTCTTCGGCTTGTCCTCATAGGAGAACCCTTTTTGGCTCCAGGTAGAACCTTTTTATAAAGGTTCCATCTGGAACCCTTTTGGAGGGTTCCACCAAGAACCCTTTTAAAACCCTTTATTCTGGAAAGATGTTTTAAAGGGTTCTCTGGATCAAAGTGGTTCTTACTGGAACCATTAGTGTTACCAAGAACCCTTGAAAAACCCTTTATTCAGGAAAGGGTTTTTCAGAAGCAAATGGTTCCAGGTAGAACCTCAGCCCTTGTAGAAGGACCCTTTTGGAACCCTTATTTCTAAGAGTGTAGCAATGTAGATGCTAAGCTACAACACCATTTTCATCATAAAGAGCTGCAGAAGCTACATTGATTTCTAAGTGCAGTCATTAGACAAGAGCCCAGGGACCGTCTAAAAAGTGCACACCCGAAGAAAGATATTTAAAAAAATATTCAGTAACTACATCGTAATGCAGTGTAGTGTCATCAAACCTTCTGTATACTTCACTGCTGTACTGTACATGATACTACACCACTCTTTTTGTGAATATTTATGACTAATAATTTTCAATAACTTCACCATAATAGAGTGTAGTGTCATCAAACCTTCTGTATACTTCACTGATGTACTGTGCATGAATACAGAGTAGTGTAGTATCATGTACGTGGCAGCAGTGAAGTACACAGAAAGTTTGATGACACTACACTGTATAATGGCAAAATTATTGAATATTTTTCTAATTAATTTTTTCAGGTGTTGCACTTTTTAGACGGTCCCTAGGTCTCTTACACCCTGTATAATGCATAGCCAAATTGACCGCTATTGTAATTAAAGTCTATTGTTTTTAATAATATAACTTTGTTAAAATGGTAATTACACACATTTAGGAAAAGTCAGGGTCCCACGGTTTCATATTTTAATTTCAACAGTTATCGCCCTAAAAATATAAAAAACGGTCAAAATGACCCCCCTTGGTAGTTCTAAAAGTAGAAGTAAAATGCAGCAAGGTTACTCACAGTAAATAGATTTTGCACTCGGCCTAGCGTAGCCTGACACCTGTGATGACACCTCGTCGAGATTGGTCGTGGGCAAACCGCTGTCACAACACATTTACAGTTTCACGAATGACAGTAAAACAACTTTAAAAACACATAGAACACACACAACAGAGGCATAATCACTGTACATACTTGGACTGAATGGAGCCTGCATAGCTGCTGCTGTCGTTGACAAAGGGACTGTCTCTCCTGAACATCTTCACTGCTGACATAGACACAAAAACAAGAATATGTCATATCAGTTTATAAAGGAGGCTTTTTGTTTATTTTTCTCATTATTTCAAGCTCCAAAGATGACGGAAAATGAACCGAGAGACACGACCTTTATGTTGGAGGGTAGAAAACGGTAGCATTCGCAATAAATGAATGAATCAGGCGGTCGGATATGATCCTCATAAAGACGAGTTTATGATGATGTTGCCATATTTACATTGACGTTCATATGTCACACATGTATATAAACAGAGGAAAAGATGAATATTTATACAATAAGATGAGACATAGAGAGAATAAGAGACATTTTTATTTGAAATGATTTCAATCTTTCTGGATAAACGTCACAGTATATAACACAAACACACGTTAATCCTCAAAGATAATCTTCACCATAAACATAAGAGTCTTCACTTAAAAACACAGTCTTACCTGTGATGTGTCACCTGTGATGTCTGTCACTTCCTTTTTCACTTTCAATCAAATCAAAAGGACAACTTAAATCCCCACGCGTCTCTCCACATTATTCGCCTCTCGCCGAAGACAAACTTCCTCATAAAAGGAGAAGGTCAGAGTCCGGCGCTCAGCTCTGTGTGATACTGAGCTCAGCAGCACCTGAGTTTAGTGAGAACTGCTGCTGGAGCAAAGGTCAGCACAGATACACAGGGAATCTCAGGAGGTGACTAGCTCACGTCAATAAAGATGTCATATACCCATATGTGTTATTTTGGCATCTGTGAATATTGAGCTCCTGCTCCTTCAACAGGACTATAAAATATGAATTTTTTAATTCATTATCAGTATCCAGAGACCCGTGGTTTAACAGGATCATATGTGTGCATTAAATGAACATTAAATTCATGAAAACACTTAAATCAAGGTCAATTACAAGGATTATTTAAGGTAAGATTTTTTTTTTCTTAGGAAATAAGGAATTGGCTTATAATATAATATAATATAATATAATGTAATAGTTTGGGATTTTTCATTAGTTTTTCAGTTTTTACTTTTTAACAAAAAAAAAGTTTATTTGTTATTATTTGTAAATGGTCATAAAAACTATTGTGTGTCATTAAAAACCCAACAAAAGATGGGTTTTTAATTCATTATAATAATAATAATAATAACAATAATCCTCAAATGAAATTCAAATCCACCTCATTTATTTTAATCTGTATTAGAGGCCCTGATAATATGATGCTTTTTACTCGCTCTGTATTGCATGTATGATGCTCTTCAGCAAAACCACTAGGGGGCAGCAATGTCACATAAGCACATGCACTAGTCACAGTTCATCAATTATATACACCATGGATGTACAGTATTATAAGAACTGGATAGAGCTCGCCCCCTCGGCCTTGAAGACAATTCTGTCATAGTGGCCACTCTGGGTACTGCAACAAAAAAATACTCATGGGGCCCAAAAAGCAATTTTCCCATTGATCACAATAGTAAAAGAGACGCCTGTAAATCACCTTGAGACACGGACACAGGCTTTTATAGATGTTTTATTCTATGTTGAGTGGAGTTCCATGTTTGAAAATTCTTCCTAAAGGCCTTAAAAAGTCCAGATTAATCTTATTTCCCAGAGTGACGTGACAGCTGAAAAACCACTTCCTGGTGTTTAAAATAACTGTTACCAATTATTTTGGGTTACCATTTTCAAGACTTTTGAAAGAAGAGGGATTTATTCAAGACATCTTAATACTATTTAAGGCCTTGTTGTTTTTTAGATTTATGAATTCAATGCCTTTGAAAGACCTTTTAAGGATCCGCGGGAACCTCACTTCACATGAGGGTCACGGGGTCTCTCATACAGAGACAAAACAAAACATCATATTTGTAATTTAAAAACATACTTGAGGGTTATTTTGGCAATTTTATTGATAAAATAAAGATACAATCACATGATAAATGCACTTACATTCATTCAACTAAACATAAAAGAACATTCAGCTCCCCCCAAAGTGCAGTGGCGTCCTTACTCAAACAGATCCCTGTAGCTGAATGTGATTTAGTTAAATGGCTGCCGGATTGTAAAAAGATATGCAAATGTAATAATATGCTACAAAAAAATACAATAAAAATGACTGGAGACAAAACTGCAGGGAAGACACAGCGATGTTTAAAAATCTTTGAAAGCCTCACGTGAAAGAGCAGGGAAACATTTCCTCTTAAATCATACCAACAAACTTAACCCCTTAACAGATTCTTAAGCTTTAGAAAGATCCAAAAATCTAAAAGGCATAGTGCCTGGTTTTCCTGAACGACAGTTTGGTAATCACTGACCTGTGTTTTTTTTTTGGATAAATAGAGCACACACACACACACACACACACACACACAAGGCAATTTCTGTAACTCATTAACTACGTTAAATATTCCCTCGCAGCGAGCGACGAGGACTTTGGCCCACGGAAAGGTTTCCCTGCACAAATAATGCAAGACTACTGCTGCTGCTGCTGCTGCTGCAGGGCACTCTATGTACAGAAAAGTCATGTTAAAGGAAAAACATCCTACGTCTCAATACGATTACAATAAGTACTTCTTTGCTACAACAGGGTAACTCTGAGTGTGTGTGCGTATGGTTTCACTGAGCCTGCAGAGCCTGGCTGATGTTCAGGCCTGACCCCGGGGGCAGAGCCCAGCCGTCCTGACCCTGGTGCGTCTGCAGCAGACAGTACAGCTGCTTCAGGTGCGTCACGATGTTGTCCTTGATGTCGGGGACTGAAATCTGCAGGCGGACGCTGCCGCTGTCGAAGGAGCGCGTGTTGTCGCCGGAGAACATCTCGCTTATCATGCGAGCCACCACTGGGATCACCTGCAGGAACGGAGGAGGGACGATAAAGACGATAACATGCACAAACAAAAGATGGAGTGAACTGAGGCAAAATAAATAATTGGTGCTGCACACGTTAGCTCGTTAATGGCGGTTAGCGGCATAAGCGGCGTTAACGCACGATGACTGACCGGAAAAAGACCGGCGTGACATCATGTTTACATGCCGGGGAAGCGGAGTCCAGACACCGTTTACCAGTTAGCTCCGTTAGATGCATTAGCTACTTTAGCGCCGTTAGCGCCCCTACAGTCGAACTGGAGCGGTCTGTTTATTAAACGAAAAGAGCAGCGCTACAAATGCCTCCGTTTTAAAGTTTAGCGTTACTTTAGAGACTCATTTTAACAATCGGGAGTCACGTAAACATGACGTCACGTGCGTCTTTTTCCGGTCAGACGGCATGGAAGTGCGATGTGCGTTAACGTTGACGCCGTTAACGTGTTAACATGCCTCAAAGACTCTGATTCCCCAGCTTCCTGCAACAGCACGAGTGAAATTACAGTGATAACCACAAGTTGGCTTTGACTGCAAAGTCAAACGTTACATCTGCAACGTTACATCTGCAAACGTATGCAAACGTTACATCTATACAGTCAGTTCAGTTGATGCTGAACTTCCAGCCCTTCTCACCTGGACCATGATGAGCTTCCTCTCTTTGGGTCTTCCATCAGGCCACTCCTCTCCAAAACACAGGTTGATTTCAAATTGAGGAGGGTTTGGTGCCTGACCACGCTGCTGTGCTATCACACCTACACATATATACAAGAAAAAAAAGGTGATGAGAATACAGTAATAAACTAAAATTGTGCTTCAGGCTGGACAATATTGATTGTTGAAACCTTTAACCATGAACATAAACATGAACAATCAAACACCAACCACCTCATTTAAACATTTCACATGTGAGGATTTGATATACTCTATATTATATATTATATTATATAAAACTCCCATTATTTAAAGCCTGAAGATGTGATCTATAAACACACACACCACCAGGATGTCCATATAAGGAGTTGTGTATTTACTATGGGTGCGGCACACATCCAGCTATTTATCGTCTTATGTGTTGTTGAGATGAAAATTAGAGCGTTTTTCTTTGTATTTTGTGTGTGTGTGTGACGTCATGTTTACGTGCCGTGGCAGCAGAGTCCAGGCACCGTTTACCAGTGAGCTCCATTAGCTGGGTTAGCTCCTTTAGCGCACCTATAGTGGAACTGGAGCGGTCTGTTTATTAAACGAAAAGAGCATCGCTACAAATAACCAGCGTACCTGTGTACTGCGTATGTGTGCCTCTGTTTTTAATGTTTAGCGTTACTTTAGAGACTCGTAAACGTAAACATGACGTCGCGCGCGTCTTTTTCCTGTCAGTCGTCATGGAAACGCACCATGCGTTAATGTGCGTTAACCGTAGTTAGACACTAGTTTATATAGTTGGTGGATTGTCTATAGATAGAAAAAAAGGATATAAGACACTCTATATTGCACATTCTTATACCCTCTGTATGTTTAAATATAGTAAAGCAGCTGAAATGCTCCGTGTTCTAAGGGTTAAATGTCCTCTACCTAGTAACTGTAAAGTAGTAGCCGTAAAAATATTCTACTCACTGCTGAGAAAAGACTCCAGACAGAAGAGTTTCACCCTCTTCTGACGCTCGATAAGGTTCGGCGCGGCCGGGTTTGGAGCGCAGGGACCGGACCAGTAGACCTTGCACTGGCAGAGGCGGATGGCGTAGATGTCGTGTCCGCTGACCTCCAGGATCAGACCTCTGTCCATCACGTCCAGCAGGCGGTTGGTGAAGACCCTCTGCTTGTCGTTGGTGATGTGCTCCGTGGTGGGAAAGCGCAGCTGCTCCAGGTTGACGGGACCGAACAGCTCCTCCTGGTTGACCATGGGGCCCAGGTCCCCGTAGAAGAGCCTGCAGCCCTGGGGGTTACTGACGGTCATGGTTGGACACATTTCCTTTCCCCTGTACAGAAACTGCACCTCCAGGTCTGTCACTGAGGCACAGACCAGCACAGAGACGTTGATTTTATATTTTACTTTTGAGATTATATTCACAGTTATGGAAAACATATGGAAAAAAATCACATGGCGAACAGTAACCGTGGTAACCCGACAGCATGATAGGTTTCATATCATCTACAGGTAGGCTATGCTTGCGTTACTAGCTTGTTTTGATTTGTATATATTAATATATTTTATTTTAGAAAGTGAGATAATAGTCTGGAAACAACACAAACTTTCCCCCCCCTTTTTCCGTACTTATCCAGACCTGGAAATGACTCAAATTAAATTCCATACTACGTAGGAACCCTGAATATTGTTATTTCTGCAATTTTGGAGCAACCTGGAACAAGAATTTCCTAAGGGATAAATTAAGTTCTATCTTAAAACATGTTAAAACATTAGTTGTACCTGAAATGGGACAAGGGAGGCCATCTAATGTTTTTTATTTACATTCTATTTTATGTATTTGTTTGTTTAAGGAAAGTGAGGATGCATATTAATAAAAATGTAAATGTTAATATGCTTATATAAAACCACGCAGGCCAGATTTTGAAAAAGAACTAATCTAAAAAACTAATTTTGAAATTAAGTGAAATATCACCATAAATAATAGTATTTTGATGTCTTTGGTTCTCAAAATATTAGTTTTTTTTGTTGATTTTGCATAATAAGTCTCCTTTAAAGACAAAGTGCAAACTTACTCGGGAGAGAACTGATCCATGTTTCCGGCGAAGCAAACAAGGCATCTGTGAGAGGAGAGGGCTGCAGGATGGGGTCAGATAGAGGAGCGGGGGGCATGTCGGCCATGGGTGTGGGCTGCATCTCCACGTCCACCGGCTCCTCTTTAGGCCAGATTTTCCCGGGCTCTTCTTTGGGCCAGGCCTCATTGGACGAGGAACAACTCGGAGGCTGCATGGGCGAGTCCGAGCTCATCGGAGACCACATGATGAGAGGAGACGGACTGGGACCTGGATCAACGACGGGGTAAATTAGTCAAAAATCGGTTTTGTTCAAGCAAACGGCAGAAAATTGTTATATACACTACCGTTCAAAAGTTTGGGGTCACCTATACAATTTTGTTTGCAGTTTCCATTAAAAGTGACACTTTTATTCATCAAAAGAGTTGCAAAATGAATAGAAAATATAGTCAAGACATTGACAAGATTAGAAATAATGATTTCTTAATCAAAATAATAATTTTGCCCTTTGCGTCAAAGAACCAGCAAAACTGTTTTCAGCTGTGCTAACATCATTGCACAAGGGTTTTTCAAGGGTTTTCTCATCATCCAATAGCCTTCTAACGCAATTAGCAAACACAACGTACCATTAGAACACTGGAAATGGGCCTCTATACACTTATGTACATATTCCAATAAAAAAAAAAGTGCCGGGCACTAGGTTAACGCACTGACCAGTTAACCCCGTTAGCTGCTTTAGCACCGTTAGCGCGCCTACAGTGGAACTGCAGTGCTCCGTTTATTAAGCGAAAAGAGCAGCACTACAAATAACCAGCGTACCTCGGTACTGCGTATGTGTGCCTCTGTTTTTAAGCTTTAGTGTTACTTTAGAGACTCATTTTAACAATCGGGAGTCACGCAAAACATGACGTCACGTACACTCTTTTTCCGGTCAGTCGTCACTGAAAACGTGTCATAACTTAAAGTTGACGGCATTAACCGCATTATCGCGTTGCCACATTAACAATGTAGAGAGTGTATTTCTGATTCATTTAATGTTATATTTATTGAAAAAATTGCTTTTCCTTAATAAGGACATTTCTCAGTGAGCCCGCACTTTAGAAGGGCAGTGTAAACATGGAGGAAAGGTCGCTCACCGTTGGATTGGTATGGAGGAAGAGACTCTGGTGTATCCGGAGCGTCTTCCTCACCACCGTTCTCTTCATGTGGAGTCCAAGAGCCGGCGTCTGAAGAGGCTGTTGAGCGGCAGTTAATCGTATTAAATGAGAAAGAACCAAAAAAGGCGGCGGGGGGGGGGGGGGGGGGTTTGTATCCAATAATCCAGTCCGCTGTCGTTTACCTTGGCTGCTGAGCGGCTGCGGGATGTCGCAGACGTCGTAGATCTTCAGAGGATTCATGGGGACCTCCTTGGTGCCGTCGTAGACCAGCTTGAACTCCCGGCTCTTGTTGAGCGCGCAGCGGAGCTGGGCCTTCCACTTCGCCGGATCAGGTTCGTCGACTCCTTCCTGGAATTTGCCCGTCTCCACGGCCCATGCCTGCAAGATCGTTTACACAGAAGAACACGGCTATTAAAACCACAATCCTGCTCTGACACACACACACGGGCTCATTGTGTGGTGTTGTTTTGTTAAGGTATGTGGATGCATCACGTATCTGAAGAGGTGGAAAGAGTACGACTCAAGTAAAAAAATATACACATGTATATATATATATATATATATATATATATATATATATATATATATATATATATATGTATATATATATATATATATATATATATATATATATATATATGTGTATGTGTATATATGTATACACACACACATATATATATATATATATATATATATATATGAATGTGAATGTGTCGTTTCCGTCTTCTGATTCAGAGAAGTCGCCATTTTAACCGACTGATTCCTCTAAACCATTGGTTCTCAAAGTGCGGCTCGCGAGCCAATGGCGGCCCGCAGAAACATTTCTGGCGGTTGATAGTACAGTTGACAGTTTTAATCCAGGAGCTACTAAGCTTGTTAAATGTTTATTGGACATTACTGGATACAGACCAATAAGTGTAAACTGTAGAACTGCAATCTGGTCATTAAAATGATTACAAATGGGATTTCTTTCTGTGGTTTTTTTCCTTTTTTTTTTTCCTTTGGCAGCCCCTCAGTCCAATGGTGAGTTCCTAAATTGGCCCTCAGGTATCAAAACTTGGAGAACCCCTGCTCTAAACTCTTTATTCTGGAGCCTTCACCTTAAATATGGTGTCCTCGTCCTCGTGCTGCGGTGTGTGCCGCGTCGCGTGTTTCCACGGGATACGGAATCGCATGCCGTCGCGGTTTATCCACACCAGGCCCGGGTAGCGCCCGCTGTCCACCTGCGCCACCAACCAGGGCTTCAAGCGGACACGCCGAGGGGTGACCGACATCCTGACTGTGAGAGAGAGAGAGGGAGAGAGAGAGACTTCAGAGTCAGAGACAAAAACCTCAATCCTGCAGGTCTGGATTTACCCCAGACGACCATTTTTATAATTAATTAATTCATATTGTACCACTTTATCCTCCACAAAGATGGGGTCACACCCTGGTCCTAATTCACCTAATCCCCCAAAATCTGCATGTTTTTGGACTGTGGGAGTAAACTAGAAAGAACCTAGATTAAACCCATATACACACAGGGGGGAACTCACAAACTCCAATTTCATATTTAGGGCTGTACACTACAACAAAAACTACTGCATGTCACCTTTTTGTCAACTATTAACAAACAAACCATAGTTTATCTAATGAACTAAAGATATCAATACTGTTTTGTTACAAATTTTTTATTCAATAACAGCGGTGTATTTTGATTTAGCACTTGGTCATAATTATGATTTTGGTTGTTTTGCGATTACTTGTGTAACTTCCAAATGGTATAATAATATCACATATCACCAACAATACAAAACATATCACAGATACTGCTTTAAACGTGATTAATGTGGATTTGTCTCTGTGTTAGCAGTTGTTAGCTTTTTTTTTTTAACCATTTTCTTCCTAAATGGCATGAAAAAAAGGCACATTTCTCAAAACCATGTCGTTTATAGTAGTAAAAAATATTAGTTTTCTTCTATTTTTCCAATAAAGCCATGGTGTTTTAAATGGAAATACTTGATTTAATGTTTGTTTTCTCTCCAATGTCTGGTCTATATGGGGACAAGAAAATATTACATCTGTTATAAGTTATCGCAATATTCAACAACATTAATATTGTGCGTCACTTTGTTCCCTAACATCGTGCAGTTCAGTTTTTAAAGGACATATTCTGACAAACTAATATGTGGATGTAGCTTATGCTAAATAATTCAGGACCTGGATAAGGATTCTATTTGACTGTTTTTGACGCTGTGGGAAAGTGAGGTTTGTGCTCTCCCAGTGCTTTCTCGATGCTGTAACTGTACATATTTAAAATGCATAGGTGGAAAGAGTACTGAAGTATTCTACTCAAGTAAAAGTACCACTGTTTTGATAACATTTGACCTAAGTACAAGTACAAGTACTGGTCTAAAAATGTACTCACGTTAAAGTAAAGTAAAATAAAGTCTTTAAAACCAGGTAGGGGTTCTTTCTTGTGTGACACAAATCTCAAATTAAAGTACTGACAAAATTAAACATCAAATTGGGTCAAAGGTCACAAATGCTTGAGCTTTCTCGCCTTTTAATTAGCGTCAGTTCACCTGTTTGTCCTCATCATTCATTCACTGTCAAAGTTCACGGTTTAATTTTGTTTTTATTTAAAAATTCACGCTAGCATTTATTGTTGTTTTTTTAGCTCAGTAACGGATGCGGTTTTAAACGTAGCGACGTCACGAACTTACTGAAGTAAACGTTAAATTACACGTTTTAAAAACGACTTTTAAAAACCTACTCGCTCACAGTAACGCGAGTAAATGTAATTTACGACTTTCCGCCGGTGTGTAAATGTGTAAATATGTCCAAAAAACATCCACAAACACGAAGGTTTGTCACCACACAGACGGACACTCAGTACCTGTGGCGAACCAGGAAGTGGACGCGGTGTTTTCTTCTCGACCTCCGGGAGTCTCTCCTCCGCTAATCCTCTCAGCCTCTGCCCGTGAACACGGTCATCGATCACCGATAATGTGGATGAATCGGATTAACAGCACTAAACAGCAGCCGCAGCAGCTGCGGAGACTCACTGCGGACCTGAAACAGGCGCAGATGTTTTTTCCATTCGGCTCGGTCCTTCCCCCTCTTTTTTTTTCCCCTCACCGAAACTCAGGTATGGGCGTGACGTCACGCCGGTGACACACCTTTCGTGAGTGAGTGAACAGGAGGAAGAGGAGGAAGAAGAGGAGGAAGAGGCACGTGGGCAGATCAGACGTTTTTTATTTATTTTATTCCAGCGGCACTTGAACTTTTTCACACAAACCTGCACAATTTCATAATCTCGCAGAATAAATAAGCACACACACACACACACACACACACACACACACGGACCACAGCACAGCTCACTGGAACGCACCTGTAATTACATGTCAACATAATTATCAATCAATCTCACTATATATAATATATATATATATATTAAGATTAAAGTTTCTATATCACGTAATATGATATATGCAACCTATATGCTGATATATTCTTACCACATATAGATTTATTTAGTTAAAATGTACTGTTTTATTTATCTCAGTTGTAAAAGGTTAAAACATTGAAAGATATAAGTTTGTATTCTGTGTACATATACAAATATATATATATACACTCACACATGTATATATACATATGAGCAGTGTATGTTAAATGTGCATATATGTACACACACACATATATATACAGTATATTCGTTTATAATTATCAATATATATATATAAATATATATACACACATATATATATATACACACATATATATATATATATATACACACATATATATATATATATATATATATATATATACATTCTGTTCTTTAAAAAATTACATTTTAATGCTAAAATACAATTGTTATTTTTATTGTTATCCATGAATTTTCAAAGGTACTGTTTTCCAAAAAAAAGCACATAAATAAATATTAAAGAACATTATTATTATGTTTTGAATAAGATGTCAAATTATCGTTATTTACTTGTAGGAAAAAAAAATTGTTTTAGTGGTTGAATATTGTGCCTGATTCATTTTTGACTTCTCAGAGAAGAATGGCTCACATGTGGGTATAAAAAGGCGAATTAATTTAGTTTTTTTTTGCCAAATAAGTGACTTTTTTTTAGTTTTAAACATGTTTTGTTTTGTTTTTTTGATTTCTATAACACTTTTCTAATAAATGTATTTTTGTCACCTAATGTGTGAATCCATGTACAACAGTTTTAATGATAATGATTATTTTTGGTTCAGACAGTTTAAACACTACACAAACACGCAGTATTAACGCGTCTGAGTCACTGAGAACAAACCAGTATGCAACAATAGCAAACACTGACTGTACACAATGATTATGAAGAGACACACGGGGACAAAGTGGGCGATTTGTTATGATGATGATGAAGATGATGATGATCCACAGACAGCAGGTCCACAACAAGCACGAGGACACGCCCTGAAACTACTCACGGCGCACTGAGCGCGCGCACGCACGCATCATATCACGTGCACCTGCGCGCATCGTTCCCTCAGGTTTTTTCCTGGTTTCGATAGCAGATGCAAAAATATGTTAAGTGGAAAATGATGCTAATGCTGCGTTTGCATTTGGATGCGGAAAGACTGATGCGTTGTTTGAGAAGATTTGTGTTAAAGTGAGACTTAGTAAAGAGAGAGAATAGAGAAAATGTCCGTTTTATAGAATATATCATACATTTTCAACCTCACAAACGTTCTATCACAGCAGGCTTGGCATGAACACTGCACCATGAAGAAGTGACAAAGGTCCTTGTCTGCAGAGGCTTATTCAAAAATATAAAACAGCTTCTTTCTTTCTTTTCGTGTGTAAAGGCTTAAACAAAAGACACTAATAAACACATATATAAGCCGACCTGATCGTGTACTTTACAGTGAATTCACTATCACATTAAACGGTGCATGTGTGTTTATTTGTTTATTGCTGCAATTGGATCTTGGGATGAGAAAAGTAAGAGATGTTATAAGTTCCTTATTTTCAAAAGAGTCCTTTAAAGACATTTGAATGAGCTGAGGAATCTCATTGTGTATCTATTCTACTACACTCTTAGAAATAAGGGTTCCAAAAGGGTCCTTCTACAAGGGCTGTGGTTCTACCTGGAACCATTTGCTTCTGAAAAACCCTTTCCTGTTAAATTATATAATAAAGGGTTTTAAAAGGGTTCCAGGTAGAACCTTTATAAAAAGGTGTCAAGGTTCATGATAAATGTTCAAATATACATCCTAAGTATACATATATGGAGTGTTATTATTGTTTGACCTGAAACTGCAGTACATCGTACACTCTTGGAAATAAACGTGCTAAATAGAACCATATAATGTTCTTCAGCTTGTCCTCAAAGGAGAACCCTTTTTGGCTCCAGGTAGAACCTTTTTATAAAGGTTCCACTTGGAACCCTTTTGGAGGGTTCCACCAAGAACCCCTTTTAAAACCCTTTATTCCGGAAAGGGGTTTTAATGGGTTTTCTAGATCAAAATGGTTCTTACTGGAACCATTAGTGTTACCAAGAACCCTTGAAAAACAGAATGTTTTTCACAAGAAAATGGTTCCAGGTAGAACCTCAGCCCTTGTAGAAGGACCCTTTTGGAACCCTTATTTCTAAGAATGTGGATAACTTGTAAAAAAAAAAGGTGCTTAGTGAAAGCAGTGGAAGTGAAGTAGTGAGGTAGTCGGTGTGTGTGTTTTAAAGCTAATGTCGACGTCTTTGTGTTAATTGAAGGTCTTTGCTGATGCATTAATGCACACAGACAAACCCAAACATCGTTCAGCTGCTGCTGCTGGTGCCACACTGTGTGGACTGTTCATGTGGACGATCCTGAACCAACGTCTCCACTCGTTCAGCTCTGGCACAGTTATAGAGGGGAAAAATGTGTCCTTCAGAGTCCGTCAGAAGTTTAAAAAAAAAAAAAAACTAATTGTAAGCTCTGATCTCTCCTTGGATCTTTTTGACAATCTCTGACAGGTCCAAACTCTCTGTGAGCATCTTCAGGAGCATGTCGTCCTTCTGGATCCCCTCCATGAACTCTTCATACGACAGTTCACCTGCAACAACAACAACAACAACAACACACTGAGCTGTGGTCCTAAGATTCAGTCACATGATCATGGTAAACTACCATTTAAAAGTTTGGGCTCACTTAGAAATGTCCTTATTTTTGAAGGAAAAGCACTTTTTTCCAATGAATCTAACATTAAATGAATCATAAATACACTCTATACATTGTTAATGTGGTAAACGACCATTCTAGCTGAAAGTTGGTCTGTTTTTTAATGGAATATGTACATAGGTGTATAGAGGCCCATTTCCAGTGTTCTGTTTGCTAATGACGTTAGAAGGCTATTGGATGATTAGAAAACCCTTGTGCAATGATGTTAGCACAGCTGAAAACAGTTTTGCTGGTTCTTTGACGAAAGGGCAAAATTATTATTTTGAATAAAAATCATTATTTCTAATCTTGTCAATGTCTTGACTATATTTTCTATTAATTTTGCAACTCTTTTGATGAATAAAAGTGTGACATTTTTAATGGAAAACACAAAAATATTGTATCGGTGACCCCAAACCTTTGAACGGTAGGGTATATAGGTATAATTTTGAACCCTCTGGGAGGATCAAGATCCTTTGTAGAGCACTGACTACACAGCTGAAAACAGTTTTGCTGGTTTCTTTGATGAAAGAAAAGTTTGAAATTTTAACTTTTTTGTAACTCTTTTGATGAATAAAAGTGTGACTTTTAAAGGCGCCATATGTAAGAATGTGGCCAAAAACTACATTCAAATTCAAGGTCTTTTATGTTTCATTTTCTAATGTAACTGGCAACCCGTGGTTGCTCAGCAGCTAAGACTCTACTGACTGCAATGATTGGTAGACCACGGTAGGTGGCGCCACATACCAAAACATGATTTCCAAACATAAACATGATTTGCAGTCTGCAAAATATATTTTTGAATGCAAATATTTTGTCTGTACTGTTGTTGTTGGTGAGTTCAGTTTGTTATATGAACATTATTCCTGAGTCTCTGTGACATATTAGGAGGATTTTATGGCCAGTTGCTTTAGATTTATTACATAATGCACCTTTAATTTTGAAACTCTTTTGATGAATAAAAGTCTGACTTTGAATGGAAAACACAAAAATATTGTATCTGTGACCCCAAACCTTTGAACGGTAGGGTATATAGGTATCATTTTGAACCCTCAGGGAGTATCCAGATCACTGACTACACAGCTGAAAACAGTTTGAAATTAGAACTTTTTTGCAACTCTTTTGATGAATAAAAGTGTGACTTTTAAAGGAAAACACAACAAAAATTGTGTAGGTGAGCCCAAACTTTTGAACGGTCGTGTAATATTGAGAGTTTCCGGGTCGTACCATCTCCGTTGATGTCAATCTTGTCGAACATCATGTTGGTGAAGTCCTCTGCGGACATATCTTGAGAGATTCCATTGATGGCGTGAATGGACTACAAACACAGGAGACAAAACGAGAGTTAGCAGTTGCTCTTACACTTTTCAGCCAGTAGAGGTCAGCAAAATGTCACCTTTTAACCCTGCATGTGTGTCAGTCTCATTTCTGGGCCTTGTGTCTCATAAGTGGTCCTAAGTGGAGGACTTTCCAGGACAGTGCACCCCCCCCCCTTGAGGGATTTACCCCCAGGGTCTGTCCCTATAAGCCCTTCAGTTAAGCTGAAACGTGACACGTACGTTCTTACACGTACCTTTACTATCAGAAGCAGCTCGTCGCGGTCGATGCAGCCGCTTCCGTCGATGTCGTAGAGTTTGAAATACCAGCGGAGCTTCTGCTTCACTTCCCCCTTCAGCACCAGACTCAGAGCGGCCACGTACTCCATGAAATCGATGAAACCGTCCTATACGGAAGGGAAAAAGGGACTCAGTGAACACAGATACAGTTACAGCTGACACCATGTAATGTTTCCCTGTAACTGTTAAAAAAGTAGAAATCACTGCTACAGAATTATAACAGAGTAACTGAGCATGAAGAGGTAACACTTGATTTTGTTTATAATTGTAGGTCAGGTCAGTTAGGTGAATATATATACAGAGGCGATTCTAGAGTCTGTAGGGGCCCTAAGCAAAAATTCTCAGGGGGCCCTTTTTTTTCCCCAAAATGAATGAAATAACATGGAAAAACCTTGTCATTAAAAAGTATGTGAAAATATAAACGTGAGGAACAATAAAATACTGTAAATAGCTTTTTAAAAAAAATATATAAACTTAGTAAAAAAAATACATTACACTGTTAAGAACCCACATTATAAAACAATATAAATATATAGAACAATAAAATACTGTAAATAACTGAAAAAAAAAACATATATAAACTGAGTAAAAAAGATATGCATTACACTGTAAATAATCCTCTTAATTTTCCAACTTGCAGAACGATAACTTCACACAGGTTAAAGTGAGGTGGGGCCCCTTTAGGGAGGTTTCCTACTGAGATGTCATTGCAAATCGCCCATTGTTGTTTAAGGGGCATGGGGAGGCGGCTGGTCACTGCACATTTCAGTAAAAACAGCCCTCAGGCTCCGAGTGTCGGGGGGCCCCTATCAGCTCGGGGCCCCAAGCAGTTGCCTGTTCACAAGCTGCACCTCTGTATATATATATATAGTGTTAGTGGGATTAGCCCTCTCTCTCTTAATAGTTCCACTCAAACAGAAATAGCACAAGCTATTTTAGTCGAGCTACATTTAAACACTGAGCTGAAAGTGAGGCAGATTATCCTCCGCTCTGTTTATAAAATATGCCTTTTCTTATTAAAAAAGAGCATTTTGGCTGCTTTTTTCCCCCCATTTCTATGTTTAAACGTACAGTATGTACAGAGGGTATTAGAATGTGCAATAATTAAAAAAAGACTTTTGAACAATTATCGCTACTTTATATCACGGCTAAAGATGTGATATGATAAAATGAATCAACAACACATAAGAAGACGGAAAGAAAAAACACCCTGCACTTTTTAAACCCTGAATATGCGACCTATAAACACACACCCCACAGGATGTCCATATAAGGTGTTGTGTATTATCGGCAAATTACCACTGGTTCTTTACATATACACAAAATAGCCTGTAATAGAGATAAACGCTCAAGCACATACAAACAAAACCTCTTTTTGAACCCTTAATTACACATTTATTTTAGCATTAGCATAGCACATAGCAAACGTATGGTGACCATGATTATAAAACGCGATACGTTTCTCCTGAGATAATGAAAGTTTTCCCATTAAAGCATCTGTACGAACAGTGAAACGAGACTGAAAAACACATCGATGACACAGACTTGAGAGCATTCCTTACGTCGTTCATGTCAAACGTTTGAAACATAGTCCGGACGTAGGCGTCCGACGACTCGGACAGATTCTTGAGGCCAAAGAACTTCTTGAACTCGTAGAAGGTGAGGAGTCCCGACGGACACTCGGTCATGAACTTCCTGTACCACTGGTGACTCTCGCAGGCTTGGAGCTCCTGCACCGTGGAGTCGTTGCAGTTTCCCATGTCTGTGTTTTCACAATAAGAATGTCAAAAAATCCCATAGACACCATAGTCAGTGTAAGCTGCGTCCATGCATGGCAGACCAGGTTTCTGCATATTATGTGTATGTGTGTGTGTGTGTTTGTCAGCCAATGGGCTCTCTCTGTGTGCACCCCAGTATAAAGCTTAGGAGTTATAATCCACTTTGGTTGCCAGCAAATACTAATTAAAGAGACCTAAGGCCAGAAAAAAAGCACATAATCCCTGTGTGCCAGATGACACTGTGACCACCCAGTCATATTTGACTTTCATAATTCATATATGAATAATAATTATTCCTAATTTATCATACGTAGGCATATGTAGAAGGTCTTCAATGGCTCTCTGTCGGTGTACGTGATCTCTCAGCTTAACGTAAGGTATGGTCGTCACTGGGTTAGAGCGTCTTAAAGCTCCTCCATCTGCTGTCACACTCCCCCGCAGGACTGGAGCAGGACAGCAACAACACTCTGACTGTGTCATTCAATAAAAACATGTTTATTTCCCTTATATAAAACATATGTAACTCTATTTATTTATTTATTTATTGGTTAACTATCACACATACAATGCACAGTTTTTTTTTTTCTGTTGTCCCATGACAGATGTATGGAAGAGTATTATTTAAAAAAGAATGTAAAAATTAAAATAAAGTTTAAAAAAAGAAAGAAGAAAAAATAAAACAGCATAATTCCAAGAGTAAAGTCATAATTCTGAGGGAAAAAAAGTCATAATTCTGTTTTATTTCAGGCCACAAAAAATAGAAAGAAAGAATAGAAAGAAAGAAAGAAAGAAAGAAAGAAAGAAAGAAAGAAAGAAAGAAAGAAAGAAAGAAAGAAAGAAAGAAAGAAAGAAAGAAAGAAAGAAAGAAAGAAAGAAAGAAAGAAAGAAAGAAAGAAAGACAAAGAGTTTAAATTCTGAGATTAAAGTCAGAATTCAGAGGAAAAAGTAATAATTCTGAGAAAAAAGCAATAATTCTGAGAAAAAAGCAATAATTCTGAGATTAAAGTCAGAATTCTGAGAAAAAAAGTAATCATTCTGAGATTTAAGTAAGAGAAAAGTAATAATTCTGAGATTAAAGTCAGAATTCAGAGAAAAAAGTCAGAATTAAGAGAAAAATCAGAATTCAG
The DNA here is from genome assembly GCF_963457635.1 of Microchirus variegatus. Lineage (NCBI taxonomy): Eukaryota > Metazoa > Chordata > Actinopteri > Pleuronectiformes > Soleidae > Microchirus > Microchirus variegatus. The sequence continues at coordinate 25,054,675 of NC_139808.1, forward strand.
AGAAAAAAGTCATAATTATGAGGAAAAAAAGTCATAATTCTGTTTTTTTCGGGCCACAACGGAAAGAAAGACAGAAAGTTTAAATTCTGAGATTAAAGTCAGAATTCAGAGAAAAAAGTAATAATTCTGAGAAAAAAGCAATAATTCCGAGAAAAAAAGTCGGAATTCTGAGATTTAAGTAAGAATAAAGGAATAATTCTGAGATCAAAGACAGAATTCTGAGATTAAATTCTGTTTTTTTTTTCGGGCCACAAAAGAAATAAATACATATAGAAAGAAAGAGCATTAAAGTCAATTCATGCTGATTTATTAATACACCCTAAGACTCTTCCGTAGATGTTACATAGTTAACTATAAAAATACAAAATATATACACACATTTGAATGCACTAAATGGATGCATATACTGTGTCAGCAACATACAGTATATCTCTCTGGAATAATGAAAGTACATCGTGCCAAATGACACGTCTTTCTCCTGACAGAAGTGGAATCCTCCTCGTGATGCAGGTGCACAATCCTGAAATACAATGTAACCGTTTGCTGTCGTAACAACACGCTCTTCTGTATCATTAACGTTATGCTTCTACGTAACTCATAGATTATGTAACAGGGTGTTTTACAGTCCTCGGGCTTTCATTTCCTTTAACTTCACATGCCGGTTTTACATTATTAACACATGTGACAGGGTCTGTATGACTTGTATTTTAAATTAATCCGATAATATCAGATAAAATCTACTGTATTTCTTCTACAAGGACATTTTCATGCACATATCACCTGTGCAAAGTGGTTTCTTTTCCACGTGATATCAGACAAACCTTTTCGTCACCAATAAACACATCGGTCAGTGCACTTTTCCTGAATAATACCTATACTAATGAATGACCTCCCTTTACTAGAATTGAGCTGCGTGTTCAGCATTGTGAGACACTTACAGTACTGAAAGCTCTGCCGAGCACATTCTTCACATTTCATGGCGGCATCGGTGACGATGATGAGTTCCCACCAAGGACAGAAGAACTGGATGGACCAGTCTGGTTTATGTCCAGGACAACAGAGGTTTAGGTACAACAGACATACTTGGCAGAAAAGTGACTATGTCTGAGAGGACACAGACAAAACCAGATCTACTTCTGTGTAAAAAAAAAAGTTAAAGTACAAACCAGTTGTGGTAGATCACAGATACAGTAAAACACTTAAGGTACGAGCAACAGAACCTGTCATTCCTCTGAAAGTAAGGACTGACTTTATAGCTATGAAAATAGACACATTAATAAATGGATGGATGGATAAAAACACAAAAAGATAAATAAATATTGAATTATAATACACTGTTGTCTATATATCTATATATCTATATATATCTATCAGCTAAAAGTTAGCTTAAAGTTAGCTAAAACAATTGTTGTCTATTGGTCTGTCAGCTAAAAGTTAGCTAAAACAATTGCTATCTATCTATCTATCTATCTATCTATCTATCTATCTATCTATCTATCTATCTATCTATCTATCTATCTATCTATCTATCTATCTATCTATCTATCTATCTATCTTTCTATCTATCTATCTATCTATCTATCTATCTATCAGCTACAAGTTAGCTTAACGTTAGCTTAACGTTAGCTAAAACAGTTGCTATCTATCTATCTATCTATCTATCTATCTATCTATCTATCTATCTATCTATCTATCTATCTATCTATCTATCTATCTATCTATCTATCTATCTATCTATCTATCTATCTATCTATCTATCTATCAGCTAAAAGTTAGCTTAGTTAGCTAAAACAATCTAATATAATATCTCTCTAAAATACCACAATATGGAAAGTAAAAGTATCAGAGCAGCAGAATTCACTTCTAAAACCCTTTTTTTTGGTCTTGACATAAACCAAATCACAATGTTGTGAAATGGAAACACTGAGAAACAAAGAGTGAACAACTGAGAGTAAACAACCACAACCACACAGTGAACTGAACTCCCACAGATCAGCTGTACGATGAGTGTTGGTGAAGGGTCACAGTCCGGGGTCGGCTCACCCTCTGTCTTAGAGGAATCCTGATCCTCTTTAGCCAGGGCTATTCCACATCATCTTTACACTTAACCTGCTCACACAGGTCACGTACGTCACCAAGCTTATGTCAAAAAAAAAAATTGTACAATACAATATATTCCAATTAATGTGGTCAGATTTAAAGGTGCATTATGTAATAAATCTAAAGCAACTGGCCATAAAATCCTCCTAATATGTGTCAGAGACTCAGGAATAATGTTCATATAACAAACTGAACTCACCAACAACAACAGTACAGACAAAATATTTGCATTAAAAAATATATTTTGCAGACTGCAAATCCTGTTTATGTTTTGAAATCATGTTTTGGCATGTGGCGCCACCTACCGCCGTCTACCAATCATTGCAGTCAGTAGAGTCTCAGCTGCCGAGCAACCACGGGTTGCCAGTTACGTCAGAAAACGAAACCTAAAAGACCTCGGTATTTTGAATTTGAATGTAGTAACCGTTTTTGGCCACATTCTTACATATGGCGCCTTTAAAATTGTAATTAAATAAATCAACAGTCTTTGACTCATCCTTGTCTTTCTTCAGAATCGATGGAACTAAAGAATAAAACAAGAAAGTTAATAAATAAAAATAAAAGTGCCAGATTCACAGGCTTAAAATGGAGAGAGTTAAAGTCCACCATGTAATGTTGTGGAGGTTTTATTGGCATAAATTAAATAAATTACCCACAATAAGTATGTTTGATAAGTTTAAGTGATAGAATATAGACAGAATGTAATACTATTATATATATTTTATAATAGGACATACAGTTGTAATTGTACAAAATTGTCATTTTGCATCATAAAAACTATACGTAATACTTTTACTTTGAAATTCTGTGAAATACCATGATGAATATATTTATTGCGATACCATGAAGAAATATCGTGTTATAATTTTAAGGTCACATTGGCCCCCCTGATACTGAACAGTTGGTTCCCCCCACACTTTTTTTTCTTCTATGGACCGCCCCCCCCCCATCTTGACCAGACGGGCCCCCAGGAGTTTGATACCCCTGCCTTTAGACCAATGAGTGTCTAGCCTGGTCAAAAGGGGGCGATGTCGAGAAAAAAACAAAACTGTTCAGTAGTTACGCAATAGATATTCAGAATGATATTTCACAAAATTTCAAAGTAAAAGTGTTTGTTTTGATACGAAATGATGTCCTTCACAATAAAGGACGCATAATAAAAAAAATTATATCAAAAATAATCAAAAATAATATTGACAACTGTAATTAAAACATCAAACATTCTTATATATATAAGAATGTTTAATAAATGTAAATGACATATATATATATATATATATGTCATTTACATTTATTAATTCTATAATTATAAACAAATGTCTTATTGTTTCAATTAAAAATATTTTTAGTAAATATATTTATTTATGAACAATATTCTGTAGTTATTCTATCACCTTCAAACCCTATGTTTAAAGAGCTGTGAGGATATTATAAGCGGTGGGCGGCATTTAATCCATTAGCGGGCCACATGTGGCCCACGAGCCGCCAGTTTGACACCCCTGCCTTTTCTATGTACTTTAGACAAGGGCCTTGCTTTACTGAGGGGCCCACAGATTATAACACACTGGGTATTTATTTAAAAATTAATACATTTTAAATATTTATTTGTTGTTGTTTAAAAAAAAAAAAAAAAAAATTCAGCATGTGAAACTGTTTTGCTAACAATTAAAAAAAAAAGTTTAAAAAAAAAGTAAGAATTCTGAGAGAGAAAAAAGAATTCTAATCTGGAATCTGATATTAAAATCAGAATTCTGAGATTAAAGATTAAAGAATTCTGAGGAAAAGATCAGAATTTGAGATTAGAATTCGGTGGGGGGGGGGGGGGGTTCCCTCAGAATTCTGGCTTTCCCATTATTTTCACATTTTTTTTCAAAAAAAAAGTTTGAATTTAATCTTCAGATATTATATAATCCTGAATCCTGAGATTAGTCAGAATTCTGAGCGGGGGCGGAAAAAGATCATCGAATCTGAGCAGAAAGATCGAGTGACTGAATCAATGAGAGGCTTGAGCGGCGCGTCACGCACACGTACACACACACACACACACACACACACACACACACACACACACACACACACACACAGGTGAGCTCCGTGCTGGAATGTGAGGCCTCACCTGTTTGTTGGGAGTTGCTCAGAAGAAAAGCAGGGAGGAGGCCTCACACAGTGAAAGGACAGGAGGCGGAGTCATAGTCATAGCTCCATTCTTTTTTCTCTCTCTCTTTCTATGTGTGTGTGTGTGTGTGTGTCCTGCAGACCAGATTGCACCAAATCAGTAGAGGAGTCAGGTTCACTGTCTGTACCTGGAGCTCCGGCACTGCTGCTGCTGCTGCTGCTGCTGCTGCTGCACCTGTCGACAAAGAACGTTTGGATTTACCTGCCGACCAAAAATGCCTCAGTAGAAGGCTCCACACAGTCTTCTCCTCACTCACTCACTCACAGAAGAAAGAAAGACAAACACTCAGCCGACACCATGAAGAGAGGAGCTCTGCACTTTCTGGGTCGGAAGAACCAGTCTCTGTTCGACACCAACATCAGAATCAAGGACATGGGTGAGTTCACCGGCCTCCTTTAGATGTGTTGACACAAACGTTTACCTGCAGACTAACATTGACCTTTGGACCTGGACGTGTTGGCGTGATTACTTAAAAGTTGTGTTTAAAGGCGCCTCACAACACAGTGAACACGTTTATATAACTGTTTTTTGAGCTTATATTTTGTAGCCAGGACATAGATTTTACCACTGTAGTGACCGTACAACGACATGTTCTATTCAAGAGCCTTTATTTTGATATTTGTCACATGGTATTTGTAAAAAAAATACTCTGTGTTTCTACTGTTTCTCACCACACTCTTAGAAATAAAAGTGCTAAGTAGAACCATATAAGGTTCTTCGGCTTGTCCTCATAGGAGAACCCTTTTTGGCTCCAGGTAGAACCTTTTTATAAAGGTTCCACCTGGAACCCTTTTGGAGGGTTCCACCAAGAACCCTTTTAAAACCCTTTATTCAGGAAAGGGTTTTTTAAAGGGTTCTCTGGATCAAAATGGTTTTTACTGGAAACATTAGTGTTACCAAGAACCCTTGAAAAACCCTTTCTTCAGGGAAGGGGTTTTTCAGAAGCAAAAGTTTCCAGGTAGAACCTCAGCCCTTGTAGAAGAACCCTTTTGGAACCCTTATTTCTAAGAGTGCAGCTATTGAAAACACTGTATAGTCATACATAAGAATAAAAAGAAAGAAAGCCATAAATACCTCCTCAAAAACATAAAAACTATACATCTCATATGTCACATAGAGCTGAAACAGTCGCTTACTAAAGCTTTTTTCATGATTAAAACAAGATTTCTGATCCTTTCAGCTTCTTAAATGTGAATATTTTCTGGTTTCTTTTCTGCAGAAAACAAAGAAATCATTAAAAACTGAATCATTTTTGGACATTTGAGACATTCGAGAACATCATGATCGTTTTATGGATCAAACGCTTACTCGATTAATGGATAATTAATTACTTATGAAAAATAATCATTAGTCGCGTCTCTGCGGTTCCTTTCTCGGACTGCGTTCCACATGCGTGACATAAACTTGACTCTGACTCCGGAGAGCGTTCACGTCAAATTCTGACACCACCGCGTGGACTTGGTGTGATTGATGGCTTTAATGGTCCCACAATGCAAATCTCAGCAAATGACATGTGCTGGAGCGTGGAACAATAGTCTCCACGAGGGAATGTGATTCATGCATGAAAAACCTGTTTTTAATGGTAATGCTGTGCCTGAATCACGGTGGACGCTACGTAACGCCCTCGACGTGACTCTGCCTTAAAATGTGATCATTTTAAAACATTTAAAACAATATGATAAACTGAAAAACTGATGCTTTTGCTTCTTTAGATGTTGGATTCAAGTTGTTTACAGAGAGTTATGTTAATATAAACACATAGAAATAAAAGTGCGAAGTAGAACCATATAAGGTTCTTCGGCTTGTCCTCATAGGAGAACCCTTTTTGGCTCCAGGTAGAACCCTTTTGGAGGGTTCCACCAAGAACCCTTTTAAACCCTTTATTCAGGAAAGGGGTTTTAAATGGTTCTCTGGATCAAAATGGTTCTTACTGGAACCATTAGTGTTACCAAGAACCCTTGAAAAACCTTTTCAGAAGCAAAAATGGTTCCAGTACCATTTTTGGTACAGTAGAACCTCAGCCCTTGTAGAAGAACCCTTTTGGAACCCTTGTTGTATATAATAGACGTCATAAATTCTCAACGAGCACAAACGCCCATAATCCAAAAACTTAATCCTAATTCTCCAATTACTCAAAAACAAAGAATGCTCTTACCCTTCAAAATAAAAGCCCCCCTCTATCTTACTCAGCAGTGAGTCTTTCTCATTTTTAGTTTTTTTTTTTTTTTTTTTTAGGCAGGAAAAAAAAAAAGTTTTGTCAATGAAAATGTGTCATATGTGAAAATATGCAGTAGATATATAACACACCTGCACACACACACACACCCTGTATCCACTGTGACAACTGTTGGAGCGTTGTAATCAGTTTTTAAAGATCAGCGAATGAAAACTCTGGTTTCTTTGCTCCGTGTAGCAAAGAAATCATTCAAATGGAATCACTTTGATTTGTGGACATAAACTTTTTTAGTTTTTCTGCCATTTTCTGGATCTTAAAATATGAAAATAATCGTTAACTGCAGCCCTATAGTTCCCCCACTCTCGAGACGATTTTCCATCTCTGTGGTGATTTATCAGGAAATGAAAGCAAGAGATTATGCAAATCTGCAGCTCGTATGGCAGAGATCATTTGTCTATTTAAATCAGACAAGTGTGCAGCACAGGACCATGTTATCTTCAGTTTGGTATATTCCAAACATCAAAGGTACTAAGCTAATTGTTACTTTGTGCAGGTAAAACACTTTGCTGTACATTGTTTCCTGGTTTACTATATTACTCTCTCGTGCCATCTGGTTGCTCCGTCTTGGGCCTCAGTGAAAAGTACGATCTGACAGGACGTGCAGGCTAAGTGACTCTCACTGACAAAAAGTCTTTCATCAGTCATTTATTTGACAAACGACATGATTGACAGTGGAATGGACGGCGAAAAAAGGAATGAGAGACTCCTGAATTTCTGCTCTCTGGCCCCGAACCAAGTCAACCTCTGATTGTATCAGTGACAGCGCTGTTCATCTTCATTTACATGGTAATTAAGTTAGACACTGAATGCACGTGCTGTGTCTGCGTGATTTTAAATTGTACAAACAAAAAAGTTTCACCGTCATAACTGTTTAACTTTAACCCTTGGATGAGCCTTCAAAAAAGTAACATTAACACAACTTACACAACAAAACACAGTCAATTATTAATGTTCAATATACTCGCAGCCTGGTATGTAGCTTATATGTGATAGATTAGCAGAAACAAGCATTATTTATCATATTTCATAAAATACTCACGTTAACACCCCTGGAGCACAAAAATGTGTTCATAAAAAAAAAATGAAGCGATAAAAATTGTACAAATAATTATTGTCAGATATTATATATTATCAGTCCTCGTCATACATATCTAACATGAATGAATTTTGAAAGTTTTTGTCAAAATGAACCTTAATTTTATGGTAAAATAAATCCCAAAAACTTGCATATATATATGTGAAAGATTAGCAGAAACCTTTGTTTACAAGCATTATTTATCATATTTCATAAAATACTCACGTTATCACCCCTGGAGCACAAAAATGTGTTCATAAAAAAGAAAATATGAAGCGATAAAAATTGTATAAATAATTATTGTCAGATATTATATATTATCAGTCCTCGTCATACATATCAAACATGAATGAATTTTGAAAGTTTTTAACCGTTAATTTGACAAGTTTTTGTCAGAATGAACCTTCATTTTATGGTTAAAAAACCCCCCAAAAACTTGCATATAGATATGTGAAAGATTATCAGAAACATTTGTTTACATGCATTCTATATCATATGTCAGAAAATACTCACGTTATCACACCTGGAGCACAAAAATGTGTTCATAAAAAAAAAAAATGAAGCGATAAAAATTTTATAAATAATTATTGTCAGATATTATATATTATCAGTCCTCGTCATACATATCAAACATGAATGAATTTTGAAAGTTTTTAACCGTTTTTATCAGTCCTCGTTTTTGTCAAAAACAGCAGTTTGAATGGTTTTCAATGAGGACATTTTTGGGCGTAAGGTGTGTTAGTGTGAGTATTTTTAGTTAACGCTAGTTAACGCATGAAAATAGGATCCAATCGTGTATAAATTAAAAGCCAAATACAAAACACATATGTGTCTAGGTGTGTTTAGGGGTTAAGACAAATTTGTAACAAGCTGTTTATTTCTATTTGGATGTTTTTGTTTCTGTAATTAGGTGAATTTACATTGACTGCACTTCAGCTGCATGTATCTATACATGTATATATTATAGATTATTATATAATAGATATTGTATATCGATGTAACTGCAACAACAAAACTATGGGATATACTGGCGGGACAGCTTGACAGACGGGTACCCAAAGGTCACTATGGTGCGTTCAGTATCTCGTTACCTGCACAATGGCCAGAATGTGCTAATCCAAAAGGAAGAATTGACAGTTTTGGTCCCCAGCATTTTGTCCTTTCTCACCACATTATTCATGCAGCTCTGAAAGTGAATGTTGTAACTGAACAAAACCCTAAAAATAGGATAATAATAATAACGCTCTGCTTTTAATTTCCTCAGACAATGTGGAGTTGGTGTTGGATTCACCGACGATCCTCGAGTCGGGGACGGCCAGCGTGCGAGCGAGACCCACGGTCAAACACCACGCTGTGAGTATGAGAGTGAAGCAAACACGTATGCATGTGCTGTAAATATTCACGTTCATCACTTTTAGTCTTTTACGGCGAGGTAACATGAGACAAAAACATCCTCGGAACATTTGGCTACCGGCAGTGTCGTGGTTATTTATCTTTTATGAGGTTTTTATAGGCAGAAATCTAAGCATGTTTGTGATCTAAGTGTATAATAGCTTTAAAATAATAAAAAAAGGCTTTTATGGAAGCCGTCACCCTGTGCTTCCGTGATTCTAAAGCAGCCAAAAATGGACAAAGCAGCCAGAGTTTTTTTGCAAATGAAAAATGACACACTCTGGTTAGCTAACTAAGTTAGCTTAGTTAGCTAAAACAATTGCTATCTATCTATCAGATAAAAGTTAGCTAAAACAATTACTATCTATCTATCTATCTATCTATCTATCTATCTATCTATCTATCTATCTATCTATCTATCTATCTATCTATCTATCTATCTATCTATCAGCTAAAAGTTAGCTTAGTTAGCTTAAACAATTGCTATCTATCTATCAGCTAAAAGTTAGCTAAAACAATTGTTATCTATCTATCTATCTATCTGCTAAAAGTTAGCTAAAACAGTTACTATCTATCTATCTATCAGCTAAAAGTTAGCTTAGTTAGCTAAAACAATTGCTATCTATCTATCAGCTAAATGTTAGCTAAAACAATTGTTATCTATCTATCTATCTGGTAAAAGTTAGCTAAAACAATTGTTATCTATCTATCTGCTAAAAGTTAGCTAAAACAATTACTATCTATCTATCAGCTAAAAGTTAGCTTAGTTAGCTAAAACAATTGCTATCTATCTATCAGCTAAAAGTTAGCTAAAACAATTGTTATCTATCTATCTATCTATCTATCTATCTATCTATCTATCTATCTATCTATCTATCTATCTATCTATCTATCTATCTATCTATCTATCTATCTATCTGCTAAAAGTTAGCTAAAACAATTGTTATCTATCTATCAATCTTTCTCCTAAAAGTTAGCCAAATCAATTGCTATCTATCTATCTATAACATGGAAGTTTTTCTTTTCGAGTAGTTTGCAAAAGCTCTCCTTTGCTTTGGTTTCCACACCTTAGTGATGGGGAGTGTTCTGTGAGTGAGTGTGTGGCATGTTTTGGATGTGACACACCCAACACACACACACACACACGGGCAGGACGGCTCAGACTGCTGCGACAGATGAAAGTGAGTCATCATGATGATGATGATGATGGCGTATAGCAAACCTGGATGTACGCCATGTGTCGCGACACGCCCTCGGGGCCTGAAGAAGTTACAAAAGTGTCCTGTGATCATGAGCAAAGAGAGAGAGGTATCAGACGGACGACACCCAGCCTTACCTTTTGGGAAAAAAGTGACTTATTTGCGCATTTAAATTTGAGCAGAAGAACAATAGCCTCTGCATGTTTATTTGTTTATTGACTCTTCTGTAAGGCTGTAAACTGTTTTATTGTCCTGGCCACATGGACAGGGTTTTCACGGGGGGAAAGGATTCGATTTAGAGGAAAAAGGAAGTGTGTTATTGCATATTCAGTGCAATAAAGAGATTAGCATTCACCTAACTATGAGGAAAAGTGATTGGGGAAAAAATCTTGCTGCTATTGTGTCTTTAAAAAAACGATCAAACAGGAACACAACAAAAGATGTCTGTTGTTTCCGATCATCGTCAAAATCAATGGACCGTAAAAGTCCGATGCGATTCAAAAATGGCCGTAAAAATGTAAACAATCATCAGAAACAGCATTGTCGCTGATTCAGTTGTTGTGAAACACACACAAAAAAATAATTGCTATCTATCCATCTGCTAATGGTTAGCTAAAACAATTGCTATCTATCTATCTATCTATCTATCTATCTATCTATCTATCTATCTATCTATCTATCTATCTATCTATCTATCTATCTATCTATCTATCTATCTATCAGCTAAAAGTTAGCTTAAAGTTAGCTAAAAAATGTTATCTATCTATCAGCTAAAAGTTAGCTTACAGTTAGCTAAAACAATTCCTATCTATCTATCTATCTATCTATCTATCTATCTATCTATCTATCTATCTATCTATCTATCTATCTATCTATCTATCTATCTATCTATCAGCTAAAAGTTAACTAAAACAATTGCTATCTATCTATCTATTTGCTAAAAGTTAGCTAAAACAAATGCTATCTATCTATCTATCTATCTATCTATCTATCTATCTATCTATCAGCTAAAAGTTAGCTTAGTTGGCTAAAACAATTGCTATCTATCTATCTATCTATCTATCTATCTATCTATCTATCTATCTATCTATCTATCTATCTATCTATCTATCTATCTATCTATCAGCTAAAAGTTAGCTAAAACAAATGCTATCTATCTATCTATCTATCTATCTATCTATCTATCTATCTATCTATCTATCTATCTATCTATCTATCTATCTATCTATCTATCAGCTAAAAGTTAGCTTAGTTGGCTAAAACAATTGCTATCTATCTATCTATCTATCTATCTATCTATCTATCTATCTATCTATCTATCTATCTATCTATCTATCTATCTATCTATCTATCTATCTATCTATCTATCAGCTAAAAGTTAGCTAAAACAATTACTATCTATCTATCTGCTAAAAGTTAGCTAAAACAATTGCTTCCAAAAAGGTCAACCCCTGTACTACTATTTTGTGTTGCATGTACAGTAAACGGATACAAATGGATACAAAATTTTTCCAATTATTTAGCACGTATTTAATGAAATAGCTGCTAGTTTTGTGCTAGAAAGGTAAGTTACAAAACCACCAACAGTCAGGTACAATACAATTTGCGTATAGTGCAAAAAGGTTACAGTTACTGTGCCACCAACATTTGGGTATAACAGTCACAATTGGCTCTTCCAAAATTAGAGGTAACAATATGAACAACATTAAGGTGCAATGGCCACAAAAGGCTACAGTTGCCTCTTCCTGCAAAAAATAAAGGTTACAGTACCAACGAGAAACAGGTACCGCTACAGTTGGCTCATAGTGCAAAATATTCTGGTACATAAATAGGCCGCCTACAATTACAGCTGTACTAGTATTTGCCAAAAAGGGACGCAAAGTATCACAAAGTGTCGCGAAGTGTCGCAAAGTGCCAGAAATAGGCGAGGCTATGGTTTTATTGGCTTTTTCATAATACATTCATTATTTGTGGGTTAATGGGCCGCGGGCCGGTCCAAATTGCTTGAAGGGCCTGGTCTGGCCCACGGGCCTTAAGTTGAAGAGCCTTGGTCTAAAATGACCGTATCAGACTGATATCGGTAGATATTTTGAGTTTGTGACACAAAAAGTGGTATCGTCCCATCCGATTATTGACTTTTTTGGGGATGTCTTATGTCGACTGAGTTATCGATCCAGTATTTGAGTAGTTTATTTACATTAAATTTGAAAGGGTTGAAAAAAAAATGAACGACGATGTGCGGTCGAAGGGTTTGAAGGGCATTTGAAGGGCATCCAGCCACGTAACATCACACAGACGCTTTATAGTGTCAACACGGTCTGTGTTTATCTTGGATGTTTGACGGTGTTTCTTTGACTCACACACACATGCACTCAGACAATTATTTAAATGACTGCCAAGCCTTTTTTTTTTTTTTTAAATACCAGACCATGTCATGAATCAAAGGTGTATCCACTGATTCATCAAGTCTTCACCCGGCGTGAAGTCATGTGAAAGTTGTCCAAAAACTGTGATGTATCACGTCTTAAATATGTGAACCACTGAGATAAAAATGACTTTAAACTCTATAAAACACTGCAGAAGCAACGTTTGTTCCGTTGGTAATAATTACGTAACGCGTGTTACGTACACCGACGTTCTTAAGTTGGGCTTCTCCTTTTCAAGGAACATAGCTGAGAACTGGTTTGGTCACTGCAGGGGAGTGAATATCTGTCTTTCTAGAAAAGCAGTGCGTGTCTAATCGTCACTGTTCTTGAGCCATTCTTTGTTTCTTTAACATGTTTTTTTTCATTATTATTTTTTCCTCACAGTCACCTGACAATTTTCAAGCGTTTGCTGTCCCAACACCCAAAGTCCCTCTGCTTCCCCCCATCAGTGGACCAAAGGTCAACGGTTCAGGTAAACATCCGACTATGAGATACACACTGTACTTTTAAATATATGTCAAAACCTACACACCTGTTCAAAAGTTTGGGATCACTTAGAAACGTCCTTATTTTTGAAGATGAATTTGATTAATATAACATTAAATGAATCAGAAATACACTCTACACATTGTTAATGTGGTAAACGACTATTCTAGCTGCAGACGTCTGGTTTTTAATGGAATATGTACATAGGTGTATAGAGGCCCATTTGTACCAGTGTTCTAATGGTACATTGTGTTTGCTAATGGCGTTAGAAGGCTATTGGATGATTAGAAAACCCTTGAAAACCCTTGTGCAATGATGTTGGCACAGCTGAAAACAGGTTTACTGGTTCTTTGACCAAAGCAAAGTCATTATTTCTAATCTTGTCAATGTCTTGACTATATTTTCTAATCATTTTGCAACTCTTTTGATGAATAAAAGTGTGACTTTGAACGGAAAACACAAACATATTGTATAGGTGACCCCAAACTTTTGAACGGTAGGGCATATAGGTATAATTTTGAACCCTCTGGGAGGATCCAGATCCTTTGTAGAGCACTGACTTGGACACGGCCGATAGATCACAGCAATCACGGCTATAAAAATATATATATAAATAAAAGCTGTAATGTAGAGCTGGTAAATATTTGCCCTAGAACATTTCTCAATAACCCTCCAGGAATGATCCAAACAGCCAAACCAGCTGGCATATTTACAGTAGTGGGAGTGTTTGAGTTTCTGGGAAAAAGGTGGAAAAGCTTTGGTCTCTAATTATTGTTGTGAGAAATTCAAAATTTCAACCACTTACTTGATTATCATGTTTTAAACTTGTTTGATCATCTGATTTCACTACTCTTTATAATTCAAAAAGTTTGCGTGTACACTACCGTACACAATGTGGTCTATATGTTCAAAATTTGGGGTCACCTATACCATTTTTTGTGTTTTCCATTAAAAAGTCACACTTTTATTCACCAAAAGAGTTGCAAAATGAATAGAAAATACAGTCAAGACATTGACAAGATTAGAAATAATGATTTTTATTCAAAATAATTATGTTTTCAGCTGTGCTAACATCATTGTACAAGGGTTTTCAAGGGTTTTCTAATCATCCAATAGCCTTCTAACGCGATTAGCAAACACAATGTACCATTAGAACACTGGAAATGGGCCTCTATACATCTATGTACTCCATTAAAAACCAGACGTTTGCAGCTAGAATAGTCGTTTGCCAAATTAACAATGTATAGAGTGTATTTCTGATTCATTTCATGCTATATTCATTGGAAAAAAAGTGCCTTTCCTTCAAAAATAAGGACATTCCTAAATGACCCCAAACTTTTTAACGGTAGTGTATGTCTTTATTGACATACTAAATACTCAACTGTCTCTTCTTTCACAGTAGATGGAGATAACTTTTCCAACGGATCCGTTATATCTGTGCCTGATGACGTGGAAGGAGAGATATTTATCCCTCCTCCTCCCTCAATGGCAGCACCGCCACCACCTCCTCCGGGGACGTTCATCCTGCCTCCGCCGGACTTCATAGGTGACCTAAACAGTCCGGCTCTGGCGAGCCTTCAGCCTCGCGCTCCACATGTCTCCCCCCTGGCCCTGTCCATGGAAGAGGACGATCTCGCCTCCCTGAAACCGCCACCGATGGCGCCGCCGAAACCTCCGTCTACTTGCTCTACTGGCTCTGGATCGTCCATACCCATCGCAAGTTCCCCGCCAGCCAGTGTTCCCGCCCATCCAAGATTCTCCCCGCCACAACCGCCCGCCGAAAAGCAACAGAAAAACCTGAAGACGCCACCTCCGAAGCCTGTTAGGCTGTCCTCTATTTCCAACTTTGACTTGCCACCACAGACTCCGGCCCCACCGCCCCCCGCGCAGACGCCTACGCGCTCCACCTTCAACCCCCAGAACACGGCAAAGCTCTACAATACTCCCAAAATATCACTTCTCAGCAGGTATGAGAATCACGACACAAAACCCAAGCAGATGTTACTCCTGGAAGACTCAGGGTCCATTAACTCTGTCCCAGTGATCGTCACGGTAGACGGGAAAGCCTCTAATGTTGCTACGCCGCCTAAACCTGTTTCCAGAGACGCGCAGGAACTCAAGGAGAACTTACAAATAACCAAGCCCTCTCTACCCTCCCTACCTGAGCCTAACAAGGAGGCTAAAACAGGTACAGTTTCTGCACAGCAAGTAGTGACTAAACCACCGCAGACTCCACCTCAGACTCCACCTCAGAGGTCACCGCTCATCCAGAAATTAATTAGTCCTCGTGCAAATTCAGAACCCGACAAGGCTGAACTTGACAAACCTCCAAGTCAAAGTTGTAAATTTAGTCCACTGATTGATCGGAAACTGCGCAATCTGAAGAACAGTGAAGCCCCCGGAGCTCGAGAGGGGCCTGCTGCGTCTCCACTGGCTCTTTTAATGGCGGCGAAGGAGCGAGAGAAACACCGACCGACGCAGTCGCTGTCGCGGGGAAACAGCGGCAAGAGGGACGAGCAGCCGAGCGCGAGCATTTACGCGAGCGACTCGAGCCCCAATTCCTTTGTCGTTGTCCCGAGGTCGAGGTCAAGCTCGTCGTCTTCGCTCCTGTCTCAAGAAAGATTAGATCTCAATCTAAATTCGGAACATAGGCAAGTCATTCAGACTCCAGAGAAATCTACCAGCCACTCCCTGGTCAGCGATCGCATGAGGTCTACCAGTCCAGCTCACAGTGGGTTCTCAGCGGCTGCACCGGTAGCTGCCAAAGACCTGATCGGACAAAACCACAATGCAGAGCAAAGCCCCCCGAAATCTGCACAGCCCTGGTACAATAAAGAGGAGGTAAGTGCGCCGCTGCTTCCTCCTCCTCCAGAGTTTGACGATTTAGACGAGATCATGGATTCCCCTCCGTCAATCCGTCCGCCTGACCCTCCCGCGAAGAAGGCGCCAAAACCAGCCGTCAGCCTTCCACCTCCGGGACCGCCCCCACCCAAACATAAACCGCCAGCCGCTCCGCAACTCCCGCCTCCACTCATCATAGACACCAAACCAAAGCCCCAGAAGGTCCCAGCTCAACTGCCAACCCCTCTCTCCCCAAACCAGGCCACACTTCTGAGCATCTTACAGAAGAAGATGTTGGAAATGGACCACAAAATGGCCCCGGTAAAAGAGACAGAATCCCCTTCTGACGACTGGGGTAGCCCCCTGTCCGACGAGGACACCAAGATCCCCGTCTTTCCCAAAACCTCGTCGTCGCAGAGCAGGAATTACCCGGCGTTCAGCAAGACATCGCTGGACATGCGGGAACTGGAGGGCAAGATGGCCAAGAAGAACCAGGAGATCTCCTCACCTAAAGTCGCCACCAGGTAAGACGTCCACCGCTCACGAATCACGATGCAATTACGAACTCTGTGAGCCCTGTGTTTGGGGTGCAGTATCCTCCTAATCCTAATCCCAAATGCCTTCTACTTCTTCTTCTTCTTTCAGCAATGGACCGTCAAAGCATCAGTACGGTATGAGCTTCAAAATCCGGCCTGGAACCAAGCAGCCGATTACCCCGATTACTAGACTGGACTCTTAAAATGTGTGGATTTGGAGACGCGTACACGTGTGTGTGATTTAACATTAGAGGGAATTCGGACAACAGGAGGTGGGGGAGCACTTTGAACAAACGAGTTACATGGAATTGCGGTTGCCAAGTATGTCGAGAATGTCTCATCACGCGCGTCCAAATGCCTTGTGGGTAATATTCATAGCGTAAGGGAAAATCTATGAATGAAATGCTACTTCATGCTTCGGTTATTCGTCTGCTGCAGAGTGTAATCTCAACGCTGACGTAATGTGCATTAGAATCATCGCGACACGTGCTAGACTTACATCACTGCATTGTGTATATTAAGGTTCGCTGTTACATGTAAAATATGTACTGGGTCCAATGGAGCGGAGCCACACAGTTCCTTTTAGTCGAGTGTCAAAGACGGCTTCTCATTACATAAACACTTTTACATTGGTATGTGTCAGATTAATAAACCCCTTGTAGTTATAGATGTACATATGTTTGTATAAGATACTTATAAAAACTTAGATTTTGTAATGTTTTGAAACAATAAGGTCCAAAAGCTTTTAAACTTCATGGTAAAACATGGCAATAAAACTGTCGCAATATTTCTTTTTATTATTATTCTTATTTTAACAGCTATAACAGAGTTCAATATACAGTAAATTAATGTTTATAGAGTGTGATGACTCATGTCAGTGTTTGTTTTCTGCCCGTACAGATGTTTACGAATGCGATTAAGTGGTTTCTGGTCTTAAATTAGGACAATTGTCAACATCACCTCACCTTGTTATACAATTAAAATGAAGTAAGTTAGGATTTATTAAGGATATGTTTTCATAAATGTACTTGCATGTTTTGTGTAAAGGTTCAAATGTTTGTTTTCATATGAATATGCTTTAATCAGTAAAGTTTGTGTATGGTTTTGTTTTTGCAAATGCCTTAATGTACTACCCTGTATTACAAAGTAATAAAAGTAATACATATATACATATACATGTTTATATATGTATACACATATACATACACACACACGTATGCATATATATATATATATATATATATATATATATATATATATATACATACACACACGTATGCATATATATATATATATATATATATATATACATACACACACGTATGCATATATATACACATATATATACACATATATATACACATATATAAATATATATACACATATATATATATATACACATATATATATATATACACATATATATATAAATATATATACACATATATATATATATACACATATATATATAAATATATATACACATATATATATATATAAATATATATACACATATATATATATATAAATATATATACATATATGCACACATATAAATATATATATATATACACACATAAATATATATACACATATATACACACACATATAAATATATATATATATATATATACACATATATATATACACATATATATACATATGTATATATATATATATATACACACACACACGTATGCATATATATATATATATACACACACACACACACACGTATATATATATATATATACACACGTTTAGATGTATATATATATATAAATATACATGTATATACATATAAACATATACACATATATATACACATACATGCATGTAAAGATATATATATATAGACATATTCATATGTCTATATACATAATATATAGACATACATATGTATATGGACATTTACATATGTCCATATACATAGACAGACATTTACATATGTATATGGACATATACATATGTCTATATATACATATACATATACATATACATATATGTACGTAAATACACATACATATATGTATATGTACATGTATATATATATATACATATATGTACGTAAATACACATATACACCTTGTTAAACACGCAATCCATCATACAACGAAAATAATCCTATGATTGTAACATGAGTGAGCAACAATTTCTCCACACACGGAACTGACAAGACGTGAATGTTTTAATCTTCAGGTTGATCTTAAATTCTAATTCACAATTCCTAATAATGACATTACATTTTCATTTTTAAGAGTGAAAGGAAAAAAAAGAAGCTAGAATGGTGCAACAAAGTGAAATAATAACCGTCCTTAAAAAAAGCATCCATGTTCAAGATGAAAAGACAGAGCAGGAAAGAGCTATAGTGGACTGGGAGGGACATCCTGTGACCACTTCAAAATAAGAGTCATGGTTAGTTGTAATGTGCTTTTAATGGGACTAAAATTACAATTGCGATAATAAAATGTTGTGTTTTAGCAGCAAATTATGTCTGACCTTTTATTGAGTTTACGAGTCAATTCCTGTGAGGATTTTTGGTCAGAACTCATGTTTGACCGCATTTTCTT